>NC_064642.1:112387328-112706495 GCF_023864345.2 Schistocerca serialis cubense | reverse complement strand
TTTTTTAATACAGAGGAAGTTGTAATTAATGACAATGAAGCACTCCTTTGCTTCCCTTGCCATGTTCTGAATGACTTACATCCTCATTGCATCTTCTGCCATACTTTATCACGCCACACAAACTAATGTAAGTCAAATACAGAAACACACACACACACACACACACACACACACACACACACACACACACACACAAATTGTTGTTCTGATAAACATCAAGGTCGTTCTCTCTCTCTCTCTCTCTCTGAACTAACAGGTAACTTTTATAATGTATTAAATTTATTGAATATTTCACAGGGTGCTGCCAAAGTTGCCTACGTATAGTGCACAAAAATGTTAGTAAGTTATTGTTCCATAGGTGGATGAAGTGCCCTTGCACATATATCTTCTGTATATACCCAAGTTCAAGCCAATCTTTTTTTCTGATTTTCATGGTTCAAATATGCACCTGTGGCTTATAGTCAGGGGAAAAGCCTAATGAAGTTTTGAAAAAAGCCGCCAGAAGATGCTATAAGTAGTTATATTTTGTCAAATAACTTGTGATACCCTTTGTTTTAGTCTACAATAATGAAGCATGTTCACTACACCTCAAAGATGAAAAGAGAAGCGATTTCGCTCACTGAGAAAACTTCAAATCATGCCGTGGGTCAGTGGTAAGGAAAATGGATGAGAGTAACGTGAGACTATGGAGACAGCAAAAGGAAATACTTTTAGCTTCTTCCAGCAATAGAAAAACATTTTCTGAGCCAAAACTTGGCTACTATTACACATCAGAAGTAGTGCTGAATGATTTTTCTTAGGAGCAGCGACAGAAGTGCTTACCTGTGTGTGCAGAAATTACCAAGTTAAAGCACATGAAGCTGCTCAACAGCAAAAAATCACAAAGTTCAAAGGAAGCTGCAGTTGGGTTTCCCATTCACGAAACACTGGGGATTTTCTATGTGTAGGTGCACTTCAATTGCAGTTAAGTGGCCAGAAAACTACAAGGAAAAATTCATTGGATTTTAGCATTTCATAATCAGATGGTGCAATGTAAATAATTATCTTCTTGGTCAGACAGGTAATGCGGACCAAACTCTGGTGTATTTTGATATGCCAACAAATTACACAGTAGAAGCAAAAGGGTACAAAGATATGAAGACACTGTCCACAAGTGGTGGAAAGTAGAGTATGTTTGTCATGCTTGCATGTACAGCTGATGGCCATAAACTGTCACCATTAATTGTTTTTAAATGCAAGACATTACCCAAGTCCAAGGTATTTCCAAAAAACACTACTTGTACATGCTGAGGACATCTTTTTGTTCTGTTACATGTCATAAATTTGTATACTTGTTTGCCACATTAATAGGGGTTTCTCCATATCACAGATCTATTTGGTCTATCATAACCCTGTGTGAGCCTCTTCCCCCAGCAAAAATAAAGCAATGCCACCTAGACAGTGAAAGAGGTTGATGTCCTTAAGGGTCTTTATACTAGCATTTCACAGACCATATAAGACAGCATGAAAAATCCCAACTGTTTTTGGGTACGCGGTGTGGCTAGACTTGCTTACAGCCCACCTGCGTATAGTTCCTAATTACGGGCACTTGTGTTCTAGGCAGCCCTGCCCTAACTTGTTTGATGAACAACAACTGAGAGACACAGGAGACGAACCAGGAGGAATATTTCTCAAAGCGATGACAATACTTATAGTCCACACTTTGTACAGTTCACTTGTGCTAGAAATCATTCTGTGTAGATAAATTATATTGTTTAGATTGTTAAAAAGTAATCTAATAAAGTACCATGTCTAACCTCTACCAGAGATGATACAAATCGGTGTCTTGAATACATAGATTGCTTCTCACCAAATTTATTACTACAAATAAGTGATGCTCCCCACAAATCTCTGAAAGGTGAGGCCACTTTATAGTTTATCCATATGATGAGCAATATTTCTTTTGATTTTCATGTATGGCTTGAAATGAGGGAAAATTTTACTTTTTTCCCCCAGGTCTCATTTCCGGGGTGCGGCTTGCATTCAAGGTCGGCTTACATTTGGGCAAATATAGTACACAAACACTGCAAACATGCCCCTGTTGCAGGAAATTATCAACTACTCATGTATAGTGGATCAGTGCACGAAGCACAGAAAGAGTTTTAGCATTCACATTAGTTTTTGAGCAGTAGCTCTTTTCCTCGGAACAGTAGATATTCTCTCTCTCTCTCTCTCTCTCTCTCTCTCTCTCTCTCATGAGCATGACGAGACTTGACACAAGTCTTGCCATGGCCAGTGAAGTGTGTGTTGGGTGTATGTGTAGTTGTGTGTGAGAATGTATGTACCATTGCTAGAAAAAGAGCTAGTGCTCGAAAGCTTGTGTGAATGGTTGTGTGAATGGTTGTGTTTCCTTAATTTTATGTACTACTTCTATAATCAATAACTATCATGACAAAACACTGCTCGGGTATTACAAGTATCATTTGGAAAATTTAAAAGACGTGTCCATTAGCATTTATGGTTCATTAAGGCAGATTTGCCAATTTTCTCATCTCAGAAAAATAGTGAAATCACGACTTAAGAAGGTTCCAATGACTAGATGAAATGTGGCAAAAAAACAGATGCGGATAAAACTTTCTACATCTACTAGGGTGAAAAATAAGTGACAGATATTCCAATATTTTACTCTGTAAAACTGCTACCACCTACAATTTTTCAGTTGGTACTAAATGATAAACTCACTTATTGAGATTCCTGTGAAGTTTTTGCCAAAAACCAAATTTCCTTTCTTTACATTGTCAACAGCAACCACAGTCCTTTCTGTATAATTAAAAAGCTAAGCTAACTTATATTCCATAAACATTCAAACACGTGTACACACACAAGTTAGGATTTTACTGCGTGTGATGTGCAAAAGCTAGTGTTAACTGTCTTCTATTGTGTGTTCCTGTGTGCCATATGCCAGTCCTCTACAGGTAAGTTGTTGGCTTTCCCTCATTTTACATTTTTGCCTTCCAGGAATTTCTATTATTGTTATTAATTATTTTTATTATCTGTACCATCTGAATTAATAATTAACTTCCTCTCTTGGGTACATTTCACTGCCAATCCATCAGTGTCCCCCCCCCCCCCCCCCCCCTCTCAAATTAATTCTAGAATTTAAGCTACAAACGAATTCCACAATCAGGTATTGAAGACAACATGACATTGACTTGTGTCATGTTATCTCCTACCAATGGCATGGTTAGGGTGTGGTATGGGGCAGCATGTGGTCACCACACTACTTTCTCAGCGATTGTCATGTTTCCAACACCGTACTCCTCATTCAAAATGTTCCTCAAATGGTATGGCAACACTGGAGGAACTGCAATCAGTTCAAGCCGTCCCACACAGAAAAGATGCCTAACAGCACTAAGAACTGAATCTGGAACATTTGCATGGCAGTCATGAGACACTGACCATTTAACTACAGAGGAAGACTAAATTTATGTCTACATTAGTATCTGCTTTAATCTAATAGCTGGATGATTTTTTAATGCAAAATGAGAACAACAAAATTAGATTATTCTCTGGCAAACTTTAGATATAACATCAGAAATGTTGGAAGCAAGTAGAATTTGTAGAGGAGAAGAACACATTTGTCCTTAATATACCTATTATACTCTTCCAAAAGGAGGAGGTGGGGAGGGGATAAGAATGGACTTAGTAAGGGACCAACTGAACCTAAAAATGACATTTCAGGAAACAAATTGTACAGGATGTGGATGTCCAAGTTCACTTTCAAATTTCAAGTGTCCATGACTAGTAAGAAATAATGTAAAAACATATACAAAGTTAGAAAGAAACAAACACAGCAGGTAGGAAATTACAAATGTAGGTTATAATTATTTTGGAGGAGTGAGGTGCAACATATCAAACCAAACAATGTTCTAAACTAGAGATTATATAGATAGACAAAAGGAGCAATTACTTAACAAGGGTACTTATGCAAGCAGAAAAAGATGTTTGGGTACGAGGAAGAAGAAGAAGAAGAAGAAGAAGAAGAAGAAGAAAAAGAAAAAAAAAAGAAAATATCAAATGGAACAGAGCAACTATTAACAAGAAGCTTCAAGCAAATAATCACAGCTGCATTACAGAATACACTGAGTTACAGAGAAGTTTGTGTAAACCTCTTTGAGAGGATTTAAGAAACAACTGATATTAACAGTTTGATGAAAACAAGATACATACTTATTTAGGATAGACATCACACTTCGTCAATTAAGAGGGTGGATGGCACAATTATTAACAGCAGATACAATATTATAAGTGTCCAAAGATTTCTTTAAATTATGTTTGTAGGACAGGCCCAAGTCACAATCAATAATGAAGTACTATAGGCAAAGTAAGACATAATCTTAACTACCTGCTGTTTTTTTCCTTACAGAAGTGACTTAAAAAGCATACTTCTTAATGTGTATTTTTAAAGGTATACTTGTAAAAATATTTTTAAGAGATTAATTTTTTGGAAGATGTGCATATACTACAACACACAGAAATTTGTCTACTGCAAGAATGACATGTCTATATAGATACCCATACAAGTGGTGATTCAAATTTAAATTTCTATTTTCTACAACAATTTCAATGCATATTGCAACAAATGCAGTTATTTTGGATGGTTTGATAATAATATGGTAACAGAATTAAACTGTTTTTTTTGTGAGGTAAATTCGAACCACTGACTTGCTTAATTAGAAATGCTACATTATCTTTGGATGCACCTGACCACATATGTTACAAAATACTGTTAAACAACCAACATCATCTCTGACATCAGCAATGTAATCAGCCAACTACTTTGAACATAAGTTATCATAATGTAAGGATTAAGTGATCCTTCGATGAGCTAGAGCGCGCACACACACACACACACACACACACACACACACACACAGTGTTCTCCTTTAATCCCTAAGTATTTACATTCTACAAGAATTTTCTTACACATTTATCATAATGTAAACTGAATGTTATTTTATGTCAATTTAAGATTCCATACCGTACCACTTTGTCAATTCCATAGTTTCTTACAATGCTCTTGTTACACTGAATGAAACCGGCCAATAAAAAGATACTGATGGTGACTTATGGTTGTACCTACAAACTTAATTTCAACAGTCACTGTTTCCCTGGCAGGAATGCCTGCTCTTACTAGATTTCTTTAAATGTTTGCATACGTCAAGAGAAAAATAAGGTGTAACAGATGGAATAATGAAGGTCTTTCTCTGATTCAGAGGTAACAAAATACCAGGATGACAATCTAATGGAAGGTGAATAGAGGCTATGTGCTTGGCAGAAGACTGAAATGCACGCAGAAGACTGTACGAGGCTGGAGGATATTCAAAGACAAGAGACGAAGGCTACAGGCATTTATAAAAGAATAGCTCTTCATTCTTGAACACAGAAAATTCTGCAATGTGTCTATATTCTTATTGTGCAATTACTATCTCTACAAAAATGACATGGAATTCTTTCACTGACCTGCTGGTGTGACACTCTCCTCTTGCTCTTGTTCCAGACCTTGTGCATGTTCAGCTTCATGTTCCTTACTCTTCCTCTTTTTCTTCTTGATTTCTGGTGTTTCAGTTACTTCTGGTGCCTCAGCTGCAATGAAGTGTGTTGAGTTACTTTCATCTTAACTGCTAAAAGTTAGGAATCACAGAGACCAGTGGCACAACTCCACTGCACATTCAATTATCAGAATACCAAAATAAACGAATGTAGAACACATAATAGCGTGTTTGCAAGGAATAATATAGTATCATCAAAATTATACTGTAAACATGTTGAGTTCACTAGCTTTCAACAGCTGGTGTGCAGGACCCCTGTCAGTGGAAAAGCCTCGAATATAGAAGTTTGAAAGTGAATCAAATCAGATACCAGCAGATATTGAAACTACATTCCACGTTGTGCATTGCACTGTGTACAGTTAAAGCTTCCGTGTATTTCTCACATATGTTGAACACACAAGTTTTTTAAAAAAAGTATGGTGGTGGGGGGAAGAGGAGTGAAAGAGGAGACCAGTAGAGAAAGTGGAAAAGACTGTGGGTGTGTTGGCAGAATTAAAGGCTGTGTAGTGTTGGCCTGTGAGCAGAGATGGGGATAGGTAAGTGGAGGACAGGGCGTAAGTGAAGGTTGAGGCCAGAGAGTTACAAGAATGTAGGAAATATTGCAGGGAGAATTACCACCTGCCCAATTTAAAAAAACTGGTAGCAGTAGGGAGGATCCAGATGGTGCAGGCCTGGTTGGTTGGATGGTTGGTTTAAAGGCAGGAGAAGGGACCAAACTACAAGGTCATCGGTCCCTTGTTTCTAATAAAACAATTCACAAGTGTGAGAATAAAACGGACAAAACATATAACACAAAACGGAAAGAAGGAAAAGCAACAAGAATGAAGGGAAGGCAAAAAACATTAAAAGGAACAAAAGAGGACAAGAAAACAACAGAGAGACACTAGAAACAGAAGAGAGTAAAACATGGAAGTTGATTACAGCGGCTGGCCAACCACGAGAATAAAAAGGGAAAGCCAGCCACTCCGCAACACATTAAAACCTCCACCCTAAAAGCACTAGGCTGGAGGACACAGAGGGACAAAGGACATACGCTAAAACCTACATAGAAGTATAAAACCCACTCTCATGGATAAAACGTAAAACTAAAGCTGCTGTGGAGACATTGTCGCCCAACAATGAAGGCAGGGTGCTGGGAAAGTTAAAAGTCTGCGGCAGAGTGGCTAAAAGTGGGCAGTCCAGCAAGAGGTGGACAACTGTCATTTGGGAGCCACAGCAACACTGAGGTGGGTCCTCGCGACGGAGTAGGTAACCATGCGTTAGCCACGTATGGCCAAAGCGGAGCCAGCTCAGGACAACTGATCCCTGCAAGAGGCCTGCTTCGAAGACTTCCACACATTCATAGTCTCCTTAATGACACACAATTTGTTGGGCGTGCTGTTATGCCATTCCGTCTCCGAAAGCCAGAAAACACTGTGGTGTAAGACAGAATGCAGGTCAGCTTCGGAGATGTCTATCTCCAGAAGCGGTTTCCGCATCTCCTGTTTGGCCAGCCTGTCGGCAAGTTTGTTTACGGGGATTCCGACGTGTCCTGGGGTCCACACAAACACCACGGAACGGTGGGACTTTTCCATGGCATAGATGGACTCCTGAAGTGATGCTACCAGAGGGTGGCGAGGGTAGCACTGGTCAATAGCTTGTAGGCTGCTCAATTAGTCAGTACACAGGAGAAATGACTCGACAGGGCATGAGTGGATGTACTCAAGAGCTCTGCAGTGAAAACACTGCAGCCAACTGGCAAGGAATGCTGCTCAATATGTTCTCCATGAACATATGCGAAGCCTACGTGGCCATCAGCCATTGACCCGCCGGTGTAAACCACTTCAGGGCCCCGGAACACGTCAAGAATCGGGAGGAAGTGACAGCGGAGAGCAGCGGGGTTAACGGAGTCCTTAGGGCCATGCTAAAGGTCCAGACAAAGCTGCAACCGAGGCATACACCATGAAGGCGTACATGAACGGACTGCAAGTAGAGGTGGCAAAGGGAAGGACTCCAGTTTGAAGAGAAGGGACCGCACGCGAACCACAATTGTTATCCTCTATCTGGAGTGCCGATGCGGGAGATGGACTGCCACAGACAGGGAAAAGGAGACGGTAATTCGGACGCTCAGGGAAATTATGAATGTGTGATACATAACTGGCGAGCAGTTGCACACATCTGATCTGCAGTGGAGGGACACCAGCCTCCACCAGTATGCTGGTCACTGGACTCGTCCTAAAAGTTCCTGTCGCTAATCGTACCCCACAGTGGTGCACAGGGTCGAGTAAATGCAATGCTGAAGGCGCTGCTGAACCATAAACCACACTCCCATAGTCAATTTGGGATTGGACAAGGACTCTGTAGAGCTGCAACAGTGTAGAGCGATCTGCACCCCAATTGGTGTTGCTCAGGCGACGGAGGGCATTGAGGTGCTGCCAGCACCCCTGCTTAAGCTGACGAAGATGAGGGGGCCAAGTCAATCGAGTGTCAAAAACCTTTCCTAGGAACTGATATGTCTCCACTACAGTGAGTGGATCATCATTAAGGTAAAGTGCGGGTTCCGGATGAACGGTACGATGCCGACAGAAGTACATGACACATGACTTTGCACCTGAAAACTGGAAGCCGTGGGCTAGAGCCCATGACTGCGCCTGTTGGATGGCTCCCTGGAGGCAACGCTCAGCAACAACAGTACTAGAGCAGCAGCACGAAATGCAGAAGTCATTTGCATACAGAGACGATGAGACGGTGGGCCCGACAGCTGCTGCTAGGCGTTACTGGCCACTAAAAATAGAGACACTCAATACAGAGCCCTGAAGGATTCCATTCCTCTGGATATGGATGAAACTATGGGAGTCACCAACTAGGACACGGAAAGTACGGAGCGACAGGAAGTTATGGATAAAAATCGGGAGTGGTTCCCAGAGACCCCACTCATACAATGTGGCAAAGATATGATGTCGCCAAGTCGTATCGTATGCTTTACGTACGTCAAAAAAGATGGCAATCAGGTGTTGCCGTCTGGAAAAGGCTGTTCAGATGGAAGACTCGATGGACATAAGATTATCAGTGGTAGAGTGACCCTGGTGCAAGCTGCCCTGACATGGAGCCAGCAAGCCACGTGACTCTAGGACCCAACCCAACTGCTGACATAACATGCGTTCCAGCAGCTTACAAAGAACATCAAGTGGGTTTTTACCAGGTTTGAGCACCACCACTGCGACGGAAAGATGCCATCGCACTAGATTCGGTTGAAGATGACAAGATGTGACTTCCAGTCAGATTCGAGACCTTTAATCCTCTGGCTGTGGATGCGATCAGGCCCAGGAGCTGTGTCGGGGCAATGTGCAAGGGCACTGAGGAGCTCCCACTCTGTAAATGGGGCATTATAGGATTCACTGCGGCGTGTAGTGAATGAGAGGGCATTCCGTTCCAGCCACCGTTTGAGTGTGCAAAAGGCTGGGGGGTAATTCTCCGATGCTGAGGCTTGAGCAAAGTGCTCGGCAATCGCGTTTGTGTCGGTACATAACTCACCCTTTATGGTAACACCGGGAACAGCTATTGGGGCCTGGTACCCAAAAAGACGTTTGATCTTTACACAGACTTGGGAAGGTGATGTGTGGCACCCAATGGTGGAGACGTATCTCTCCCAACACTCCTTCTTCCGTTGTTTGATAAGATAGCGAACATGAGCAAGGAGCTGTTTAAAGGCTATGAGGTGCTCCAGGGAAGGGTGCCACTTATGCCGCTATAGAACTCGCCTACGCTCCTTAGTTGCTTCAGCGACTTCCGGTGACTACCAAGGGACTGCCTTATGCCTTGGGCACTCTAAAGAGTGAGGGATCGCGTTTTCGGCCGCAGAAACAATTGTGCTAGTTCCCCAGTCCACCTTGTCCAAAGCCCATCTGGGCAGGTGTCCGTGCACCTAACACTGGGGCAGTGACAGGAAGATGGGGAAGTGGCCACTACCACATAGTTCGTTAAGTGCTCTCCAGTGGATAGATGGGAGAAGTTCTGGGCTGCAAATTGATAAATCCATGGCGAGTAACAACCATTAGCCACACTGAAATGTGTGGCGGCCCCAGTATTTAAGAGGCAGAGGTCGAATTGCGACAGTAAAGTTTCGACATCTCTGCCTCAGCCAGTAAGCATGGTACCACCCCACAAGGGGTTATGGGTGTTAAAATCACCCAGAAGTACGAAAGGTTTAGGGAGTTGATCAATCAGTGCAGCTAATACATTCAGGGGTACTGCACCATCTGGAGGAAGATATACATTGCAGACAGTTACTTCTTGTGTTGTCCTTATTCTGACAGCCACAGCTTCAAGAGGGGTTTGAAGGGGCACATGTTCACTATGGACCGAGTTTAGGACACTAGCAGGTGTAAAGCTTAACAGTTGTCGTAGTTCAGCCAGGCGGTGGAAAAAACCACCGCAATTCCACTGGAGGATAACATCGTGAGACTGGGAAGGCATGGAACATTCAATGAGGCAGCTTATACCTCAGAGTCACCTACTGCCACCGATGTATTGCCTGAACGGTCTGTATCCATTGAGTCTGAGGGTCTGGCTGTCCGCTCCTGGTAGCTGAATGGTCAGCATGATGGACTGTCAATCCTCTGGGTCCAGGTTCAATTCCCGGCTGGGTTGTGGAATTTTCTCGGTCCAGGGACTGGGTGTTGTGCTGTCCTCATCATCATCCTATCATCCTCATAGACTGCAGGTCGCCGAAATGGCATCAAATTGAAAGACTGGCACCCGGCGAACGGCCTGCCCGATGGGGGGGCCCTAGCCATACGATTAAAAAAAAATGATGGTCTGGCAAGATCTAGGTCCTCAGTGGATGACAAAATCTCCACCCCAACCTCAGCCAGAGCCTGTAGGTAACGGTCGTGTGGGTGACACCACAATTTCCTTGGTCTTAGGTGTTTTCTGTTTGGATTTCTCTTGCTGCTCCTTGGGTTTCCCTGGTAGGGAGGACTTCACTGGCTCAGTCTCTGGGACTGAGGGTGAGTGTGAAGCCCTACGACCAGCTTCTTTTGGGCTCTTCAGCCACGGATGTCCCCGATGGTTGGGGGGGGGGGGGGGGGGGGGTTACTCCCGAAGTAGGTGCTGCAGGAGCAACAGGGAGGAAAATGCCCCCACCATCAAGGGGGCAAGTGTAGTCTTCCAGCTCTGAGAGGTGACCTGGGCTGGCGGAGCTGATGGTGCCAGAACTGTTGTAGCAGGGGGGGAGGGGGGGGGGGGGGGGGGGGGTTAAGATGATGTCATACACACAGGATGCAGGCATTCAAATTTTCTCTTAGCCTCAGTGTAGGTCAGTCTGTCCAGGGTCTTGAACTCCATGATTTTCCTTTCTTTCTGGAGAATCCTGCAGTCAGGCGAGCAAGGTAAATGGTGCTCTCCGCAACTGACACAGATGGGAGGCGGGGCACATGGAGTATTGGGATGTGATGGGCATGCCCAATCTCGGCATATGACGCAGGAAGTACAGCGGGAAGACATATGGCTGAACTTCCAGCACTTAAAGCACCGCATCGGGGGAGGGGTATAGGGCTTTATATCACACCGGCAGACCATCACCTTGACTTTCTCGGGCAGTGTATCACCCCCAAATGCCAAGATAAAGGCACAGGTGGCAACCTGATTACCCTTCGGACCCTGGTGGACACGCCGGACAAAATGTACACCTCGTCACTCTAAATTGGCGTGCAGCTCATCATCGGACTGCAAAAGAAGGTCTCTGTGAAATATGATAACCTGGACCATATTTAGGCTCTTATGGGGTGTGATGGTTACAGAAACATCCCCCAGCTTGTCACAGGCAAGTAGTGCCCGTGACTGGGCAGAAGATGCTGTTTGGATCAAGACTGACCCAGACCTCATTTTGGACAAGCCCTCCACCTCCCCGAACTTGTCCTCTAAATGCTCAACAAAAAACTGAAGCTTCATCGTCATGGAAGATTCCCCATCAGCTCTTGAACATTCAAGGTACTGGGGCGAATAAGATCCACTGCCATCCTTAGCCTACCATTCCTCCCATGGTGTGGCCACGGAGGGGAACGATTTGGGGTCGTACTTCTGTGGGTTGAATTGAGCTCGTGATCGCTTGAAGACTGCTGGTGTTTCACCACCAGCAAGAGATGATGGACTACGCTTCATCACGTCATCTGCCCTGATGCCACCCACTCCGACCAGGGGGCCCTCCCCACGGGCACCAACCAGCCGCAGCAAAGGCCACCTGGCAGGATGGCCATTGCCGGGAGTCCCGATGCCCCAGGGGGGTGGGCATCTACCCCTTGGCATACGTGGGGAGTTAATGGCGCAGCCATCAGCAGAGCAATACCTGTGTGGTCAGGGGGCAACAACCAACAGGGTACATGGCGGCCCCATCGCAACGGACTGGCTACCATGCTGTATATCCATGGTCATCGCTGAAACAGAAATCAACACTGCATAGTGCATGGTGGAACATGCACCCAGGAAGGTGTCCTCGCCCAAGAGATAGAGAATGGCAACGACGGGAAAGTGGGCTAAAGATCACAATGCACCTTGTAAGGCGCCCTTCACCAATTGGCTCGCTCTTCGGGAAAATTTTGAACAATAGAGGTCAAACCCTACAGGGGAACACACATAAAGGCTGAAACGTGTGAAACTCCTTTTAGTCACCTCTTACGACAGGCAGGAATGCCTAAGGCCTATTCTAATCCCCGGACCTGCATAGAGCAGCACGTTCAGTGACTTGGTAGTCCAGTTGTCTCTACACCACCAGTTTGTCAATGGCCATTCATGCGGGCAAACAGTTGGGTTGCCATGAGAGGTAGTCGAACTCTGGCAGAGAATGTCGTTCAGTTGCTCCAGTGCTGGGTGATATTGAGTCACAAAAGAAGTGCTCCTGTATGGCCAAACAGTGGGTATATGGGCGGTGGTAGGTGATCGGAGAGAGAAAACACGTGATACCTGTTTCTGCACAAGGTTGGGAGGGTAATTTGGGTCTGTGAAGACCTCAGTGAGACCCTGGCTGTATTTGGGAGAGGGACGTCACTAAGAGACGATGACCAGGAGTGGCTAGGTTGTATGGAAGGGAGTTTTTGGTATGAAATGGGTGGCAGCTGATGAAGTGGATGTATTGCTGGTTGTTGGTACGTTTGGTATAGGCAGAGGTACTGATGTAGCCATCTTTGAGTTGAAGGTCAACATCGAAGAATGTGGTTTGATGGGTTGAGGAAGGCCAGGGGAGGTGAATAGGAGAGAAGGTGTCGAGGAATATGGATAGGGTGTCCTCACCCCTGGTCCAGATCACGTGGTTGTTATGAATGAACTGGAACCAGGTGATGGGTTTCAGTTTCTGGATGGCTAGGAAATATTCCTCTAAATGGCCCACGAATAGGTTGACATAGGATGGTGCCATGCAGGTGCCTATTTGCTGTACTACAGATTTGTTTGTAGGTGGTGCCGTCTAGGGCATTGGGGATGTTAGGGTAGATGAAGGTGGCATCAACAATGACTAGCAGGGCTTTGGAGAGCTGGAGGAGGAAAGGGCTGTCGTCTTATATAGGATGGTAGATTATGGGTAACAATGCTGAAGGTGTAGGTCCACGAAAGCAGAGGTTCTCTCCATGGGAGCACAGTAACCAGCCACATTGAGGCTTCCTGGGTGGTTGGGTTTATGGTCTTTATAAAGCATCTAGAAGGTAGGAGTGTGGGGAGTGATAAAGGTGAGGAGAGAAATAGATCCAGGCTCTTGCATGGGCCTAAGAATTTGAGGAGGGATTTTAAAGCCTGATGGAGTTGGTATTGTTTGCACAACCTTTTTCCTTACTTTAGACAGGCAGCACTTTCTTCATGACAAACTGGTATTCGAAACTAAATTTGAAGTATTCTTTACTGAAAGTAAAGTCACTTGCATCTGAAGAAAGATTCTTTTGTAGACTGGTAGATGCCTGGCTGGCAGTACACTAAAACTTTGTAATGTGACAGAGACCATAGACAATGCACAAAGGTATTTTTTAAGGTTAGGTTAAGCTCTTGAGACCCTGAGAAGAAATCCTGCATTATACAAAGCAATTATTACAACAGACCAAACAACAAATGCAAAGAGTGAGAAACTTAGGTGTTACCTGCCAGAGCATTTGCAATAGAGTATGAGAGTTCAGATGTCTCGTAGAAAGCAGTCAGCCTCACATCGTTCTTAGAAACTTTAAGCAGAGACTAGGAAAATTTTCGATAACATGAGGAATTAATATTCGAAAGGTAGGTTGGATTCCCTGGGAGAATGGTGGTTTATAGTGACAAGCAGAAACATAACAAGTCCAAAATGAATTTAAATGCAAACTAATATGGACTTAAAGTAACAGTGGTTGATGGACTCAGAGTAATAATCAGATGTAGATTCAAAAGTATTGGTCATAGAGTCATTCAAAGATAGCCTACACTCAACAGCACGAAAATACCCCTAGCATATAGTGGTAGAAGCAGTAGGTAGTGGCTTCAACCTTCCCAGTGTGGACTGTGAAAACTATACACGTGGATCAGCAGCAGGGACAAACAGTCTTGCCAAGTAAGTCACCAGTGAGAGACATCTTGGTGACCATGAAGCTTTTACAATAACAACAGTCACCAAAGGCAGAAAGGTCATCAAGAAAGCTGGAAGAGTATCTTTGTTCAAGATGACAGTCATGTGCAACTCATTTGAAGAACCAACTAAGAACAAACCAAGATCTAGATAAATGAATACCAAGTAAGATAATAAAAATGCAAAGACCCACATTTGAAGAATGCTGTGAAAACAGACACACACTGTTTATAGAAGAGACTGCAAGGAAACTGATAGGGAAAGCTTAGTAGTAACTTGAGCATTTGTGAGCAGAATGATGCATGAACCTTACAATGATTTTCACAGTTATATGATAACAGATGCTCAGGCTGCACATTTAAAACATATGTTCCTGCCACAAGAGTGGAGCTTAAGTTCAGTTCCCCATAGGTAGGTATGTGGGAGGGTGCAATGACACTGGACATGGGGTAGAATTCTCTAGTACCAAGATATGTCATGTTCACATGCATGGAACAAAAGAGGGGTCACTGTCAGAGTGCCTGCTAAAATAAAATATGTCTATGCAAAAATCTTGGATATTTAGTGCTATATGATCAGGAGTATACAAGATTACTTTGACATAATTTCTATTTGGTATGATGAATGGCAACTTGCTCTAAATTTCAAAAAAGGAAGTTAATGTGGACGAATAGGAAAATGGATCTTATAATGTGTACTGCTCGATAAGTATTTAGGGGAATACCAAGAAGCAAATAAGATAATCAGATGAAGTCAGTATTAGGGATGGTGACTTACAATTTCCTGGAAGAGTTCTGGAAAAGCACTTGTAAAGGAAATTGCATACAAGACATGAGTGTGACCAATTCAAGTGCATTGTTCCAACATTAGGAGTCCTTATGAAGTAGGCATGACAGAAGAGACTGAATGGATTCAAAGACATGCTGCTGAATCTTCAAGGGTGGATAATCAATATAAAAATGTTACAGAGATGTTCAAGGAACTTAAATTGGAATCATTAGAAGAAAGACAACATAGTTCTCAAAAAACACTTTTGGGAAAATTTTGAGAACCTGTATTTTAGGAAGTTGTGTAATCATCCTGCTGCCATCACTGTGTATCTCATACAGAGATCACAAGAGGAAGGTAAGGGAGACTACAATAGATACAGGGAAACAGTCATTTTTCTCCCATCACTCAATAATGAAATTGATTAGGAAGGAAAATCCAAACTGATACTATAAATGCAAGGGTAACTGTTTGTTACGTTTTCATGACTAAACCACAGAATCGATTTTGATGAAAATTGGTATGGAGATAGCTTGAAACATGAAGGAGAACAAAGGCTACTTTAGAAAATAAAAGAAAGTCGAAACCTAAAGGGGTGTGGTAAGGAATGGAACATCTCTTTTTACATCTATGAACATAAACTTCGTTAAAAATTACTAAATTTGCAGTATAATGTACAGCTACTTCAATAGCGTGATGCATAGATGCGCACTCCTTCCCACAACTCTCGACGCGCACCAGCGCTGTGCATCCTGCCATGTATGTTGTGGCAGTTGCGGGCACATTACTAGCTATGCTTACCCCAGCAGGCAGACACATGAGGACAGCTGACATTATTGTGCATTCAGTAGCTCAGAAGGAGATATATATGTATTTAAAACAAAGATGATGAGACTTACCAAACAAAAGCGCTGGCAGATCGATAGACACACAAAATGTCTATCGACCTGCCAGCACTTTTGTTTGGCAAGTCTCATCATCTTTGTTTTTAGATATATTTTTCCCACAGAGGGAAAGACGAAAGGATGTGGGTTTTAAGGGAGAGGGTAAGGAGTCATTCCAATCCCGGGAGCGGAAAGACTTACCTTGAGGGAAAAAAGGACGGGTATACACTCGCGCGCGCGCGCACACACACACACACACACACACACACACACACACACACACACACACACACACACACATATCCATCCGCACATATACAGACACAAGCAGACATATTTAAAGACAAAGAGTTTGGGCAGAGATGTCAGTCGAGGCGGAAGTGCAGAGGCAAAGATGTTGTTGAATGACAGGTGAGGTATGAGTGGCGGCAACTTGAAATTAGCAGAGATTGAGGCCTGGTGGGTAATGGGAAGAGAGGTATATTGAAGAGCAAGTTCCCATCTCCGGAGTTCGGATAGGTTGGTGTTGGTGGGAAGTATCCAGATAACCCGGACGGTGTAACACTGCGCCAAGATGTGCTGGCCGTGCACCAAGGCATGTTTAGCCACAGGGTGATCCTCATTACCAATAAACACTGTCTGCCTGTGTCCATTCATGCGAATGGACAGTTTGTTGCTGGTCATTCCCACATAGAATGCATCACAGTGTAGGCAGGTCAGTTGGTAAATCACGTGGGTGCTTTCACACGTGGTTCTGCCTTTGATCGTGTACACCTTCCGGGTTACAGGTTTTACACCGGGGGCGGTTACAAGGATAGGAGCCAGAGGGTAGGGAAGGTGGTTTGGGGATTTCATAGGGATGAACTAACAGGTTACGAAGGTTAGGTGGACGTCAGAAAGACACTCTTGGTGGAGTGGGGAGGATTTCATGAAGGATGGATCTCATTTCAGGGCAGGATTTGAGGAAGTCGTATCCCTGCTGGAGAGCCACATTCAGAGTCTGATCCAGTCCTGGAAAGTATCCTGTCACAAGTGGGGCACTTTTGGGATTCTTCTGTGGGGGATTCTGGGCTTGAGGGGATGAGGAACTGGCTCTGGTTATTTGCTTCTGTACCAGGTCGGGAGGGTAGTTGCGGGATGCGAAAGCTGTTGTCAGGTTGTTGGTGTAATGGTTCAGGGATTCCGGACTGGAGCAGATTCGTTTGCCACGAAGACCTGGCTGTAGGGAAGGGACCGTTTGATGTGGAATGGGTGGCAGCTGTCATAATGGAGGTACTGTTGCTTGTTGGTGGGTTTGATGTGGACGGACGTGTGAAGCTGGCCATTGGACAGGTGGAGGTCAATGTCAAGGAAAGTGGCGTGGGATTTGGAGTAGGACCAGGTGAATCTGATGGAACCAAAGGAGTTGAGGTTGGAGAGGAAATTCTGGAGTTCTTCTTCACTGTGAGTCCAGATCATGAAGATGTCATCAATAAATCTGTACCAAACTTTGGGTTGGCAGGCCTGGGTAACCAAGAAGGCTTCCTCTAAGCGACCCATGAATAGGTTGGCGTACGAGGGGGCCATCCTGGTACACATGGCTGTTCCCTTTAATTGTGGGTATGTCTGGCCTTCAAAAGTGAAGAAGTTGTGGGTCAGGACGAAGCTGGCTAAGGTAATGAGGGAAGAGGTTTTAGGTAGGGTGGCAGGTGATCGGCGTGAAAGGAAATGCTCCATTGCAGCGAGGCCCTGGACGTGAGAGATATTTGTGTATAAGGAAGTGGCATCAATTGTTACAAGGATGGTTTCCGGGGGTGACAGATTGGGTAAGGATTCCAGGCGTTCGAGAAAGTGGTTGGTGTCTTTGATGAAGGATGGGAAACTGCATGTAATGGGTTAAAGGTGTTGATCTACGTAGGCAGAGATACGTTCTGTGGGGGTTTGGTAAACAGCTACAATGGGTGGCCGGGATGATTGGGTTTGTGAATTTTAGGAAGAAGGTAGAAGGTAGGGGTGCGGAGTGTTGGTGGGGTCAGGAGGTTGATGGAATCAGGTGAAAGGTTTTGCAGGGGGCCTAAGGTTCTGAGGATTCCTTGAAGCTCCGCCTGGACATCGGGAATGGGATTACCTTGGCAAACTCTGTATGTGGTGTTGTCTGAAAGCTGACGCAGTCCCTCAGCCACATACTCCCGACGATCAAGTACCTCGCTCGTGGAACCCTTGTCCGCCGGAAGAATGACGATGGATCGGTCAGCCTTCAGATCACGGAGAGCCTGGGCTTCAGCAGTGGTGATGTTGGGAGTAGGATTAAGGTTTTTTAGGGAGGATTGAGATGCAAGGCTGGAAGTCAGAAATTCCTGGAAGGTTTGGAGAGGGTGATTTTAAGGAAGAGGAGGTGGGTCCCGCTGCGACGGAGGACGGAACTGTTCCAGGCAGGGTTCAATTTGGCTGGTGTCTTGGGGAGTTGGATCATTAGGAGTAGGATTACGAACATTTTTCTTCGTGGCAAAGTGATATTTCCAGCAGAGAGTACGAGTGTAGGACAGTAAATCTTTGACGAGGGCTGTTTGGTTGAATCTGGGAGTGGGGCTGAAGGTGAGGCCTTTGGATAGGACAGAGGTTTCGGATTGGGAGGAATCCCCCACAGAAGAACCCCAAAAGTGCCCCACTTGCGACAGGATACTTTCCAGGACTGGATCAGACTCTGAATGTGGCTCTCCAGCAGGGATACGACTTCCTCAAATCCTGCCCTGAAATGAGATCCATCCTTCATGAAATCCTCCCCACTCCACCAAGAGTGTCTTTCCGCCGTCCACCTAACCTTTGTAACCTGTTAGTTCATCCCTATGAAATCCCCAAACCACCTTCCCTACCCTCTGGCTCCTATCCTTGTAACCGCCCCCAGTGTAAAACCTGTCCCATGCACCCTCCCACCACCACCTACTCCAGTCCTGTAACCCGGAAGGTGTACACGATCAAAGGCAGAGCCACGTGTGAAAGCACCCACGTGATCTACCAACTGACCTGCCTACACTGTGATGCATTCTATGTGGGAATGACCAGCAACAAACTGTCCATTCGCATGAATGGACACAGGCAGACAGTGTTTGTTGGTAATGAGGATCACCCTGTGGCTAAACATGCCTTGGTGCACGGCCAGCACATCTTGGCGCAGTGTTACACCGTCCGGGTTATCTGGATACTTCCCACTAACACCAACCTATCCGAACTCCGGAGATGGGAACTTGCTCTTCAATATATCCTCTCTTCCCGTTATCCACAAGGCCTCAATCTCCCCTAATTTCAAGTTGCCGCCACTCATACCTCACCTGTCATTCAACAACATCTTTGCCTCTGCACTTCTGCCTCGACTGACATCTCTGCCCAAACTCTTTGTCTTTAAATATGTCTGCTTGTGTCTGTATATGTGTGGATGGATACGTGTGTGTGTGCGAGTGTATACCTGTCCCTTTTTCCCCCTAAGGTAAGTCTTTCCGCTCCCGGGATTGGAATGACTCCTTACCCTCTCCCTTAAAACCCACATCCTTTCGTCTTTCCCTCTCCTTCCCTCTTTCCTGATGAGGCAACAGTTTGTTGCGAAAGCTTGAATTTTGTGTGTATGTTTGTGTGTCTGTCGACCTGCCAGCACTTTCATTTAGTAAGTCACATCATCTTTGTGTGTGTGTGTGTGTCTATATATATATATATATATATATATATATATATATATATATATATATATATATATAAAAAATAGAGGGAAACATTCCACGTGGGAAAAATTATATATAAAAACAAAGATGAGGTGACTTACCGAACGAAAGCGCTGGCAGGTCGATAGACACACAAACATACACACAAAATACACTCGCACACACACACATATCCATCCACACATACAGACACAAGCAGGCATATTTAAAGACCAATATGTCTGCTTGTGTCTGTATGTGTGGATGGATATATGTGTGTGTGTGTGTGTGTGTGCGCGCGAGTGTATACCTGTCCTTTTTTCCCCCTAAGGTAAGTCTTTCCGCTCCTGGGATTGGAATGACTCCTTACCCTCTCCCTTAAAACCATCCACACATACAGACACAAGCAGACATATTTAAAGACCAATATGTCTGCTTGTGTCTGTATGTGTGGATGGATATATATGTGTGTGTGTGTGCGCGCGCGAGTGTATACCTGTCCTTTTTTCCCCCTAAGGTAAGTCTTTCCGCTCCTGGGATTGGAATGACTCCTTACCCTCTCCCTTAAAACCCACATCCTTTCATCTTTCCCTCTCCTTCCCTCTTTCCTGATGAGGCAACCGTTGGTTGCGAAAGCTAGAATTTTGTGTGTATGTTTGTGTTTGTTTGTGTGTCTATCGACCTGCCAGCGCTTTCGTTCGGTAAGTCACCTCATCTTTGTTTTTTTATATATATATATGAATGAAGGTTGATTTGGGGGAGGGGACCAAACAGCGAGGTCATTGGTCCCATTGGATTAGGGAAAGAAGTAAGTCGGTCGTGGCCTTTCAAAGGAACCATCCCAGCATTTTCCTGAAGCAATTTTAGAAAATCATGGGAAACCTAAATCAGGATGGTTGGATGCGTGTTTGAACCATTGTCCTCTCGAATGTGAGTCCAGTATGTTAACCACTATGCCACATCGCTCAGTAATGAATGAATGAACGAAATTACATATGCAAAAATTATAATTTATGCAATTTCGACAAGTATTTCTTTGACCAAATGTTTACACTTTGATTTTTACTGTATTCCTGAACCAGCCAATAAAAGACCAATATGATTCAGCAGTTTAGAAGATTAGATGTAACAAACATACAACTAAACCAACTTACTTGGAAGTTCCAGGTCCTCTTCAGCACCTTCCACTTCTTGTTTAATTTTCTTCTTCTTCTTTTTCTTTTCCACTGAGCCACCACCTATAAAAAGATCACAATACTATAAAAAATGTGAATGTGTAGAAAGGAAAGAATAGTCAATAATAAGACAACTGCTGGAATCTTTACCCTGACAATCTGATTGTTTTTAACCTTGGAAACACTGGTACCTCTTCAACCTCGAGATACTGGGCAATATGAGTTCTAGTGGGAAAGGAAGAGAGAGGAAGTATTCAATTTCTTCTTTAAAATGCCATACACACTACATCTTACATCTTTCCCCATGAGGGACCTTTGAAATTTACCTTTCTTACACTTCTTTTACAAAAGTCTACTTTTTTTAAACACTTTTTTCTGCCTGCATGAATACAGCATTTGGCTGTGTTCAACTGCCAAACCACAGATCAAAAAAGGCCCTGGTTTCAATTCTTGGTTGCTCCCAGAATTTTTTCTTGTCACTCCTTTCACCTATGGCAGTGACTTCTTAATGTGAAAAATGACAAGTTGCCTTGTAACTGGCTCAACAAGTCAGTTAGGCGGGCAAGGGCATATCATCTCCAATAGGACTATTCTTTTTAAACAACTGGTGTTCAAACTACCCTTCAAGTTAAACTCAGCTTTACTTTGCTTGTGAATAAAAATCTTTGTTACTTACCCATTTCTACCGGTAATTCAGTATCCTCTGGTTCAGTCTTCACTTTCTTCTTTGGAGGTAAGGGAGTCCCACCTGCAACATTTTCTTCAAGCTCTTCTTGTTCATGCTTAACCTTCACCTTCTTCTCACCTTGGGAACACAATTTTTTTGTTGATATCAGCTCCAAATGAAGATAACAAATGTCTCCTATTAGCTAGCAAAAAGTTTGTGATGTTTGGAGTAAACACCAGTCACAAACTATGATAGTGAGATTTAAATGCGAGTCCAGTATGTTAACCACTGTGACACATCGCTCAGTAATGAATGAACAAACGAAAATACATATGCAAAAATTATAATTTATGCAATTTTGACAAGTATTTCTTTGACCAAATGTTTTCACTTTGATTTGTACTGTATTCCTGAACCAGCCAATAAAAGACCAATTATTATTACATTTTGATGAATTTGCATGTTCAATGATTATCCTTTCATTTGTCCATGACAAAACTTATACAAAGCTAAACAAAAAACAAGACTACCAGATAGCATGCCAAATTTAGGTACGAGATCCAAAGGCCAATTGTTATGGGAAAACAAATGAGGTTAACTGCAATACCAACTTCCACCTGACACTTTCAAAGTATTACAGTTACCTGCTGCTACACCACCAATTGGAGAGCTAGTCAGTCAGTAGCATTAACAGACACTGAGTAAGATTTGTCTTTTTGATGAAAACTGTTCCCAGTGGTCTCCCTCCGTCTCTGATAATGGAGAAATTCTCCGCTTGTAGAGCCACACGAAAACAATTGCAATAAACTAAGAATATGTTTCAGACCAGGTGGAATCATTAAAACACTCATAAAGAAATTTTATTTATCCTTCTCAGGCCTACATCCCATAGCTCCTGAGAATTCCAAGAATTAGTGATTTAAATGCCTTGTAAATATACTCAGGGAGGAAAACCCCTTTTAACTGGGGCAGCATGAAGAGGTGTAAGGCCTGCATTCACATCAATTACCTTCCTTGCATGTGGGCTTAAAACTGTAGTTCTTTCAACATTTTTTTTTTAACTTCAGAAAGACAATGACAAGTCGCAAAATTAATATTTTGTTATTTTAAATGAAATAAATTATTTCTCTGCTTTCCTTGCTTCCATGATGAATACCATCTGACACCCTGCAATAGCTTATGATGACCAGATGAAAATCTTATTCTTCTAGGAGGAAGAGAGAGACTAACAATACATGTGTAACACTTTTGGTTGCTTTGTCACCTTCAGAATCCATGAAAAAGGAGAATATATTTTAAATACATATAAAGTCTTCACCAGAGACCAAACAAGAGTGGCCCACATCCATAGGCATGTAAGCTGATTACATTTTTCCATTTTGAAAATAAAATCAGTTTTCTTTAAAATAATAGATACATAAATTTGGTTTTGCAACGATTCTCATTCTCCTTATGTAAATTTTAACCACATATCCCACCCCCAGCTTATCAAGGTAGGACGGCTTCCATGCCTTAATGATACAGATAGCTGTACAGTACCAAACGTGTGACCACTATTACTGAGGGGTACACGTGGAGAGGCCAGACAAACACGCAGTTCCTGAACAGGCATAGTTGTAGGAGCAACAATATGGGTGACTGACAGATCTGGCCTTGCTGTGCTGGTACTGGAAACAGCTGAAAGCAAGGGGGAAACTGCACTTATCATTTCTTTCCCGAAGCCATGTAGCTCTACTGTATGGTTAAGTGAGGATGTCATCCTCATGTGTAAAATATTCTGAAGTAAATAGTCCCCCATTCGGAATTCCGGGCAGGGACTACTCAGGTGGATGTTGTCTTTAGGAAAACTGTATCTGGCATTCTACAGGTCAGAGTGAGAAATGTTAGATCCCTTACTCAGGCAGGTAGATTAGAGAATTTAAAAAATAATTTAAACAGGGAATTCCGATATAGTAGAAACTAATGAAGTGAAGTGTGTTAACAGGAAGATCAGGACTTCATGTCAGGCCAGTAAAGAGTTATCAACAAAAAATCAAATGAGGTAATGCTGGAGTAGGCCCAATAATGAATAAGAAAATAGACATGCAACCAACACCTCTTGCAGTAGCATAAGTTTATAGCAGTATCTCCTGCATGCTGGGGATGGAACCAGTCTGCAACTTTTACATGATTACAATAACAGTTACAGGAGCAGTCTTAAGTTGCATAGTGTTCCATTTCTTTACTGATGACTAGTTTCAGACTGCTTTTCCATTATCTAATCATCCATATACATAAGTCTTACATTACAACCAGACGGGCATGCAAGTTACAGCCCACAAAACATATACACCTGGAAATATGTAATGTCATGGCATCTATATACATATTGTGTATTGCCACGCTTATATGTTTTGTGGGCAATAGTTTACTTGCACATCTGGTTGATATGCAAGGCTTATGTACCTGGGTGATCTGGTAATGGGTAATCTGTCTGAAACAAATCATCAATAAATAAATTAAACTTCTTAAGCAAATTAATTAAGATGGTTCATCTAACAGTTATTGTAAAAACAGATCTTAATTAGCTCTGCAGATGAAGAAGATTGCAAGAATGTAAGATGAGATAAAGGAAATTATTCAGATAGTTAAAGGAGAGGAAAGGGTGGCTGGAATTGGATAGTGGGTACAGGAACAGAAGGAAAAATACTAGGAGCACATGGACTGGGGAAAAGGAATAATAGAGAAAGCCACCAGACAGAATCATGCCTGAACTGCTATCATTTGTAAATCTGAGTATAGTTGTGTGGAATCAGCAAACATATCATCAGATGGAGTTTACAGAGTGCTTAACGTAAATTACAGGCCAGTCCACTACCTATAGCAAATGTAGATTGAATCAGGTGTAAGTGTAATTCCCCCCCCCCCCCCCCCAAACGACATCAATAATACATGGATACCAATAATGCATGCAGTGGCTACTTCATAAAAAAATAATAAATGGGCAATTTTCAATAACAAATTATTCTAAATTACAATATTTTCAGTTAGATTAAAAGAACAGTCAGAATAATTACAGCATGAAAAGAAGAATGTAAGCAATGTCAGAATGAAGAAAGCACATAATAAAAGAAGTACTCCACCAGCACTTTGGAAGAAATTACAGAAAAAGTAGATATTCTATGATAACGTATTATGGAATAAGACCAACTTGGAAATTCCTGGCTTGATATTTCCTCAATGAGAACTTTCTTGGGTGTATCAGCAGCATCCTCTCTTTTCCTCTTGATACCAGTAGGAAGAGTTGAATCTGCAGCGGCTGGGTATTGTCTTACTTCACTGTAAACAAAAAAATCTCACTTTGTATTATATAATGAAAGCGATAAGGCACTACTCAATAACATTAATATATTGTGTGTAAAAAAGATAGTTGAGATTCTATACAAACATGAACAGGAACTTCACATGAAAATGTATTTTTTAACAAACAAACTGGAAATCCAGTCACTTGAAGTAGCAGAAAATGAATTTAAAATGGACTCATCATAGGATTCATTCATCACCCCCCCCCCCCCCCCCATCCCCCGCCCTCCATTTTCTTAATTGCTACAGCATAAATTCACATTAAGGCTTCCTGAGAACACTTCTACAGAATATCCTTTATCCGGCTTTACAATGCTGTTTTTCTATTACACAGTCTAGTAGTATTTACAAAGCCATATGAAAAAATGAATTAACATTCTCTGCATCAAATAAATAAATAAGTAAATAAAATAAAGCTTTCATCGCAACAATGCTGTTCCTTCACAATCTCAACTAGACTTAACAGAAGAATTAATTTCACAAATTTAGTTTTAAAATGATGTAGTTAACAGATACTTTAATCATCACCCATGTTTTTTTTTTTTACATTCAAAAGAAAAATGGATCTATTCATTAGTTATAAAGGCAACATTCACTTCCTTAATTCAAGTTACTGAAAAATGGGAAAGTGCAAAAAAATTTGTACTGACTATAAATATCAAGGTCTTATGAAACATTTGCAATGAAACAAGTAGCATTATAAGTAAGCATATGCATCTGATGATCTTACAAGAGATTTCCCACAACAATGTACAGCACAAAATGATTAAACCTACAAAGAGTAAAATTTATACTATAGACTGGCTTGATAATTCAAAATTTTGTAAGCCAACGAATCATAAATTTACTACAGTTAATTCCACAGATAAAATTAATTTCATTACACCTTTTTCTTCTCAATTTCATCGTATAACTGGAAACACAGAAATGAAATAATTCAGAAAGTATTGCTGTAGGATTATATGGTTTCCTCCCCCCCCCCCCCCCCCCCCCCCCTCTACTATAACTTCAAGCAATACACACTTATTTTGGAAATTTATTTCAGCTATTCGAAAGTATGTCTCCTTACTATTGAGAACTTTCCTATTACGTGTATAATAAATGCCTGCCTTGCCATGAAACTGGGTGCAATTTGATAAGCAATTGTTTTTGCTGTACAGAAAAGAGACAGACACCGATTTCCTACATCCATGGAATCACTATAATTTTATATATTCTATTCTGTTCTATAAAATAAAATGTCCAGGTAGTCTGTGAACATGCTGTTCATTCCTCATCTATGGGACACTCACCTTTTGCTGTGGTATTTCTCAAATCTAGCCTTTGCTTTTCCTGTGCCACTAATACGGCGTAAGTTTCCTTCTTCTAGTAGCCGTAATTTTGCTTCAAGTTTTGCCTTATGCTCAACACCCATGTCCATACTGGAATCCTCTCCCAAGGCATCTACACGAGTTGCCAACGCAGCTTTGGCAGCAAGCATTCTTGACATCTGTTACATTATATGTCACTTAATACAGACAAAAAGATTTTACACATAGGAATAACATAGTGTCTGCACATAAACTAACACAATATTTACAAGATACTCTTGTACGAAAACATAAATTCACAAGTTATGAAATTACTTGAGGCATTAGTGATTCCTGAAAGAGTGTCAGCATATCTGAGCACAAGTCCCTAATTTCTTCCTTTAAAGCTGAGAGAGAATTTTTCCACCCAGTATTTAAAATTCCATCACCAGGAAAGTCTTCAGAGATGGATTATCCAACTCTGACATATGTAATTTGCCTTTATTTATTTATTTTTTGCTAGAAACAGTCACGCACCAGTAGTGATGTTAAGTGAGTTAACATGTGTGATTGGAAATGGATACAAGAATGGCTGGGATAGCCCACAATAAGCTGGTACCGATATGAAGTGCCAGTAGTGGGGTTTCTTGAGGCAATGCATACACACAAGTAAATAGATCTGGAAACGGTTCCTAGTTGAGCTCATTAATCATTTCATCATGGCTGGAACTGTAATCATATGGTCACATTCATGTTGTTAATGACAAGCAAAATTAATTAATTAATTTACAATGTGGATTTTGTTAACTGGTATATTTGTCATCATCATCATCATCATTTAAGACTGATTATGCCTTTCAGCGTTCAGTCTGGAGCATAGCCCCCCTTATAAAATTCCTCCATGATCCCCTATTCAGTGCTAACATTGGTGCCTCTTCTGATGTTAAACCTATTACTTCAAAATCATTCTTAACCGAATCCAGGTACCTTCTCCTTGGTCTGCCACGACTCCTCCTACCCTCTACTGCTGAACCCATGAGTCTCTTGGGTAACCTTGCTTCTCCCATGCGTGTAACATGACCCCACCATCTAAGCCTGTTCGCCCTGACTGCTACATCTATAGAGTTCATTCCCAGTTTTTCTTTGATTTCCTCATTGTGGACACCCTCCTGCCATTGTTCCCATCTACTAGTACCTGCAATCATCCTAGCTACTTTCATATCCGTAACCTCAACCTTATTGATAAGGTAACCTGAATCCACCCAGCTTTCGCTCCCATACAACAAAGTTGGTCGAAAGATTGAACGGTGCACAGATAACTTAGTCTTGGTACTGACTTCCTTCTTGCAGAAGAGAGTAGATCGTAGCTGAGCGCTCACTGCATTAGCCTTGCTACACCTCGCTTCCAGTTCTTTCACTATGTTGCCATCCTGTGAGAATATGCATCCTAAGTGCTTGAAACCGTCCACCTGTTCTAACTTTGTTCCTCCTATTTGGCACTCAATCCGTTTATATTTCTTTCCCACTGACATTACTTTCGTTTTGGAGATGCTAATCTTCATACCATAGTCCTTACATTTCTGATCTAGCTCTGAAATATTACTCTGCAAACTTTCAATCGAATCTGCCATCACAACTAAGTCATCCGCATATGCAAGACTGCTTATTTTGTGTTCACATATCTTAATCTCACCCAGCCAGTCTATTGTTTTCAACATATGATCCATAAATAATATGAACAACAGTGGAGGCAGGTTGCAGCCTTGTCTTACCCCTGAAACTACTCTGAACCATGAACTCAGTTTACCGTCAACTCTAACTGCTGCCTGACTGTCCATGTAAAGACCTTTAATTGCTTGCAAAAGTTTGCCTCCTATTCCATAATCTCGTAGAACAGACAATAACTTCCTCCTAGGAACCCGGTCATATGCCTTTTCTAGATCTATAAAGCATAGATACAATTCCCTGTTCCACTCATAACACTTCTCCATTATTTGTCGTAAGCTAAAGATCTGGTCCTGACAACCTCTAAGAGGCCTAAACCCACACTGATTTTCATCCAATTTTGATTATAATAAATATCTGTAATTAAAGAACTTCTACCAATGTTTACAGACAGAGCAGTACAGATATTTTCTCAAAATATTGGAGGGGGGGAGGGGTATTTTTGATAATATATTTTTTGATATTTCTCAAACAATTTTATATTTCTTAAATCATCTGATATTTCTCTAATCACCCCCTCCCCCCACCCCCAATGCGAAGATAAAAATGAGGTTCACTCCATGGCAACCCACACTAGTCACCTAGTTCAAGAATTCTTGACTAATGGCCGCAGTTTCCATCTACAACAAAGATAACATTCCTTTCGAACAGACTGACATTTCAAAATTTTGTGGTGAACAAAATCCATGAGCTCTGCCCCATTTTTCATTAACACATCACTTCTAAGACAAGTGACTTATATATTAACATCAGTGGTGTTAAAAAGGCTCCAGGCCTGATGCAGTACCTGTTGGATACCATGCAGAATTTTCAGCTGAGTTACGCCCTTTTAAACCATAATTTATGACAGACTCCTCAAACAAAAACTAAAACCAAATGTTTGCAAGCACAGGTCACATCCATTTATGAGAATCGTGTGCCAGTACTTGAAAGCAACCACAGGTCACACTAATCTACAAATAAACCACAAGTCACACTAATCTACAAATTTGTCATCCAAAACCATTGGCACCCATCTGTTACAGAAGCTTACAACATATCCTGAGCTCAAACACAATGAGGTATCTTAAACAGAATTGCATTCATCTCATACAACACACTGAAAGTGTGGCAAACAGATGGATGCCATATTTCTTAACTTTCTAAAAGCTTTGACAAAAGCATGCAGATGGGGTATCAAAAGAAATTTGTGAATGGATTCAATGTTGGCTGCTCTCACCAATATGCATTGATGATCATGAAACTGTAAGATTCTTCTTGCTGCTCATAATGGCTCAGCATCCTAAAGAACGCATTCTCACACTTGAAAGTTGCCACAATAACTAACTGCTGTCCATCTACATCTACATTTATACCCCACAACCCACCCAACGGTGTGTGGCGGAGGGCACATTACGTGCCACTATCATTACCTCCCTTTCCTGTTCCAGTCGCGTATGGCTCGCGGGAAGAACGACTGCCGGAAAGCCTCCGTGCGCGCTCCAATCTCTCTAATTTTACATTCGTGATCTCGTAGGGAAGTATAAGTAGGGGGAAGCAATATATTCGATACCTCATCCAGAAATGCACCCTCTTGAAACCTGGACAGCAAGCTATACCGCCGCAATGCAGAGTGTCTCTCTTGCAGAGTCTGGCACTTGAGTTTGCTAAATATCTCCGTAACGCTATCACGCTAACCAAATAACCCTGTGACGAAACGCGCCGCTCTTCTTTGGCTCTTCTATATCTCCTCTGTCGACCCGACCTGGTACGGATCCCACACTGATGAGCAATACTCAAGTATACGTCGAACAAGTGTTTTGTAAGCCACCTCCTTTGTTGATGGACTACATTTTCTAAGGACTCCCAATGAATCTCAACCTGGCACCCGCCTTACCAACAATTAATTTTATATGATCATTCCATTTCAAATCATTCCAAGCGCATACTCCCAGATATTTTACAGAAGTAACTACTACCAGTGTTTGTTCCGCTATCATATAATCATACAATAAAGGATCCTTCTTTCTATGTATTCACAATACATTACATTTGTCTATGTTAAGGGTCAGTTGCCACTCCCTGCACCAAGTGCCTATCCGCTGCAGATCTTCCTGCATTTCGCTGCAATTTTCCAATGCTGCAACTTCTCTGTACACTACATGATCATCCACAAAAAGACACATGGAACTTCCGACACTATCTACTAGGTCATTTATATATATTGTGAAAAGCTATGGTCCCATAACACTCCCCTGTGGCACGCCAGAGGTTACTTTAACATCCGTAGACGCCTCTCCGTTGAGAACAACATGCTGTGTTCTGTTTGCTAAAAACTCTTAAATCCAGCCACACAGCTGGTCTGATATTCCGCAGGCTCTTACTTTGTTTCTCAGGCGACAGTGCGGAACTCTATCGAATGCCTTCTGGTAGTCAAGGACAATGGCATCTACCTGGGAGCCTGTATCTAATATTTTCTGGGTCTCAGGAACAAATAAAGCGAGTTGGGTCCCACACCATTGCTGTTTCCGGAATCTACGTCAATTCCTAAAGAGCAGATTCTGGGTTTCCAGAAATGACATGATACGCGAGCAAAAAACATGTTCTAAAATTCTACAACAGATCGATGTCAGAGATATAAGCCTATAATTTTGCGCATCTGCTCGACGACCCTTCTTGAAAACTGCAACTACCTGTGCTCTTTTCCAATCATTTGAAACCTTCCGTTCCACTAGAGACTTGCGGTACACGGCTGTTAGAAGGGGGGCAAGTTCTTTCGCATACTCTGTGTAGAAACCAATTGGTATCCCGTCAGGTCTAGTGGACTTTCCTCTGTTGAGTGATTTCAGTTGCTTTTCTATTCCTTGGACACTTATTTCGATGTCAGCCATTTTTTCGTTCGTGCGAGGATTTCCGCATGACCACGAGCTGCGGACTGACACTGACAATGTTGACTGTTTATGCAAAAAGTTCAAGGCAATCATAAAATGCAATTTAGACAGGTACGTGGCGAGTAAAACTGTGAGGGATGGCAAAAACCCACCGTGGTTCAACAACAAAGTGAGGAAACTGCTGCGAAAGCAAAGAGAGTTGCACTGCAAATTTAAACGCAGCCAAAACCTCTCAGACAAACAGAAGCTACATGATGTCAAAGTTAGTGTAAGGAGGGCTATGCCTGAAGCGTTCAGTGAATTCGAAAGTAAAATTTTATGTACCGACTTGACAGAAAATCGTAGGAAGTTCTGGTTAAATCAGTAAGTGGATCGAAGCAGCATATCCAGACACTCTGGGATGATAATGGCATTGAAACAGAGGATGGCACACTTAAAGCTAAAATACTAAACACCTTTTTCCAAAGCTGTTTCACAGAGGAGGACCGCACTGCAGTTACTTCTCGTTCTCGCTTCCCGCGCACGGGGTCCCGGGTTCGATTCCCGCCAGGGTCAGGGATTTTCTCTGGCTCGTGATGACTGGGTGTTGTGTGTTCTTCATCATCATTTCATCATCATCACTGACTCGCAAGTCGCCGAAGTGGCATCAACTAAAAAGGACTTGTAATACGGTGGCCGAACTTCCCCGCATGCGGCCTCCCGGCCAACAATGCCATATGACCATTTTTTTTTTTTTTTTCCTTCTTCTGTGTCAGAACAGAAATTTTTGTTTTGATCTGTTAGGTAGTCTGAAATCTGCCTCCTATTACTCTTGCTAAACAGATAAACCTTCCTCCTTTTTTTATATTCCTATTTACTTCCATATTCAGAGATGCTGCAACGGTCTTATGATCACTGATTCCCTGTTCTGCGCTTACAGAGTCGAAAAGTTCGGGTCTGTTTGTTATCAGTAGGTCCAAGATGTTATCTCCACAAGTCGGTTCTCTATTTAACTGCTCGAGGTAATTTTCGGATAGTGCACTCAGTATAATGTCACTCGATGCTCTGTGCCTACCACCCGTCCTAAACATCTGAGTGTCCCAGTCTATATCTGGTAAATTGAAATCTCCACCTAAGGAGGAAATTTATGTGAAATGTATTCCAGATTTTCTCTCAGTTGTTCTGCCACTAATGCTGCTGAGTCGGGAGGTCAGTAAAAGGAGCCAATTATTAACCTAGCTCGGTTGTTGAGTATATCCTCCACCCATTATAAATCACAGGAACTATACACTTCTATTTCATTACAGGATAAACTACTACTAACAGCGACAAACACGCCACCACCGGTTGCATGCAAGCTGTCCTTTCTAAACACCGTCGGTGCCTTTGTAAAAATTTCAGCAGAATTTATCTCTGGCTTCAGGTACTATAATGATTTCAGCTTCGGTGCTTTCTATCAGCGCTTGAAGTTCCAGTACTTTAACAATGCAGCTTCGACAGTTTACAATCACAATACCGATGCTGCTTGGTCCCCGCATGTCCTGACTTTGCCCACACCCTTTGAGGCTGTTGCTCTTTCTGTACCTGCCAGAGGCCATCTAACCTAAAAAGCCGGCCTGTCCACGCCACACAACCCCTGCTACCCGTGTAGCTGCCTGCTGTGTGTAGTGGACTCCTGACCTATCCAGCGGGACCCGAAACCCCACCACCCTATGACGCAAGTCGAGGAATCTGCTGCCCACATGGTCGCAGAACTGTCTCAGCCTCTGATTCAGACCCTCCACTAGGCTCTGTACCAAAGGTCTGTAGGCAGTCCTGTCGACGATGCTGCAGATTGTGAGCTCTGCTTTCATCCCGCTAGCGAGACTGGCAGTCTTCACCAAATCAGATAGATAGCCGCCGGAAGCCAGAGAGGATTTCCTCCGATCCACAGCGACACGCATCATTGGAGCCGACATGAGCGACCACCTGCAGATGGGTGCACCCTGTACCTTTCATGGCATCCGGAAGGACCCTTTCCACATCTGGAATGACTCCCCCCCGGTACGCACACAGAGTGCACATTGGTTTTCTTCCCCTCCCTTGCAGCCATATCCCTAGGGGCCCCATTACGTGCCTGACATTGCAGCTCCCAACTACCAGTAAGCCCACCCTCTGTGACTGCCAGATCTTGAGTTATGAGTTTCAGTTCTACACTTGCAACAATTTCTGAGATATTCAAAACTATGTAACAGCTAGACTTTACAAATCGTCACTACAAGAAACACATTAGTACGTATTTATGAATACTTCAGTGGACGACAAACTGAACACTTTATTGCTAATTAGATAATTAAACAGCACTATGTTCATAAAATTACATGTGCAATGTTTACAGTACCAAACAATAATTATAATTTTCAGTTTTTTGACATTATCATTTTTAATTAATATGCTGTCAGGGACAGTGAAGTGGTGATTGCAGTATTTCATGTAATCGTGCAGCTGTGTTCCCTCCTCAGTTTCGTTTTCTCACGAAAGATGAGCTGTGTATTATTTTTAGTAACCTATCACAAACAGTAACAGAAAGAGAATAAGATTAAATACTTACCTTTCCCTTGTTTTTTGCACTTGTTTGTCCAATAAGAGATGAGTGGTAAATCAACCCATATTTTGGGGTATCTTTCTTTGTCTTGAGTGCCCGGAAAAGAGCTTTTTCAGCACCTAAAATTTGTATTGTAGATGCTGGATGTTTTGCTAGGTTGATCAAAGAACCTGCAAATTATACACAGAGATAAAATTGGAATTACATGGAAATACAATGTTTTACGTGTTTTGAACATCAACACACACACTCACGAAAAACTTAACACTATTTTAAACAATGGAATTTAAGCAATGGAAAGTTCAGGTTGGAATATGAACAACAACTCACTGTAAAGACGACCTGCTGAGTTATAGACAGGCACAATGAAAAGACTTTTACATACTGAGCTTTTGACAAAGCCTTCTTCAAAAAAAGAAAACACACACACATTCCCAAAGGCAGGCACAGCTCACATACACATGCCTGCTATCTCTGGCCACTGTGACCGGAGCCACTGCAGCTGGAATGAAAGCAGCAATCTGGAGTAGGAAGGGGAAGGGGGTTGGAGAGGAATAGCAGGGTAAGGGTGGGGGAGAGAAGAGCACTGTCTGGAGCAGCATTTAGTGACTAGATGCCAGCTGGAAAAAGCTGCCAGGAGCAATGTCGGGAAGGCTGGGGGAGGAGAACAGGAAGCAAGAAAGGAGAGAAGAATAGAAAGGGTAAAGATAAGTGGGTAAGTTGGCTAAGAACAGCACACAATGAGGGTGAGGAGATGTGAACTGGGAGGTAGCGTCAGGACAGAGGGGGTGGAAACTGCAGGCTGCAAGGTGTGGGGCATGAGGTTACAGCAGCAGAGAATGTGTTTTTAGGACAGTTTCCATCTGTGCAGTTCAGGAAAGCTGGTGGTAGAGGGAAGGATCCACATGACCCGGGTTTTGAAGCAGCCATTGAAATCAAGCATGTCATGTTCAAGTATCCCTATGCCACTCCCAATTCCAACCCCTTGCTATAGGGTTGTACCCATTGATCTTTTCCCTTCTCCTCCCCTCTTGTTTTCTACTGCCCATGTCCCTGCCCCCACTCATGCCACCCTCCCCCACAGCCTCCTGCTCCTGTGCCTGGCAGCCTTGTCCTTCTGCCATCTACTCCCTACACAGCCCACCTGACACTGCTCTTCTCCCCCCACACCCGTACACTACCACTCTCACTTCCCTGGCCTACTCTGGATTGCTGCTTTCATACGACACCAAAGCTGCATTCTGGCTACAGCAGCCTGAGATAATGGTCACGTGAGCTGCTTGTTTGATTGTGTGTGTTTTCTTACCTGAAGAACACTTTCACCAAAAGCTCAATGTTTAACAGTCTTTTCATTGTGGCTATCTGTGCTTACTCATCTGTCTATTGTACTTTGTATCCTTCAATTTTTTTATTCACATCTATATATAAGCGTCACACACACAGGTCTTAGTCAGCCAGGCCTCAGAAGGGAAATCATGAACATGCAACTGTTTACTTTTCAGTTAGTGCTTGAAATGATAACTACTATATAAAGCCAACCTTAAACATTACATATTCTCCGTCACTTAGTACTGAACTGTTAAAATTAGAAGTCACTAACAAGGAGACAGCACGACCATGGGGTCGGAGATTTGTCCGAAATTTTGTGTGGTGAAAGAAGACCCCCCAACACCTCACGTGGTTAAAATATTAGGACGCACTACTCTGAAAATCCCGAGAAAAATCGATCCAAAGTTTCTTAGGTAACTTATGAGAACAAAATGTTAGTCCATTGCCAAGCCGCCATCTGGCCTAGAAGGTTAAGGCTCAGATTCGGACTTTTACGCCAGATGTCTTGGGTTCGATTCCTCCTCTGGCACTTTTTTCCTTCTGTTTCATTTTCTTTTGTTATTCCACCAACTGTTCTGAAAGTTTGCCAAACCTACATTATCTTTAATAAATTAGTTACATTATTGAATAAAAATTCTTTTCTTTTTGTCCAACAACACAATTCATGGTGGTGGGTTTTCCATTTTTCATTGTAAAGTATATGAGGAAAAAAATTGGGTTTTTAATCAGAATAACCACAGTGGTAATTATCGTAAAAATAAACAATAATTTTTGCGACATCTTGCGCAACATATAAAAGCAGATGTTTTACAATCACGGGGCGTTTGCAATAAATCTGTAGAAAAACATGCCCCATTAAAAAACATTTACAAAAATGTTTCGAGTTTCTGATAATTTTGAGGCAAAGCAGGCATATCGAATCATGTCTTGGAATATTGGGGATGACAATTGATGGTGAATTATAGAATGAAATTTTATACCATCTTCCCGGGAATTAATTTCACGATTCTCCTGTAACAATGTGCTGCAATTTTGCAAGCGCTTTATGAAATTTTTAACTTGCCTGTAAAAGTAAACATCACAAGGTTGCACCAGAGAGGTATGACTTTTACTGATCAAGTTGGCATATTTTCGTCATCTTGAAAAATTGCATCATATATCTCCGGATTTGTTTGAGCTCCCCAAGAGTCAATGAGAAGTAAATATTTATTCTCCCCGACATAAGATTTTAAACATTTCCGGAGAAAATCCATGTATAAAACTCTTGTTAATTTTCTGGACTTCAATGATGTTACGATGACGTTCGTGTAAGTATTGGCAATGCCATCTATTAATTTGTGAATACGAGGTCCGAAATGACCGGTCGCTTCTTGTAAGCATATGAAGACATGTGGAAGCAGTTTTCTGGATAATGTTATTGAATATTGTGCAGTGTACGGATGCGTCACTTTATTCAAATCCAACTTTTTCACGAAAACTGTTTTACTCCCTTTTTCAGTGAGAGTCCTGTTGAAAACAGATTGATATTAGCATCCTGAAACAATAGTATTTTTGGTATTAAACAATATTCGAAAGTGTATGTAAGTACCTTTTTCTATAATTAAATTTGAAATGATATATTTTACATTGGTAAAAACATTTTGTACGCAGAAAACATGTATTTACCTGTTTGGTCAGTATTTATCACATAATCCTCATGGTACTGAGGGAGTAAACGGCACATCTGCCGATGAAAGTTCTCCGCAGACACCTGCATGTCCTCCATTGACGCCGCTTCTTTTTTCGAAACCAGTTTTGTGATCTTGTATTGTGAAATTCTGTGCTTCTGTTTAAATGCCGTGACCCATCGATCAGATGCCTTGAATTTGAAATCGACGAATTGTGCAGCCGCAGCCAATGCCCATTGCTGTAAATTTCTTGCAGTGATTTGCTAATATTGCTGTCTTGCTTCCACGAAACGGTCGTAGGTCCACAAATCTATCTCCTCAAATTTATCCATTCGTGTACCACCACTTTTAATATCTTTCTCTCATTGTGAAAGATATTCTTTTCTCTTCAATTGGCAGCATCCTTTATTTTGCAGTTAAATTATTTTCCGTCAAAGCTTTTCATAATACACCACTGCGTCCTTCAATCGTAATTTTGATAGATCATTATGAATGGATTCTTCAGGAATTTCTTCTCCTATTCCAGATGAGCCAGCAACTTCTTCAGTCGACATGTTTAACCTCGGATCGGAATAGCACATTGAAATTTGAAACAGGTACGTCTGTTCATGACGAAATCGAAAAACAAACTGCCATTTACTTCTCACATCTCGCACATAGTCCTATGTGCAGATGACCGTTATGATCCCAAGGCGACCCTTACAAAGCCCTTTTAAACCTTGAAACCCCATAAAATGAAATAGAACAACAAGCACTAATATTTTTCAGTGAATGAAAAACTTTAAGTTCTTGAGCTAAAAAATGTTTAAAAAATAATGTAGGTTGGGAGACTTCGTGAGTAATTGGTGGAATAACAAAAAAATTAAACAGAAGATAAAAAAAAGTGCCAGAGGAGGAATCGAACCCGAGATCTCTGGCGTAAGAGTCCGAGCCCTAACCACGTAGGTCAGACGGCGGCTCGGTAATGGACTAACATTTTGTACTCATAAGGCACCTAAGAAACTTTGGATCGATTTTTCTCGGGATTATCCGAGTAGTGCGTCCTAATATTTTAACCGCGTGAGGTGTTAGGGGTCCTCTTTCACCACACAAAATCTTGGACAAATCCCTGACCCCACGGTCGTGCCATCTCCTTGTAAGTGTGAGAGGGTACGAGGCACCACAGTAGCATATAAAAGAACAAGCATGTGAATCTCACATCAGTGGGCACATCTCTTTGCTGTTCTTGTGATGACGTCAGTCACAGCTCAACTACACTCGACACTGCACGAGGTGCAAAAGGAATACCTCAGACAGAGAAACAGAATGCAATCTAAAGTAACAATTATTTTAAACAGAGGTAACGTTAATTCTTGAGAAGATGATAATCTCCCACAAACGCAAAACTTGTCGCGCTTGTTCATTTACATACTACAACTGTATAGGAGTTTCCAATCAATCTGCCAACTTTAATCAGAATTATTACTGATAAAGGCATGGAAAATCTTGTATCCTCTTCATCTGATGCCCCTTATAAATGAACAAGCATCCAAACCACTACTGAAGTACGATAAACCATAAACTAGCATAAAACTAACTTTCATTTCATCCTCTACTCAAAAACTATCACAGCATCATCAAGCATCCATGTTTTCTTTAAATCAACTCTTTTATTTTTATTCTCATTCTCTGCTCAAATTCAATCATCCCGGTGTCACATTTATGAATGCACACATGGTTATTCAGTCTCAATTACGCAACGGTTTGGTTTACCTTAAGTTTTTATATGTATTACTCTGATTTAGGTAAAGTTACATTCGTCTTTCTAGCTAATTAATAATATAATGGAAGGAAACATTCCACGTGGGAAAAATTATATATAAAAACAAAGATGAGGTGACTTACCGAACAAAAGCGCTGGCAGGTCGATAGACACACAAACAAACACAAACATACACACAAAATTCAAGCTTTCGCAACAAACTGTTGCCTCATCAGGAAAGAGGGAAGGAGAGGGGAAGACGAAAGGAAGTGGGTTTTAAAGGAGAGGGTAAGGAGTCATTCCAATCCCGGGAGCGGAAAGACTTACCTTAGGGGGAAAAAAGGACAGGTATACACTCGCACACACGCACATATCCATCCACACATACAGACACAAGCACAAGGTAAGTCTTTCCGCTCCCGGGATTGGAATGACTCCTTACCCTCTCCTTTAAAACCCACTTCCTTTCGTCTTCCCCTCTCCTTCCCTCTTTCCTGATGAGGCAACAGTTTGTTGCGAAAGCTTGAATTTTGTGTGTATGTTTGTGTTTGTTTGTGTGTCTATCGACCTGCCAGCGCTTTTGTTCGGTAAGTCACCTCATCTTTGTTTTTATATATAGCTAATTAATAAAAGATACAGTAGGTTAAATTCTTTTCCAATAATATTTTAACACTAAAGTTGTCTTCTTTCTTGTCTTACAACAGTAATCACTAAAAAAATTATCATTTGACCAATATGAGATAGCAGAGGTGTACGACACTGCTGACTAAGATAAACAGTCTGTGGCATAACCATCAACGAGCTTAGACTAAATCAATTATATTTGTTGTGTGCAATGATAATGAAATCTATCTTAGCAATATCAATCAATTAATGCGATCATCTCCAACTGAAGGAATCAAGAGACACTGAATTATTGTTTTTTTCAATGAACTGCAGGAAATCTGCACGCTATTTGGCAAGAAAATTGTGCGACTAGTCAGCGGCAGATTTTATAGTGATAGTTAAAGCAACTCTCACTAATCTTACATAATAGGTACGTAAGAAAAGATACAAACTCTTGCCAGGTATTGTTATCAAGTAAAATTTCCAACATAAAACTTAACATATTAATGTACAAAATCTAACAAAGTTATACAAAAATTTTGTCCCCTTTGTGTGTAGTCCTCAAAAACTTTTCATGTCAAACCTTCAATGTTTAGAAATAGTAACTTAATACCTCGGCATTGTTTGGGCTGGATGCTGTAGCTGCCCAAAATGGCATTCAAAGTGGAGAGACTCGACTGGTTTAGGCTTTATTTCGCCACATTGCTAGCGTTATTTATAACAGCTCAACACTCTATACTACCAGGCCTACACCTATTAAAGAGGCATTAATTGCAGCAAGGGATACATTGCTAGCTACAGCACACATAAAAAAATAGCATTATCTTACTAATATTATTACCTTATTTCTCCACTTTGATTAAGAATAGGATACCATTCACACCTACTCTCTGCGTAATGCTAGTTAACCACTATTTGTAAATCTTTTAATTACAACAGGCCAAAATGTGACCCACTACCAAGTGCCAAAGAAGTTGTCAGAAGTTTCTGAGTAGATTTCTTATACTATTAATTTTGTAGAATGTGATTCTGCTGTTTAATTCACTTTAATCAGCTAAGAATGGTTGTAAATCTTCAGTTTACACATATGCTTTTGCCTTCCAATTGCTTAGTCAGTTAATATTAATGCTTTTTCGTGTAGAACCCTGGTTATCAGAAATAGTCCTCATAAAATGCGTATAACTTATTAATTACCTTTTCATTTCACTTATGGTTCTTAACTAAAATTAGGTCCAATACCTTGTCTGTACTGGGGTATCTTCCTTCCATCTCTTTTTTCACTTTTTTGCCTCTTTGCTTAACGTTTCCTTAATATTACTGCATGGCACTGAATGAATGGTAACATGATTTTGTGGTCAATCAATCCACTTCAGGAATGGTTCCCTGTGTATTTGCCCTCCTGCTATCTCCACTGGAAAAATCTTGGTCACTCTGCTGGATTACTTTGTGAGTGATATCTGGAGTTTAAAATATGACCTGCTTTCACATGCCAAAAACTTATTAAGCTGTTTGGGTGCAAACTGTGTCCTATTGTCTGATTGCAGGTTCTTGGGTTTACCAATATTTTTGAAATAATGATCTCGTAACTTAAATATTCCACTGTTTGTCTTTGCTCTTTTTAGAGGAAATAGCTTTATTAATTCTGATCAGCATTCTAACACGACAAGGATGTATCCCATCCCTCCCTGGCCTGTAGGTAGTGTACCGTAAAATTCCACAGCCAAGAAACCCCAAAGCTTTGCTGGAATGATGGGCAACAGCAATGTGCGTACCCTTAAAGTATGTACTTTCACTTTTTGAAATGTCTCGCAAGATCATAATATTGCCTTTACTTGCCAATTAATGTTTCTAAAATAATAATACTTTTTCTTTTGTATGATACACTTCTTTGGTCCAAATATGTATAACATATATGTAAATGCCACATTAGGTACTGTTACAGCGCCTTTAGGCATGCACAGTAACCATTTGGTTGTTCTTATAAAATAAAATTCATTTGTGTACTTTCTAATTTGTTGTAAATGTTGAATGTGAATGTTCAGGTTGACATCTTGCCATAGTAGGGTTCCTAAATTGCAATAGTTTTTTCCAATCTTTTTTTCATGTTTATTAACTTTTAAGAAATATATAGCAAAGTTTCCTCTTTCCTTTACACCCTGGTTTGGCTGCAAACCTACTGGTAACCTGGACAGTGCATCAGGTACCATGTTTAATTTCCTCTTATGTATCTGACTGAAAACCTAAATTTTTATTAAAATAAGAGCTCATCTCTTCAGTCAACTATGTAAAAGTCTGGTTTTTAATAATAATAATAATAATAATAATGATGATGATAATAATAATAGCATTATCTTACTAATATTATTACCTTATTTCTCCACTTTGATTAAGAATAGGATACCATTCACACCTACACTCTGAGTAATGCTAGTTAACCACTATTTGTAAATCTTTTAATTACAACAGGCCAAAATGTGACCCACTACCACTACCCCGTGGAGGCCCGGGAAAAGAATCGGCCTCCGGTATGTTCTGCCAGTCGTAAAAGGCGACGAAAAGAACAAACCACTAATAGGGCTAACCCCCCCTTTTAGTGTGATTACTCGGTTCAGGACAGAACTAAAAAAGCCTCGGACAAGCGCCGTCATGGTCGGGGACGACGCTTGAACCCTATGCCCGCCCACAATGGTAACGACACTGCTAGCCAACTGGAAAATGATTTAAATCCAAATAGAGGTGTTTTGCAGGATATGCTTCCTGCAACCACCCTAGAAGGAAAACAAAGACAGAGGATGAGATGGTCAGAGGAAGTTAATCGACACCTCATGTTCTGTTATTACCAAGCAACAAACCTAGGAACCAACACAACTGGATACAGATCACAAGTATACACAACATTTGTTACCAGATACCCGGAATTAAAATTTTTAACAGAACAACGACTAGCTGATCAGGTCCGTGTAATAATAAAAAATAACAGGATACCCCAGTCAGAATTAGAAAACATCAAACAACAAGTACAACAAATACTGGAACAAAATTATGTGCAATCAGAAGAAGAAGAAAATACAGTAATGGACTCAAACATCCCAGAGAAAACAAACAAAGAACAAAACGCGTCAATTACACAATCGGAGGAAAACAAAATCTTAAGACAGCCACCAGAACAAGCACAAATACAACACGAAGTGACACACATATTAGATATAGAAGAGAAATTTCAGCTGACATATATAGAATACAACGACACAAATACAGACATTAGACCAATCTTGCATAGACCACCAAATAACCCACAAGTCGAAACAACAATAACAACTATCAACACAATCATACACAACAAAATAAATGAAAATACAACAATGGAAGAGTTACAACTACTGGTTTATGTAGGAGCAATCACTACACTAAATATACACACTAGGCAGAGATCAGAACCAACCAACACACAGAAGAAACCCACAAAACCAGCATGGCAACACAGGCTACAGATCAGAATAGAAAAACTGAGAAAAGACATCGGACAGCTCACACAATTTATAAGAAATGAAATATCAGACAAAAAACGAAAAAGGTTAGGTAAAATCTCACAACAAGAAGCAATAGAGCAATTAGATGAAAAGAAGCAGAAATTACAAGCATTGGCCAAACGACTTAGAAGGTACAAAAAAAGTGAAAATAGAAGGAAATGAAACCAAACATTCAACACAAACCAAAAGAGATTTTACCAAACAATAGATAACACACACATTAAAATAGACAATCCACCAAACATAACAGACATGGAACACTTCTGGAGCAACATATGGTCAAACTCAGTACAACATAACAGGCATGCACGGTGGATACAAGCAGAAAAAGACTCATACAAGATGATACCACAAATGCCTGAAGTGATAATTTTGCAACATGAAGTCACCCGAGCAATTAATTCTACGCACAATTGGAAAGCCCCTGGAAATGATAAAATAGCAAATTTCTGGCTAAAGAAGTTCGCCTCAACACATTCACATCTAACTAAATTATTTAACATATTTAAAAACAAAGATGATGTGACTTACCATACGAAAGCGCTGGCAGGTCGATAGAAACACAGACAGACACATACATACACACAAAATTCAAGCTTTCGCAACAAACTGTTGCCTCATCAGGAAAGAGGGAAGGAGAGGGAAAGACGAAAGGAAGTGGGTTTTAAGGGAGAGGGTAAGGAGTCATTCCAATCCCGGGAGCGGAAAGACTTACCTTAGGGGGAATAAAGGACGGGTACACACACACACACACACACACACACACACACACACACATATCCATCCACACATATACAGTGTCTGTATATGTGTATACTGTAGTATGCATTGGTATATTGCATTTTAAAGTTAAAGCAACTGATTTAAAACTACAATGTGACTGCAGAAAACTAGAAAATTAAATTCCAGTATGTGCTATATTTTGAAAGTACAGAAGTGGAATAACAGTGTACTCATTAATGATGTTTTGTGGTTATGTGTATCGGATATTTTTAATATTTTAGGTACAGTACATAACATTTCTATTAATACAACATTTTAAAGAGAAACACAGAAGGAAGTGTACGCCTTGGTGTAATTTACGCACACAACACTGCCTTTTCATCTTGGTACTGCCAATTTTTGCAATACAGTAATTGGAACGAAATTGTGTCATTCATTACTATTACACTATTCAGCACTTACAGTAAGCTTTAAACATGCACAACATTTTATCTCATTCATTATCCAAGACAGTGTCAGACATTACTGAACAATTTGCATTGATGCTACTTCTTTCTTCACTTATTAAACGCCTTTAGATTTTGCTGTTGAAATGCACACAAGCTAGAATACAGTGTGTGTGTAATGTAGTGCTACGTGCACATGAATGTTCAGTGCATGATCATCTTTGCCTCAGCCTACTCTTTGTTTTCCCTGATAGATTATTCTGTCATTTAATTCGCTCTATTACTTGAATGTCATTTTGTGTCGTGTGTTATTTTAAAGCTAACACAGTGAGTTTTGATAACCCACAACAGTTAATTAGCGACCACTGTGTGATATACAATGGTCACAGGTGTTAAATTCGACACACATTTGTGCTGCTTACCGTGCCATGTTCGACTAAGTACAGCCGTGTCAATCCTGTCATTCACATTCCACACTCCACACCAGCTATGCATCTGTAGCCTACTGATTCTGCAGTATTAATACAGGAGTAGATAAAGCTCCCGTGTCAGCTGCAGACACACCTGCTGGTTCGATGATAAACTGTGACACAGTAAAACCACTCCGTTCTGGCAGCAAAATCTTATGCTATGGTTTCTGCAGTTGGAAAGCCAATTTGTCCTGGCCCAAGTCATCACAGACCACACGAAATATAGTTATGTTGAGGCAGCACTCAGTGAAGAAATGGCAGTGGAAGTGCAGGATATTCCATAGTAACTGCAGGACGTGGACCAGTACCCGATGATTAAGGATATTCTAATTGGACAACTTTCGCAGTCTGAGGCGAAGAGCTGGAAAGACTACTTCACACTGAAGAATTGGGCAACCGAACACTATCACAGCTGCTGCGCTGATCACATATGTTGGCAAGCAATGCAGTAAGTGACAACATTCTGCGAAGAATTAGGTCATCACACCTACCGCCTGATGCACAAAAGATTTTAACTGTGTCCGCTGGCAATCTAGATACATCAGCGCAAACCATCAACAGAATATCTGAAATGTGTCCATCTGCGCATGTTGCAGCAGTTAGCCCACAACCACAGACAGACAGCAACTTTGCTGCACTACAAGCTCAGATAACCGAACTTCCCACACAAGTCGCCGCACTGCAAATTCACATTATTGCTCACTGTCACACTCGGTCACCTGGGAAACGCAACTTCAGCTAGAAAAGTTTATTGATACCACTGCCGGTTTGGGTCCAAGGAACGGAAATGTAGCTCACCCTGTGAGCAGGGAAACACAACAGGTGCTCTGTGATGACAGCCACTGATGCTCCAAATGGTAGCCTCCAACTGTTTATCACAGACAAAGGTACAAAATACAGTTCTTAGTAGATACAGGTGCAGATTTATCAGACTACCAGTCGGCCTGCCTGCCACCTCGTAATTGTGCCACCTCTTTGCGGACAATGGCTCTACAATAGCTACAGATAGTCATACCATGTTAATGTTAAACCAATGTATAAGCCTATCACACCACGACGACGACAACAACAACAACAACAACAATATTATTTCATACAGGAGTTGAGAACTGTGACAGCTCCATGAACTATGAAGGCAAAAATGGAAGCTGTGAAAATTCTGGGCCTTCAACTGAACTGACTGGTTTCTAACAAAGTTACAACAGTTCCAGAACGGCTCAGATGAATAAAGTAATATTCTATTGTCAAACGAGCACTAAAAGAATGGGAACTGGCGACTACACAATTGCATGTATTTAAAGTCAAAGCTCAGGATGAATGTTTACAAATTAACAATTCTCCAACATTTTAACACAACACGCAGTTTTCGGCCTCTCTTACACTCCGCTAATCAGTGAATAAGTCCTGAAATCCTTACACACATGCTGATGACAATTTCCGAGAATATAATTGGTAGATAATAATCTACTGATTTAGTGGCAGCAGGAGAAAACATACATGTAAGTTAAGGAAATGTGCAAGCTTTTGGAGCCAGTGGCAGCTCCTTCTGGCAAAAGGGCTGAATGGGAAAGGAGGAAAGATGAAAGAACATGACTGGTTAGCTTTAGGAAATACGGAGAGTTACAGTAAAGTCACCCAGAGCCCCAGCTCTGGGGAGACTTCCCAGATACGATGAGAAGGAAAGACCGATTGCTGGAAACTGCACCAGATAAGATTTTGACTGGGTGAGATTACCCTATCATCCTTCTTCGTCTTCTCAGGTTTTCAAATCTCGTCCTGAACAATCCCCAACAAGTTTTTCCTTCTCTCCCTGTCTGGTAAGTCTCCCCTGACCCAGAGTTTTGCCGACTTTTCCGTAACTACCCCATCTCCTAAATCTCGCCAGTTCTTTCCCTTCATCCCTCTTGCTTCCCCTTCAACCCTTCTGAAAGGAGGAGGAGCCACTGGCTCATAAAGTTCGCACATTTCCGTAACCTTTACGAGTGTTTTCTCTGCCATCACTTGGGAAGTGGATATTTTATTTATCCAGTCATAATTATGATATACTGAAATATTGGAAGGTCTTGTTGCACAAACACACAAAAGAATCAAGCGATACGTTCAGAGATGTTGACGACAATCACAAAAGTAAACTAAATTCATGGAAAGATAAATGCCCATTCTCTCAACTGAGATAAAATCACAATGGAGCCAACACACAAACAAATAACAAAGCAAAAATGTTTTGAAGCAAAAATAGTATGGATACACGAAAAGGTTAATTTTAAGGCAATGAACCTCTCAGGAACGCTAAAGAAAGAAATACAAAATTGCTACAAAACAAAAAATAATCCGTAACACTCACCAGCATGAGAGATCAGACGTGCTCCAACAAGTTCACCAATGAGGACAGTAAGGTTGGGGGCAATCGCCATCATCCTTGTTGTAAGGTATTCATACAGCTGTGCACGATATTGTGTGATCTGAATAACTTGATCACATAAGTGCTGTATGTTTATAATGTCGTCGTCAGATATCTCCGTGCCCATGGATATTTCTGCCGCATCTTTCACCTGCTGTTCTACTTCTTCAGGCAAGATATCTGACAAGTCTGTACTGGACGCATTGTCTCGTGTTCCTGAAACAGTATCATTCAATAATCATTGCTGTAATCACAGAAAATGTCAATATCAAACATGCGAAATTAAAGAACAATGTCTGCAAAGAAAAGGAAAAACAGTTTCAAAAATTCTAGATAAAATACCGCTTCCTCTTTAGCTGCTGGATCATAGACTCCTCTGTCAGGAGCTCAACAGGTGCACCAATCGCACACCTCCAAAAGATACTCTGCAACCAGTGGTGAGGTGGCTCCTGGTAAGGTGAAGGGGGTCCCAAGCATCAGGTCCTGGTCCTGCCTGCCTGCCTGCCTGCCTGCCTGCCTGTCTCCCGCCCACTGCCTCTGTTGCTTCCACATGAGAATGCTCCTGACACTCGCCTGAAGAAGGTTACTCACTTCGCCTAAAGATAGTGACTATGAATCTTATCCAAACATTGAAACAAGGTGACACCACTACTTGGCTGATAACCTGAGAATATTTCATTAATGAAATTTGGTGAGAAAACAAGCATAGCCATATAGCACACCTCTATGGGGGAGCAGATATGGAACAGCTTCAAGTTTCTGCAAAAGCTACGAATCAAGAAGCCACATCTGCTCAGGAGACTGGCTTCCTTACAGCAACGCTGAGATTAGGTGGTGATGCCACGGGTTGCTTTCTTGCAACAACACAATGATGGCAAAATGCATTCTGTAGCATGCTAGTTCACCCTTAGTGCTGGAACACATTCGGTCACCGGACTAGAAATGTACAAAATTAGACGACTTCTGCACACTTGCTACCTGCAGCTTGCATCCAGTCTTTCACTCAGCATGTGGGAATGGGTGGATAGAAACACCTTTGCAACCTGTGAACTCTAAAGTGAAAAGCTACCTTGAAACAATGCAAAAAGGTCCATTGGCATTATCCAGGGGGTCACCTGCAGAACGTCGACATTTGTGATTCAAGAACAATCATTAATTTGACTGAAAAGGAACTGGATGAAGGGACAAGACCCTGCTATCAAATGGTCTGAATTTTGCACCAGTTTCCAGAATATTATCTAAACATGAGATCAGCAGGGTCATCAAGCAAGCCACCCACGCACACCCCTCTGATACCACCGTAGAGGTGGGAAGATCTGCAAGATCAAAATGCTGAAGAATAACATCTCTGGAGCAGAACTAAGGTTATACATGCCCTCTGCAAGGAAAATAACACAGTTGTCCTAGCAGCTGACAAAGGCATTGTGACGGTGCTGTTATGATCACATTTACACAGGCACAACTAACACACACACACACACACAACCACTGTCTCGCCGCTGAGGTCGATTACGTACAGCAACTGTGCATGATGGGGGAGGGGAGGGGCCAGTCATGGAGAGGAGTAGAGGAGGCAAAGAAAGACTAGTAGGTGCATTGGTGGAATAGAAGGCTGTGTAGTGCAGGAGTGGGAGCAGGATATAGGAGGTAGGTGAAGGACAGGAACTAGTGAAGACGAAGGCCAGGGGGTTATGGGAACATAGGATATATTGCAGGGAGAGTTCCGACCTGCACAATTCGGAAAAGTTGGTGTTAGTAGAAAGGATCCAGATGGCACCGGCTGTTAAACAGTCGTTAAAGTGAAGCACACTGTGTTGGGCAACATGTTCAGCAACCAGGTGGTCCAGACGTCTCTTGACCATAGTCTGTCATTGGCCATTCATGTGGACAGACGGCTTGTTGGTTGTCATGCCCACACAGAAAGCAGCATAGTGGTTACAGCTTAGCTTGTAAATCACATGACTGTTTTCAGAGACAGTCTTGCCTTTGATGGGATAGGAGATACCTGTGACCAGACTGGAGTAGGTCGTGGTTGGAGAATGTATGGGACAGGTCTTGCATTTAGCTCTATTTCTGGGAGCAGAACCATGAGGCAAGCACTTGAGAGAGGGGGCTATGTTCAAGTCCTGTGTAATACCACTGTCAGAGGAGTGGGAGGGTTAGTGGTTTGGATATCCTTCATTTCACGACATGGTGAGAGGTAGTTGAAAACCTGGCAGAGAAAGTCATTCAGTTGCTCCAACCCTGGATGGCAATGAAGCATGAGGGAGTGCTCCTATGTGTCCAGACAGTGGGTATGTGGGCAGTGATAGGTGACTGGAGAGACAAGGTATGGGAGATTTGTTTATGTACAAGGCTGTGAGGGTAACGTCAGTCTGCGAAGGCACCAGTGATACCCTTGGTATGTTTGTAGATGGACTGTTTGTCACTAAAAATGTGATGGCCATGGGTGGCTAGGTAGTGCATGGAGGGACTCCCTGGTACTGAATGGATGGCAGATGCTGAAATGGAGCTATTGCTAAAGTTGTTATGTTCGATGTGGACAGAGGTACTGATGTAGCCATCCTTCAGTACCGGTTAACATCAAGGAAGCTGGCTTGTCAGGTTGAGGGCAACCACTTGAAGTGAAAGGGGAGAAGGTGTTGAGGTTCTGGAAGAATGTGGGTAGGGTGTCCTCGCCCTCAGTCCAGATCATAAGGATGTTATCAACGAATCTAAATCCGGTGAAGGGTTTGGGATTCTTGATGGTTCTGACAGATGGGCCCTCAGAGGAATCCTTCCTAACCATGCAGAATCCCAAACCCCTCAACTGTTTTAGATTCAATGATGAAATCTCTGTGATTTTGATCAAAGGTGAGGGCACCCTATCCACATTCCTCCAGAACCTTAACATCTACTCCCCCATTCACTTCACCTGGTTCTCCTTAATCCAACAAACCACTTTCCTTAATGTTGACCTCATCCCCGAAGATAATTACATCAGTTCTCCATCCATATCAAACCTACCAACCATCAGCAATAACTCCAACAGCTGCCATCCATTCCATGCCTAGAAGTCCCTTCCATACACAACTTTGCCATCCATGGCCATCACATTTGTAGTGATGAGCAATCCTTCTCCAAATACGCCAAGGCTGTCGTGTAGGCCTCCACAGACCACATGCTTTGTCTCTCCAGTCACCTACCACCTCTGACATAACCCCCGTCCTGCTACTCAGTACCCCACAGGACTGGACCAACTACATTAACATTCTCCACCAGGGTTTGACTACATCTCATTGTGTCCTGAAATGAGTAATATCCTACCCACGATTCCCCCCTCCCTCCCACAGTGGTATTCGACCACCCACCAAACCTACACAATATCCTTGTCCATCCCTACTCCAAATCCCTCATCTCATGGCGCATATCCCTGCAATAGACATTGATGCAATACCTGTCACAAACATTCTCCAACTACCACCTAAGTTGGACTGCCCAGATGCTGAATATGCTTGCCAACACAGCCTGCTTCTCTTCAATGAACGCTTCACCGCCTGTGCACTCTGGATCCTTCCTAGCAGCACCAGCTTTTCTGAATTGTGCAGGCAGGAACACTCCCTGCAATATATCCTATGTTCCAGTACCCCCACTCGCACCCTTCCAACCCCCGTGGCCTCCACTTTTGCTAGTCCCCATCCTTCACTTACCACCTACCTATCACCACCCGACTCACACTATACAGGATGAGGCAGCTAAGTCATAACACCCCTTGCATCTCCCCAACCGTAATAGATACAAAGATGCCGTTTCAACAGTGTATTTCAGGGACAGGAGCTACTTCAATACATCACATTTCACGTTTGTGCTATTTTTTTTTTATCACAGAGATATGAGGCCATCTTTGGTTTTTTTTTGAATGGAACCCTATGTTAAATTTTAGCATAACATGGGCTTAAAAAGACGGTTTCAAATATGTGTATATCATAATATTTGGGCAAATAGTTTTTGAGACACAGATATGAACTTGTATCGTGTTCGTCCTTCGAAGTGGCGTTTTCCAATGCAATTCCTGTTGTGTAGAGTTCATAGTAAACATCACGAGTCCGTCCTTAAACAAACAAGCCCATTTACTCGACAACAGTAATACATACTGTGATATTTTGCGCAAAAATTAACTGATGATGTCGCGCAAATATTATTCAGTTATTTGACAACTGTGATACCAAAATCGTAGACAACATACAGTATTAAAATACTACAAGATGTATCGAGTAGCCCCTGTATTTAAAGTAACAGAAATACAAATGTAAATGAGGAGGCCCTTATTGGTCACAATTATTTCATATGTATTTGTTTTTTGTTTGAAAATATTTACAACTGATCATAATTCGAAGCAAATACACACACAAAGATGAAAAATACATACTGTACATGATCCAAAACTTTACTGAAGCATGTACTATAAGTATTAACTGTGTTTTTCTTACTTGTCACTTCTTTTTCCGTGCTTTTTTGCTTTAAGGAAGCTTTAATTTTCGAGTACTAGTAATAGTGTTCCATAGAGAGTGTGTTTGTTTTGAATACAGTCCAGAGACAGTTGGTGCTTATTTTCATTGTTTCCAAAAAGAAGTGTCTAGAAACCACAGTTTAGTCAGCTATCAGTCACCTTTAGTGAATTATCAGTCTAGCTAAAAGTTGATTACTTAACTCTCTACAGTAATTTGTTGACTTCTTAGGATGGATAGGATGCGTGACTGTTGTGTACGGACGCAGGAGGAATTGGCCACTGTTCGCAAACAGCTGAATGTGCTGATGGCTGCAGTCGGCCGTCTTCAGGCTACTGCCTCGGAGTGTTGCGGCAGTGGAGAGTCTGGTGCATAGCGTGGTACACCCCAGGTGTTACATGCTTCACCCACGGTCCCTGCTGTCTAGATATCTTCACGGGCACCGGGCGCAGTTGGGCCACCCTCTCCCCAAGGGGAGTGGCGGGTTCAAGGGCGTTCGCGCCGCACAAGGCAGAGGGTCAATGTGGAGGCTGGTCATGTGGCATCACCCGCTCTGCCTGTGAGCGGACATGTGGCCGCTTCTTCAGCAAGGTCCAAGCAGGCACACGGGGGGAGGGGTTTATTAGTGATTGGGAGCTCCAACATTAGGTGGGTGATGGAGCCCCTTAGGGAAATAGTGGAAAGGTCGGGGAAGAAGGCCAGTGTTCACTCTGTCTGCTTGCCAGGGGTTCTCATCCGAGATGTGGAGGAGGCCCTGCCGGCGGCTTAGAGAGCACTGGGTGCACCCGACTGCAAATTGTTGCTCATGTCGGCACCAATGACTCCTGCCATCTGGGTTCAGAGGTCATCCTCAGTTCATACAGGCGGTTGGTGAAGTTGGTGAAGGCGGAAAGCGTCGCTCGTGGGGTGGAATCTGAGCTAGCTATTTGTAGTGTCATTCCCAGAACCGATTGCGGTCCTCTGGTTTGAAACAGAGTGGAAGGCTTAAGCCAGAGGCTCAGACGATTCTGTGGAGATCTGGGGTGCAAATTTCTCGACCTCTGCTATCGGGTGGAGAAATGTAGGGTCCCCCTGAATAGGTCAGGCATGCACTACACGCAGGAAGCGGCTACAAAGGTAGCAGAGTACATGTGGAGTGCACATGTGGGTTTTTTAGGTTAGAGAATTCCCTCCCTAGGCCCGACAAGACACCTCCTGAGATGCAACAAGGTAGCAGTAGGCAAAACGCAACAGGGAATGACAATATTAATGTGGTAATAGCAACCTGCAGGAGCATCTATAGAAAGGTCCCAGAACTGCTCTCATTAATAAACGGTCACAATGCCCACAAAGTACTAGGGACGGAAAGTTGCCTGAAACCAGATGTAAACAGTAATGAAATTCTAAAATCATATGGGAATGTATATGGCAGAGACAGTCTGGACAGTGAAGGGGGAGGCATTTTTATAGAGATAAAAAGGGCAATAGTATCAAAGGAAATTGACAGGGATCTGAAATGTGAAATAATTTGGGTGAAGGTCACAGTTAAAGCAAGCTCGAACATGGTAATTGGCTCTCTCCATAGGCCCCCTGGCTCAGCAGCTGTTGTGGCAGAACACCTGAAGGAGAATTTGGAAAATATTTCAAGAAGATTTCCCAACCATGTTATAGTTCTAGGTGGAGATTTTAATTTACCAGATATAGACTGGGAGACTCAAATGTGTATAACAGGTGGCACGGACAAAGAATCCAGTGAAATTTTTTAAAGTGCATTATCTGAAAACTACCTTGAGCAGTTAAACAGAGAACCAACTCGAGGCGATAACATATTTGACCTTCTGGTGACAAACAGAACCGAACTATTTGAAACAGTTAACACAGAACAGGGAATCAGCGATCACAAAGCGGTTACAGCATCAATGATTTCAGCTGTAAATAGAAATATTAAAAAAGGTAAGATGATTTTTTTGTTTAGCAAAAGTGACAAAAAGCAGATTTCAGAGTACTTGACAGCTCAACACAAAAGTTTTATCTCAAGTACAGATAGTGTTGAGGATCAGTGGACAATGTTCAAAACCATCGTACAACATGCATTAGATGAGTATGTGCCAAGCACGATCGTAAGAGATGGAAAAGAGCCACCGTGGTACAACAACTGAGTTAGAAAACTGCTACGGAAGCAAAGGGAACTTCACAGCAAACTAAACATAGCCAAAGCTATGTAGTGTCAGGAGGGCTATGTGAGAGGCGTTCAATGAATTCTAAAGTAAAGTTCTATGTACTGACTTGGCAAAGAATCCTAAGAAATTTTGGCCTTATGTCAAAGCGGTAGGTGGGTCAAAACAAAATGTCCAGACACTCTGTGACCAAAATGGTACTGAAACAGAGGATGACAGACTAAAGACCAAAGTACTAAATGTTTTTTTCCAAAGCTGTTTCACAGAGAAAGGCTGCACTGTAGTTCCTTCTCTAGATTGTCGCACAGATGACAAAATGGTAGATATCGAAATAGATGACAGAGGGATAGAAAAACAATTAAAATCGCTCAAAAGAGGAAAGGCCGCTGGACCTGATGGGATACCAGTTCAATTTTACACAGAGTACGCGAAGGAACTCTCCCTCCTTCTTGCAGCGGTGTAAAGTAGGTCTCTAGAAGAGCATAGCATTCCAAAAGATTGGAAAAGGGCACAGGTCATCCCCGTTTTCAAGGGGATGTCGAACAGATGTGCAGAACTATAGTCCTATGTCTCTAACGTCGACCTGTTGTAGAATTTTGGAACACGTGTTATGTTCGAGTATAATGACTTTTCTGGAGACTAGAAATACCCTGTAGGAATCACCATGGGTTTTGAAAAAGATGATCGTGTGAAATCCAGCTTGCGCTATTCGTCCACGAGACTCAGAGGGCCGTAGGCACGGGTTCCCAGGTAGATGCTGTGTTTCTTGACTTCTGCAAGGCATTTGATAAAGTTCCCCACAGTCGTTTAATAAACAGAGTAAGAGCATATGGACTATCAGACAAATTGTGTGATTGGATTGAAGAGTTCCTAGACAACAGAACGCAGCATGTCATTCTCAATAGAAAGAAGTCTTCCAAAGTAAGAGTGATTTCAGGTGTGCCGCAGGGGAGTGTCGTAGGACCGTTGCTATTCACAATATATATAAACGACCTTGTGGATAACATCAGAAGTTCACTGAGGCTTTTGGCGAATGATGCTGTAGTATATCAAGAAGTTATAACAATGGAAAATTGTACTGAAATGCAGGAGGATCTGCAATGAATTGATGCATGGTGCAGGGAATGGCAATTTAATCTCAATGTACACAAGTGTAATGTGCTGCGAATACATAGAAAGAAAGATCCTTTATCATTTAGCTACAATATAGCAGGTCAGCAACTGGAAGCAGTTAATTCCATGAATTATCTGGTAGTAGGTATTAGGAGTGATCTAAAATGGAATGACCATATAAAATTAATCGTCGGTAAAGCAGATGCCAGACTAAGATTCATTGGAAGAATCCTAAGGAAATGCAGTCCGAAAACAAAGGAAGTAGGTTACAGTACACTTGTTCGCCCACTGCTCACTGGTGTGGGATCCGTACCAGATAGGGTTGATAGAAGAGATAGAGAAGATCCAACGGAGAGCAGCACGCTTCGTTACAGGATCATTTAGTGATCACGAAAATGTTACGGAGATGATAGATAGACTTCAGAGGAAGACTCTGCAAGAGAGACGCTCAATAGCTCGGTACGGGCTTTTGTTGAAGTTTCGAGAACATACCTTCACCCAGCAGTCAAGCAGTATATTGCTCCCTCCTACGTATATCTCGCGAAGAGACCATGAAGATAAAATCAGAGAGATTAGAGCCCACTTAGAGGCATATCAACAATCTTTCTTTCCTCGAACAATATGAGACTAGAATAGAAGGGAGAACCGATAGAAGTACTCAAGGTACCCTTCGCCACACACACCATCAGGTGGCTTGCAGAGTATAGATATAGATGTAAATGCTAAAATACTTCCCCTCTGCAGCAAAGCGGTTCAAATGATTTGTGAATGGCTGAGAGGGTGTCACATGAGATATCAGCGCACGCTTCGATGATACTTTGCTTCATATCGTCTGGCGTAGTTGGTATTTAAGCATACACTTTATGTTTGATTGCTAACCACAGAAAAAAATAAAGAGGGGTCAGATCAGGAGACCGGGCTGACCATTTCACTTGAGCAGGTCATCTTATCCAACAATCCAGGAACTTTTCATTTAACGGCTCTGTAGCCACACTGGAAGAGTGACCAGGACAGCCGTCATGCTGGAGCCACATGCAGAGACACGTACTTAGTGGTACCTCTTCCAGCAGAATGGGCAGAATGGTTCACAGGAACTGTGCATAGTTATTGCCATTTAGTATACTCGGAATGACGTACGGCCCCACAATGACATTTCCAGTGATGCTGCACCACACATTAACACTCCACAGTTGCTGATGCTGTACCTGTTGAAGCCAATGAGGGTTCTCTATTGACCAGAAACGCATATTATACAAATTCACATTACCATGATTGGTGAAAGTCGCTTCATCAGTAAAAAAGCACCTGCTGAAATAGCTTTGGAACATCTTTTAAGCACTGCAGAGCAAACTGGCAAATTTCCTGGCCCCGTTTGAAATCCACACCAGAGAGTGCTTGATGTAATGAGAGGTGAAACAGGTGAAATCTATGCCGGTGCAATATGCGAAGAACACTTCTCTGACTTGTATCACATTCCGAAGCGATACGTCATGACGAAACAGTAGGGTCATTATGCACCAACACTACTAGAATGCCCTCTTCATGCACCTCGCCAGTTGCAGTTTTCTGCCTTGTCCTCTGTATGGCATTCTATGATCCCGATTCAAGTAGTTTCTTGCAAATACGTGCAAGAAGCTGGCGTGTAGGACGCTCACAATCAGGATACAGCTCTCCATGTCGCTTTATTGCTGTAATGGCATTTCTTCTGCTTTCACCATACACTAGAAGCATATCTAACTTTTCTTTGTTGATGTATATGTCTGCTCCAAGAAACTGTGATGGAAATGCGATGTCTCATTACCCCAGAATCACATTCATACCCTTCCCTCCAGCTACTTTGTGTGTCACCTTGCGGTGTTATCGAGAAGTCGCATTGGACAACGCCACTTCGAAGGACAAATACGATATGGGAACATATCTGTGTCTCAAAAACTATTCGCCTAAATGTTATGATATACACATGTTTGAAACTGTCTTTTTAAGCCCATTATGTTACGCTAAAATTTAACGTAGAGTTCCAATTAAAAAAACCAAAGAAGGCCTTATATCTCTGCAATAAAAAAATAGTACAAACATGAAATGTGATGTATTCAAGTAGCCCCTGTCCCTGCAATTCACTGTCCAAACAGCATCTTTGTATCTATTATGGTTGGGGAGATGCAATGGGTATTTTGACTTAGCTGCCTCACCCTGTAGTACTACACAGCCTCCTATTCCACCAATGCACCCACTAGCCTTTTCCCCCTCCTCTATTTCTCCCCCCCCCTTCCCAACTAAACACAGCAGCCCTACCCTGTACCCACCATGTCCCTGTACATTTCCACAAATAGTACTACACCTTCCTCCACCCCTACCCTTCTATCCCTTCCCCTCCCTATCTCAGCCTCCTCCTTACCCACCATCCACAGACTGCTTCTCCCATCAGTCCGGCCCCAGCAGAGAGAGTGTAGTCATGTGAATGTGTGTGTGTTTTCTACTACAGAAAAGGACTTTTGGCCAAAAGCTCAAATGTACAGCAGTCTTCTTGTTGTGCTAGTCTGTGACTCAACATATTCTCTATACGGTATTTGGCAATCTATCCTTTTTATATTATTGTAAATACCTATTATGGTCCTTTTCATATTATTGTAAATATCCATTATGGTCTGCATCCCCAACACTTCTCAAATGCTACTTACCTTTCTACTTGAAATGTGAAGTTCACCCACAAAAAGGAGCTACATTTTGACATCATGTGCAATCATCATACTTAACACACTGACAGCCATTGTTCTTCTAGCGATGTTGATATTACTGAGTCATTGATGTGAACAAGCACAACAATACTGGTCATCATCATCATTTTTTTTTTCAGGCAGTGTTTCCCATTCATTCATTATAAGTACAAAACAATTTCACGGTACGGACACAAGAATAATAGCTGCACTTCACTTTTTGGTTCAAAGATACCGACTGTCAAAACGAAAGAGTACATTCTTAGAACCTTGAATGAACTGAGAATGTATCAGCAGTTGTTTGCATGAGATAGCATTAACCTTTAACTTATTTATGAAAACAATAGTGAACCTAAGATTAAAAAAGGAAATTAATCACATCACCCCCTATCTTACAGGAGATTAACTTGTTCGGAATAAAACCGCAATGAACAGAATTAAATGGCCATGGAGTGTTCACAGGAATTTTTTTAGCGTGCACTTAAAATCAAAGGTTGCTTATAACCACATTTGACTGCAGGACAGTTGGAAACTGGATGTTCAAAATAAATAACTGATCACTAAACATGTACTCTCAAGATGCAAATTACTTAAAAATGAGACTCGAAATCAAGGAAAAAAAATTTCCCGAATCTAAACCGCACCTGAAATTTGAGACTCGAAATTCAAGGGGAGAGGAAAGTTTTAGGCCACACCTCCAAATCAAAACAAAGTTGGTCCATTATAATATGAGACACAATTTAGGTCAAATGAATGATGATACAGCTACAGTAGTTTGGTTCGAGTCATAAGCTTAGCAGTTAAGCTTTACCAGGTAGCCATTGCTACGCATCAGGCGCTCCGTCCGTATTTATATGGGTACCCTTCCTTTTTCACGTGCTTCATCTGGTTTGAATTGATTGCTTATTTTTCTTCGATCTGATAAGTGCTGTTCTCTTTGTTACAGGTGTTTACGTCACTCTAAGCTGAAAATGCATTACTGTACTGTGTCATGCATTGTTTGTCGCTTTCTGATAATGAGTGTTTACGGCTGGTCGCCGCTCGCCATGTGGCTTGCTTTTGTGCAAGGTACCGCCACTTACAAAAAAGAGAGAGGAATCGTCTCATTAGCGAAACAATGGCAAGAGACTGCTATTTGTTGTTACTTACACTGCTGCTTTCTTTGATAATGATCAACAAGAACCAAATAATAGACTGCGTATGATAGAAGATGTTCTGGATGAGAGTTTATCGAAAAATTTTCTCCGTTTGAAAATCTTCGCAGAGGCGAATTCTGCACAGAAATTAGAGTCATCTTAGATTTAAAAATATAGTCAATTGCCGTGCTTCATTTCTGACTATCAGTATTGGGCATAAGAATAATACGAATATAAAAATGACATGATATGTGTATTCTTCCGCATTTGCTGCTGTCGCACTCTAGTTTCGTAGTTTATTAGGCAGGCAGGATTTAAATGAGATAGCTGCAAACACGAAAGAATACATGACAAAATGTTTATATTCGTATTATTCTTATGGTGAAGCGAATACTGCATGTGATTCACAATTCATAAAAGTTCCTATTAGCAGCCATCTCTTCTCACAGGTAGGAAAAAATTTAGAACGTAGAGTTTCCCATATTTACAAACTTCTTGAACAGTCTTGTCAGTCGGATTTTCGTAGTACATTGAAATGCTGCTACATTCAAAGATGAACAATACAAAATTTGTATTTACTTTGTTGGATAATGTATGAAAATGCAGTGGTTGAAACTCGGGGCAGAGAAAACAGCTCGTCTTTCAACTTTTTTTAAAATTTATTACTGACGCAGAGATTTTGGCGCCAGTATTTATCTTTGTGCCTGCAAAGCATGCCTGTGTAGTGCTACATATATTCGACGGCAGAAGTTAGTTGTGGCAGCACCTACCATCATTTTTCAGAACTTCCGCTTACTTTGCACTCGATTCTAAGCCGCAGGCGGTTTTTTGGATTACAAAAACCGGAAAAAGAGTGCGGCTTAGATTCGAGTAAATACGGTATATTATTATCTGATATATTTGAATGAGGGAGCTGTTGCTTTCTCTATACCTTGTGTACTCCCTTTCCCACCCTTCACCTTTCGGTTATCTTGGCAATGATCCATTTGTAGTCCTCACACTTAGCAGCTCATGAGTTGCATATATTCTAACCCTGGTCAAAATCTATCAGCCAAAACAAGTGTTTCATTACAAGAACATTCCCTCACCCCTTGGCCACAATTCGCACTCTGCATTAGGCTCGTACTGCCCTCCATGGACAACCAATATTTTGAGCATTATATATAACACACTGAGGTGTTGAATCTCATACATTACCACACTGGAGGTGGAGCTTAATGGTTCAAATGGCTCTGAGCACTATGGGACTTGACTTCTGAGGTCATCAGTCCCCTACTTAAACCTAACTAACCTAAGGACATCACACAAATCCATGCCCAAGGCAGGATTCGAACCTGCGACCGTAGCGGTCATGCGGTTCCAGACTGTAGCACCTAGAACCGCTCAGTCACTCTGGCCGGCCGGTGGAGCTTACAACATATTAACATCCTCTAATACAGCAAAGTTGTGCACACAAAAATCTTATATTTGTCTTTCCCAGCAAGCTGAACTAATAGAAAGTTACAATTTTTATGAGTGTTAGTCTTGTCATCACCCAGCAAATCCAAGAACTGTATATTAGTGCATAAACGAGTGATTCTGATAAGGATAGAATGCCAACTGTTGGTCCAGCAGCAAGTGAAAGATATTATAACAGGTTTGTAGCTCATACAAAATGTCTGTGACTCATGAGCTGCAAGAGGTATGGACTGCAGATGGAGTAGTTGCCAAAACTACAGAAAGACTAAAGGGTTGTGCTCAGAGCCTATAGCACAGCAGCAGCAGCTCCATCAGCAATGTCAAGAAGCAACAAATGACACTCACATCTCATCAAAATTTTCTGCCAATCAGTCATGAGTATCTGACTGCACACACAAGAAAACACAAGATAATTTCAGAGCTGGAAAGGCATGAGAAGTGCATTACAACATACACACAGTTTAGCTCAGTACCTGAACAAATTTATCATCATGTGATTACTGTGAACTTTTCCTCACAGTCAGAGTACAATCAGAATAAATTTAAAGTTATGAGATATTTTGAGGTTGGTAAAAAGAAAAACAAAAAGAGCATCAAGAGTTAAATTTGTACAGTGAGCATTTGGTATTATGTTATTCATCCATGAACTGTTGACAAGTACATGACTATTAACTACACACAAGAAGACTTCAACATCTACTGTTATACTTGGTGCCCAACTTTATGTATTCCTAGAAAAATAAGTAATGTAGAGAACTTCCCAGCAGCTGCACTATTACAATAATTTCCTTTGGTAATGAATCTAGTAACTAGATTACAATGTAAATGCATTTTATTGTGCTGGAATTTCTTTGAACTACTGTTACAAACAACACTGTTCATATCATAAGGGAGGGGGAAGTTTTGATGAGCATACAATTGCTTGAGTACATGTTTCTCGTTCTCTCTCGTTTTCTGTACTGTTGAACTGACAAATATAAAAACTCCCACTCTTCATTACATTTTCATATTTTCTATTGTCAGTGGCTAGCTAAGCTTATTATTGGGAAAAACGCCAGTCATTTTAATCGTTTTCATTAAGAACATACCTCTCACAATTTTCATCTGGTAGTTTTTGTCTCAGTACACTATCAAGGAATAAAAAAAGGGGCTGAAAACTTACCAATCAGTTTGATGGTTTTGACAAAGGCAACATTGTCAGTAATTATCTTTCCAAGTTCTGGAAAGTGCCATCCATACCATTCACGGGTACGCATTACGTAATTATTTAGTTCCTTATCAAGGTCATCTAACAGACACACTGCCTGCACAATCATAGTATCAATTTTATCTGGACTGAATTTCAATTTGTACCGAGAAAGGCTGAAAAACAGAAAAGCTATGTTACATAAAATAGTAACACATGTTTGGCAGTACAAGAATACAAAATGCTGCAAACACACTGTGGCAGAGAAATTAATTTACATATACGCATAAACAAAAATCCTAGCATTAATAAAGAATACAACACAGAATACCCGCACCAAGCTGATTCACAATTACTAGCAACATAGTGGAATACGGTGCACAATTTTTAAGTAACTCCATTTGAGAACAAGGTAAATTTTTAATCCAAAAAATTCCAATCCTGGACATATGTTGATTCCAAAGTGTCATATAGGTCATTAATTAATATGTGGTGGATTTTTACAATGTCACTACAACCTGTACTCTACCAAAAGATTAATGTTGTTTACACTTCAAAAGCTACAGCTGTATTTATACCAGGCACGCAACATATGATCAATGTGTAATAATTACATGTTTCTTAACACTAAAAAAAAAAATCATGTTAAAACACTACCAACATTTCCAATAGGCAAATTAGAACTGAATGCAGTTACAGCCAATCCATGTAAACCATACACAAGCCTGATTATAAGGTCTGACTCTGGGCAAACTACTGCTCTCTTCATCTACATCTACACTCAAAGGAGACAACTTATGTCGTGAGGTGGAAGGTACTTCTGGCTGCACTATTATTTTCGCATTTTTGTGTTTCAGTTGTGAATGGTGCACGAAAGCTACTGCTGGTAAGCCTCTACATAAGTTAATGTCTCTGAATCTTCAGTCATGGCAAATTTGCAATATGTATGTAGGAAGAAGGAATATGTCAGCTGACTCTTCATAGAACATACACTCTTGGAAATTTACCAATCAACCTCCCCACTATATAAAACACTTCTTTGGCAGCAACTCAAGCTCTCATGTTTACTAAACGAAACAATGACGAAACATGCTCCCGTGGATATTCTCTAATTCCTCTATTAATTTTGCTTGGTAAAGGTTCCAGTATGAAAAAAAAGCAATACTCAACGATTGACTGAACGGATGCTTTGAAAGCCATTTCTTTCATAGATGAATTAACATTATCCACAAACTCTTATAATGAATCTGTCTGGCACTTTCTTACAGCTAGTTTTTGTGGTCACTCTAGTTTAGAACATTTCATGGGTGCTACCATTTATTTATTTATTTTTATTTCGTAACTTTTCCCGACAGCATACAGCTTTATGGTATGGTTAAATGATGATGGCGTCCTCTTGGATAAAATATTCTGGAGGTAAAACAGTCCCCCATTCAGATCTCCACGCGGGCACTACTCAGGAGGATGTCGTTCTTAGGACAAACAAAACTGGCACTCTACGGATCGGACCGTGGAATGTCAGATCCCTTAATCAGACAGGTAGATCAGAAAATTTAAAAAGGGAAATGGAGGTTAAAGTTAGATACAGTGGGAATTAGTGAAATTTGGTGGCAGGAGGAACAAGACTTCTGGTCGGGTGAATACAGGGTCATAACTACAAAATCAAATAACAGTACTGCAGGAATATGTTTAATAATGAATAAAAAACTAGAATCGCAGATAAGCTACTACGAACAGCATAGTGAATGCATTATAGTGGCCAAGATAGACACGAGGCCCAAACCTATCACAGTAGTACAAGTTTATATGCCAACTAGCTCCACAGATGCTGAAGAGACTGAAGAAATGTACGATGTGATAAAAGAAATTATTCAGATAGTCAAGGGAGACAACTATTTAATAATCAAGGGGGACTGGAATTTGATTGTAGAAGAAGGAAGAGAAGGAAAAGTAGTAGGTGAATGTGGACTGGAGGTAAGGAATGAAAGAGGAATCCGCCTGGTAGAATTTTGCACAGAGCATAACTAAATCATAGTTAACACTTTGTTTAAGAATCATGAGAGAAGGTTGTATATGTGGAAGAGGCCTCGAGACACTGGAAGGTTTCAGATAGATTATGTAATGGTAAGACAGAGGTATATGAACCAGATTTTAAATTGTAAGACATTTCCAGGGGCAGATGTGGACTCTGACCACAATTTATTGGTTATGAACTGCAGGTTCAAACTGAAGAAACTGCAAAAAAAGTAGGAATTTAAGGATGGGACTTGGATAAACCGAAAGAACCAGAGTGTCGTAGACAGTTTCAGAGAGAGCATTAGGGAATGGTTGACAAGAACAGGGGAAAGAAATAAAGTGTAAGAAGAATGGGTAGCTTTGAGAGATGATATAGTGAAGGCAGCAGAGCGACAAAGCAAGCTGGGATCTCTTCACTTCCTCTCTTGTTTTGCCATCTACCTCCTTAAATTTATTTTATTTTCATTTTGTCTAATTACCTTTAACATACATGAGTATAATCTGCATTTCCATAAAACAGAAAGGTTGGTCCTCAGCCTTAAAGACTGTAGCACCAGATCTGTTTTTGTGCTAGTTGTGTGTATGTAATCAACTTTCTAATTTATTTTGACTATTCCTAGTCAATATCTTTTGTTATAGGGTGAAATCAGTAATTGTTTCGTGGCTTAGATTCTACTGCTGACTTGTAAACAAATATAAATTATGTTATAAACATTTGGAAGACAAAACACTAGCACTCGTTAAGTATTTATTTGGGTGCATTTGAAAGCATATTAGCAAAGCCAGCCCTTAATTCCAAAATAATTACCAGGTTTGTCAATAGTATTGTTTGCATAACTAAATCTGTTAATTTCATTATTTAAACAAATAATTCAACTTCACCTTTGTGGTAGAAGAAACTGTTAGAAAGAAGGCATTTTTCAATGTATTCACTTAATTGAATGCATTATGTTTTAACTGTAATTTCTGTAAATTAAACATTGAACACTGTATAGTTTCAGTGTTTATTATTGTGAGAATATGTAAAGGCCCGATTTTTGGTCTCGAGACAGTCAGTCCACGGCCTATTTTCAGACATGAAGTCTGTATCAGTTAGAATAACAATAATGCATTAACTGAACAGTGGAATTAGTCTAACATAAACGGGCCATGTGTTAAAACAATTACAGTGTCTGTTCGATTTATTTGAGAAATAGTGAAATGTGTGGTTAGGTATTTACTGCTCATAGATGTTCAACAGCAAACTGATGTAGCAGTATGCCGATGTCTGCCTGCACATTATTGATGAGGTTTATCAACAGTTAACCAATAGTGAACTGGTCGTATAACTGTGTAATATAGGGGGTCGTGAACTGAAAGTAAAGAACTGTGAAACAAAATTGTGCAACTACATCGACACTATCAACGAACAAATAAAGCAGGCAAACGTCACAAGAGGAACAAGTAGGTAAAAAGACGAGGGCTAGTAGAAATCCTTGGGTGACAGAAGAGATATTGAATTTAATTGATGAAAGAAGAAAATATAAAAATGCAGTAAATGAACCAGGAGAAAATGAATGCAAACATCTCAAAAATTAGATCGACAGGAAGTGCGAAACGAGTAAGCAGGATGGCTAGAGGACAAATGTAAGGATGTATAGCCAGATACCACTAGAGGTAAGATAAATACTGCCTACACGAAAATTAAAAACAAAAACTTATGGCAAAAAAGAGAACCACCAGTATGAATATCAAGAGCTCAGCTGGAAAATCAATCCTAAGAAAAGAAGTGAAAGCAAAAAGGTGGAAGGAATACATTGAGAGCCTATACAAGGCAATGTACTTGAGGGCAATATTATGGAAATGGAAGACGATGTTGATGAAGAGGAAATGGGAGATATGATATTGTGTGAAGTATTTGACAGAGCACTGAAAGACCTAAGTCGAAACAAGGCCCCAGGAGTAGACAACATTGCATTATAACTACTGACAGCCTTGGGAGAGCCAGTCATGACAAAAAATGTATGAGACATGCAAAATACCTTCAGACTTCAAGAAGAATATAATAATTCCAGTCCCAAAGAAAGCAGGTGTTGACAGGTGTGAAAATTAACAAACTATCAATTTAATAAGTTATGGTTGCAAAATTCTAACAATAATTATTTTCAGATGAATGGAAAAACTGGTAGAAGCTGACTTCGGGGAAGATCAGTTTGGATTCTGTAGAAATGTGGAACATGTGAGACAATACTGTCCCTTTGGCTTATCTTAGAAGATAGGTTTAGGAAAGGCAAACCTACGTTTCTAGCATCTGTAGACTTAGAAACAGCTTTTGACAATGTTGACTGGAATACTCTCATTCAAATTCTGAAGGTGACAGGTGTAAAATACAGCAGCGAAAGGTTATTTACAATTTGTACAGAAACCAGATGGAAGTTGTAAGAGTCGAGGGACATGACAGGTTGAGAAGGAACTGAGGCATGGTTGCAGCCTGTCTCCAATGCTATTTAATCTGAATATTGAGGGAGTAATAAAGGAAACAAAAGAAAAATTTGGAGTAGGAATTAAAATCCACGGATAAGAAATAAAAATAGGACGACATTGTAACCCTGTCAGAGAAAGTAAAGGAACTCCAAGAGCAGCTGAATGGAGTGGACACAGTCTTGAAAGGAGGATATAAGATGATCACCAACAAAAGCAAAACAAGGATAATAGAATGTAGTCAAATTAAATCAGGTGATGCTGAGGGAATTAGATTAGGAAATGAGACACTTAGAGTAGTAAATGAGTTTTGCTATATGGGAAGCAAAGCAATTGATGATGGTCAAAGTAGAGAGGCTTTAAAATGTAGACTGGCTATAGCAAGGAAAACGTTTCTAAAGAAGATAAATTTGTTAACTTCGAGTATGGATTTAAGTGTCAGTAAGTCTTTTCTGAAAGTATTTGTATGGAGTGTAACCCCATATGGAAGTGAAACATGGATGATAAACAGTGTAGACAAGAAAAGAATACAAGCTTTCAAAATGTGGTGCTACAGAAGAATGCTGAAGAGTAGATGGGTAGATCACATAACTAATGAGGATGCACTGAATAGAACTGAGGAGGAGAGGAATCTGTGGCACGACTTGACTAGAAGAAGGGATTGGTTGGTAGGACATGTTCTAAGGCATCAAGTGATCAGCAATTTAGTTCTGGAGGGAAGTGTGGAGTGTAAAAACCATGGAGGGAGACCAAGAGGTGAATACACCAAGAATATTCAGAAGTATGTTGATTGCAGTAGTTGTTTGGAGATGAAGAGGCTTGCACAGGATGCAGGAGTAGCATGGAGAGCTGCATCAAGCCACTCTCTGTACTGAAGGCCACAACAAAAACAACAACAACCATTTACAATTATTTGTTGCCAATAATGTGCTCTAACAGCAATGGGTCTTTCCATCTATTTATGTATATAATAGAGGGAAACATTCCACGCAGGAAATATATATCTAAAAACAAAGATGATGTGACTTACCAAATGAAAGTGCTGGCAGGTCGACAGACACACAAACAAACACAAACATACACACAAAAAATTCAAGCTTTCGCAACAAACTGTTGCCTCATCAGGAAAGAGGGAAGGAGAGGGGAAGACGAAAGGAAGTGGGTTTTAGAGGAGAGGGTAAGGAGTCATTCCAATCCCGGGAGCGGAAAGACTTACCTTAGGGGGAAAAAAGGACAGGTATACACTCGCACACACGCACATATCCATCCACACATACAGACACAAGCAGACATATATGTCTGCTTGTGTCTGTATGTGTGGATGGATATGTGCGTGTGTGCGAGTGTATACCTGTCCTTTTTTCCCCCTAAGGTAAGTCTTTCCGCTCCCGGGATTGGAATGACTCCTTACCCTCTCCTCTAAAACCCACTTCCTTTCGTCTTCCCCTCTCCTTCCCTCTTTCCTGATGAGGCAACAGTTTGTTGCGAAAGCTTGAATTTTTTGTGTGTATGTTTGTGTTTGTTTGTGTGTCTGTCGACCTGCCAGCACTTTCATTTGGTAAGTCACATCATCTTTGTTTTTAGATATACATCTATTTATGTACCTACACATCTACATCTATATTCTGCAAACCACCGTGAGGTGCATGGCAGAAGGTGCATCCCTATTGTATCAATTATTAGGGTATCTTACTGTTCCATTCACATATGCAGCACGAGAAGAATGATTGACTGAATGCCTCTGTGCATGCAGTAATTATTCTAATCATATCCTCAAGATCCGTATGTGAGGAATACGTAGGGGGGTTGCAGTATATCCCTAGAATCATCCTTTAAAGCTGGTTCTTGAAACATTGTTAACAGGCTTTCTTGGGATAGTTTACATCTATTTTCAAGAGCCTGTCAGTTCAGATCCTTCAGTATCACTGAGACACTCTGTGACCATTTGTGCTCCCCTTCTCTGTATACATTCAATATACCCTGTTAGCCCAATCTGTTACAGGTCCCACATACTAGAACAATACTCTAGAACCAATCAAATGAGTGATTTGAGAGTAATCTCATTTGTATAACAATTGCACTTTCCCAGAGTTCTACCAATGAACCAAAGTCTATCACCTGCTTTACCCATGACTGAACCTATGTGATCATTCCATTTCATATCACTACAAAGGGTTACACCCCAGTGTTTGTATGAGTTGGGCAATTCATTGACTCACTGATATTATAGTCATAGGATACTAAGTATTTTCGTTATCTGAAGTGCACAATTTTATATTTCTAAAGATTTAAAGCAAGTTGCTAATCTCTGCACCACATTGAAATCTTATCACGATACGACAATATTTATGCAGTTTCTCTCTGACAATACTTCATTACAGTTAACTGCATTATCTGAACAGTGAGGGTCCCAACACACTTCCCTGAGGTACACCCGAAGTTACTTCTACATCTTAGGATGACTCTGCATCTGAGATAACATGCTATGTCCTCCCCACCAAAAAGTCATCAATCCAACCACAAAATTCACTTGAAGCACCTTATGATCGTACTTTTGACAGTGAGTGTAGGTGCACTACTGAGTCAAATGCTTTTCAGAAATCAAAAAATATTGCATCTACCTGGATGCACTGATATAAAGCTTTCAGTATGTCATGTGAGAGAAGTACGAGTTGGGTTTCACATGATAGATGTTTTCAAAAGCCATGCTGGTCGGCATTGAGGAGGTCATTCCGTTCAAGATACTTCATTATGTTTGAGCTCAGAATATGTTTTCAGATTTCTACAACAAACTGATGTCAAGGATATTGGACAGTAGTTTTGTGGATCACTTCTACTACACTTCTTGTAGACGGGTGTGATCTGTGCCTTTTTGTAAGAGCCTGATACAGTTTTTTATTCGATAGGTTATTGTTTTCTGAGAAAGATCACTTGACAATATTCTGCTACAGCGGCCAATGAAGGCATCACGCATTGCTCTCATGATAGCCAAATGTGTTTCATTCAGCCTCTCCATGGCCCTATATTTTGTTTTACACCTATTACGTAGTAATCTGTTTCTTTACAGTGATGTATACCATGGTGGTTCCCTCCCATTATGATCTGTTCTACTGGGTACACATCTATCCAGTATGTGGTCAACTTATCTTTTAAACTTGAGCCAGAGTTCCCCTACATGCTCCTGACCTATGCTGAAAGTTTCAGTTTCCTCACTGAGATATGATACTACTGATTTTTTATCTAGTTTAATGAAAATATATCTTTCTGCTTGTTTTATTTGTCCTTTGTACTGTGGTAATCATTGCTGCCACAACCACTTTATGGTCACTGATACCAGTTTCAATGTGTACATCCTCAAAGAGGTCAGGTCGATTTGTTGTGATTAGATCCAATATATAATGAGTAGGGTTCCCAACTACCTTTCTAGGCAGTTTTCAGACAAGGCATTCAGTAAAGTTTCACATGATGTTTTATCACACCCTCCAATGACAAACCTGTAATTTTCCCAATTAATTGTTGGATAATTATAGTGTTCACCGAAGATTACAGTATGATTAGGGAACTTAGGTATAAGTGAACTGAGGTTTTCTCCAATGTTTTCGATTACATCTGGGAATGAGTCTTGGGCAATAGAAGGATCCTAACAATTTCACATGCAACTTCAATTTCTATCTAGGATTTGAGCTTCTTGTCTATTGCAACAAATACACCACCTCCATTTCCCATTTACCTTTCTGGATTGGATGGAGAGTCGCCTAATCTGAATAACCCTTGTGTGCACCTCACACACAATCAGCTACGTGAATAGCAGCCTCTGATATGTAGTGCACAGCCAACCTACTTAGGAGGGCCCTACAGTTCTAGACCCTTTGACACAAGTCCCGGAAGTTGCAGCCTAGCTTGTCACAGAACCTTCAAAGGCTCTGTTTCAGTCCTTCCACTCAACTCAGAACCAAAGGGCCACGATTAGTTCTGAGGACAATGCTGCAAATTGTGAGTTTCATTGAAACTCCATGCACAAGGGTAGCCTTCTCAACCTTCTCTGCCAGTTGCTGGAATGACCCATGAATGACCTCAGAGCCCAGACAACTGCATCATTTGTTCCACTGTGTGCCACAGTCTGCAACTGATTGTACCCCGTCCCCTCAATTGATGGATGAGACCCCAGGCATACACACTAAGTGGACCTTGTGTCCTTTCCTGTCCCTTACTGCCATTTCCCTACAGAGTACCATCACTCGTCATATGTTTGAACTGCTGGCAATTAATAGAGCCCTACACTTTTGCGTTTGCCGCCTCCTGACATCGGACAAAACAGGTTCCCCCAACAGGTGAAGTGAATCCCACTGTATCAATTTCAGTGAAAGACAGCTCTGACTTGTTGGTTAGGGGGATCGGTACAACACCCTGAGTCCTCCCTGGCCCCTGTCCACCCTGTACAGGATGCTTAGATTACCCACTGACATGCCACTCATAGCCAAGTGGACAGGTAATGACAGACCCTGTACTTTCTGCAGAGGAGACAGAATCCACAGAAGAGGATAGAACTTGATGTGCTCCTGGTATAGGTATCACAGGTACTGTACATGACTCTCAGGAGCTCTTCCAACACACCGATTCGCAACAGCTGTCAATAGCTGTCAATCATTTGACAGTACTCAGGGCGATTTCCAGCTGCTTATGAACGTCAACTAACTCATTCCGTGTTTGAGAACAGCATTCACAGTGGGACTGCATTTTGCTTGGTCCCATGTACGACAAGGCAGTGAACAAATAACTTTAAATTAAACCTCCTGATTATATTTTAAGTTGCTAACTCCCTATAACAATTGATAGATAAAGCAAAACGAGATTTCTATTAAGACAACACAAAAACCTGTGATAAAAATTACTAGTTTCCTATAAAACGTTTTGAGGTTAATTATAGTTGTTAGCAAACTTGAAAACAGAGTTAATTTTTGATAAATGCAGATAATATATAGGGCAACACGTCTTTAAGGAAAAACTTGATGTAACACAATGTATTAGAAAATCCGCTACAGTAGCTAAATCACAACTGCCGATTTGTTACAAACTGCTCATAGATCATGCAAAAGACAGTGGTACCTTCCAAAAATTCTCTAAAATGCATGCTTATTTGCAAAGATATACAACGAAATTCAGGGGGATACATACAAAGGCTGGACTGTGAATCACAAAAGCTGATTTGCTATAAACTAAATTAAGTATCCAAAACACTTGTACTGCTAATTTAACAATAACATAGTTTTGAAAACATCTGAAAATTCTGTAACTAACCTATTTCCCACATAATTGTTTTTAAAAGAGCAGAATGTAGTTTAACGATAACGGTACTTGTTTATTGCTTCACTCACTAAAGTTCGAAATTTCACAATATATCACAATACAAATGGGTACTGATACAACCAATGAAACATTATGCAGCAGAAGCTGCACCAACAGTAAAACATGCAAATTTAGAACTTTAAATCGACTTCAGACTAAAACCACGTGATGCTAACAGTGACAGAACTTTCCCTAAATGCAATTTAAAGGGAAGTCACATCATCGTTTGCAGCACATGTTTTTAGTCTGAAGATAATGTTTTGCTTGTCAAAACAAGTTACAGGATTTGTGGAACACTCATGCGATTGTAATTTAATAAAATAAAAGCAACAAAAAGAACATCAGTTTTTCCAAAATTTCTTTACACTGAGAGTCAATTGTATGTCTGTACATCAAGCATCAACCCTCTGCAGATCTTCCTGCAAGTCACTACTTATTTCTGGAGTCTTAATTTTTTTAAATATATAACAGCACCATTTGCAAACATTCTCACAGATCAGACAAACTCACCATGTTAAGAAAGATAAGAGTTATATTTGCTAATAATCTCGAACCACATCACAAAGCTGGCCTTATATTCTATAAGACCTGTATTTTGGCCACTAAGTGACAGTGTGGATATGTATTTAATGTCATCCAGAAGTCAGGAAACAAGGTGTAAATATAGGCTTCTAGATCTCAAGGACAAATAGTTTCACATCATCTCTGTAGAATCAATCTCCTGTAGAGCAGGGCACAATAAGTGACAGTAAAACAGTCTGATGTCAGCGATACAGGACTATTATACGCATCTATGCATGTCTCTGCAGGAATATCTAAAGTTAGTTTCCTAATTAAACAAGTGAAACAATTCACCGAAAGTTTTTGTTACGTCTGTCCATGTCCAGAAGTTCAGCCATTCACTTACATAATAAAATACAATGCCTACAGCCACTGTTTTGATGTTATTGTATAGGGTCATTAGAAGCATCCAACTCTATCCTTTACTTCGACCCATGGTGTAATAGTGTTGTGGCGTGTGATGTCACAATGGCGCTTTGTTTTTTATTAGGTTCGTGTTTGTAGATCTCATGTTGTTGTATTTGATGGCACACACTGGTAGTGGATACTGACATGTTGAGTCTAACATGTGGTACTGAGTTCATTTGAGTCTTGGTTATCACTGTGGTAACGTGGGGTTATTTGAGTCTGTGTAGTCAGTACAGTAATATGAATTTGTGAGCGTTTACTATGTTTTCAGTGAGTTATGTTTACTTCCCTTTTGTTTATGTGTGTGGTGTTTTTGCTAGACATGGTTCTGTGTGTGTGTGTGTGTGGGGGGGGGGGGGGGGGGGGGGCGCCCCCTCTTCCCAGCCAGCATGAACACTATGGGACTAACATCTGAGGTCATCAGTCCCCTAGAACTTAGAACTACTTAAACCTAAGTAACCTAAGGACGTCACACACATCCATGTCCAAGGCAAGATTCGAACCTGCGACCGTAGCAGTCGCGCGGTTCCGGACTGAAGTGCCTAGAACCACTCAGCCGCAGCGGCCGGCAATTGAATTTTGTCGGAGGCATTTATTGGTAAGTAGTTTTTGTTTTATTCTGTAGTAATTCTGACGTTTTGTCTGTTTTACATTTATGGTATTTCTGTTGTGTTTTAATTGATCTGTTAAACATGGGGTTTTTTGAGTTGTTGGGATTTTGGTTTTGGTGGTGTTTTGTGAGTTATGTAGATGTGTCAAGTTTGTGGTTGTGGTTTTTTCTTTATTTGTGGTTTACTGGTAGGTATCAAGAGCTAAATTTGAACTATATAGGTCAAGGGAAACATTCGATTCCATTTTTTGGAGTTGTAGGTGTTGCCTTTTTGGTATCAAAGGCTTTGTTTAAGCTATATATGTCAAGAGAGATGTCCAATTCCGCTTTTCGGAAATGCAAATGTTGGTTTCTTGGTATCGTGGCCTTGGTTTGAGCTATATAGGTCGAGTGAAGTGTAAGATTCCTGTTGGTTTTGTGGCTGTAACATTATGTCTTAAGTTGAGTTTAGCTTGTCCCCACCCTAAACCCCCAATTTCCCGCAGTTGTCGCGTTAGTTTCATTTTATTGTTGGAGTGAGACATTCTCGTGTCACTTTTATTACTGTTTGTGTTTGTTGGTGTGTATATGGAGTGATGATATCATCGCCAGTTTGTATACATTGGAAGTAGGCGTTTCTGCCACACTGATGACTTCACGTGTCAAAGCAGACGGTTGAAATTGGATGCTTCCCTAATGCCATTTTATTGTACTGCAACCAGTTTCAGTGACTCAATATGTCACCTTCAGATTTAACTGATGTTGAGGGGGTGAACTCAATGAACATGGTCCCTTCAGTGGGCAGCTTCTATGACTTGACTTCCACAGAATACTGTAAAACTGATGATGTGTCTGCAAGCATCAACTATGGTTATAGACAAAACATCGCTTTTACAGTATTCTAAGGAAGCCAATTATGAGGCTGTAATGAAGTTGGAATGTGACAGTACAGTTGTGAGCTGACACAGCCAAAGAATGTGAAAGCTATAAATCTCATTGTGGTGACAGACTGATCTGTAGCTCAGCAGAAGGTCTAGGTTAGTTGGAAAGTGAGAGTTTGGTCTGGATAGGTGACGCCAATGAAAATGAAAGCTCAAGAAAACCTTGTTCAGATGACAGATCAACCTAAGCTGAGCCCAAGGTGTTGGAATGTGACAGTTTCACTTGCAAAAACTAAATTAAAAATTGTTGTTGTTGCCTGTATTTGGCTTGCTTTGTTGCCGAATATTTTACAGATTACAAGATTGTCACCTAACAACACAGCTTATAATGCTGTTACTGAAATGATAAGCAATTGAATTACAACTCTTTACTGTCATAAACATTTCACTGTTTCTTCCAAAATGTTGCAAATTACAAGGTTGTGGTTGGGTTGGCACCTAACAGCACAGCTTAAATCAAATTAATAATCAGGATTGTCAAAGTATCTGGTTGTTTCTTCTGAATATGTTAAGATTTCAGAGGATGTGGTTTATCGACAGGTGAACACGGCAATATTCCTTCGAAACGCACTGTCTGCTACTCTCTCGTTGGCAGCGTAGTAATGTATCTAAAACACCCCCACTCATTCCCATCATGTCACGCCGAGAGATGACAACATTTCTCTGCATGAGACACGTAAATATGACATTGGTCCTGAACAAGGCTTTTACTGTTTCCCTATGAGCAAGCTAGTCAGGTAAACACATACCTGTGAGCAAGACCAAGGGCCATGGCAGCCATTTCCTTTTTTGGTAATCCTGCTATCAATCCATCCATCTGTGATCTGATGCAGCGTATAAGTTCCTGAACAGCGGTGTTTGAAACACATGACAGCTGGAGTTTATCCTTGATGGCATTTCCCAGCTTGGCATCAGCCACAAGAAGTTGATCTTGCACATCTTTTGAAATTATTTTCTTTAATGTTTTCTTCAGTGGTTTACAAAGTTTGCCTTCTACCGCAGCTGTCGTGGCAGCAAGTGCTTCTGTTGTATCTGAGAACTTCTCAAAATGTTTCAACTTCACTCTGATGGGAAAAAAAAGAGACAGATTACAAGAAGTCATGATGTACAGGGCTGCCACAGACTACCAGAGTTAAGATATGTGTAACACTCATACTTACACCTTGCTAGCTGCTTCAGGAGTTTCAAAATCTTGATAAAGATTTTCTGTTTCTGACAGTTTCTTCTCATCTAGCAGCTGGAAATATGAAATGTGGTCTATATCATAACATTTGTATTAGCTCCAACCTAGCAAAAATGGAATAAAACAACACCCTCTCCCTCACCTAAGTGAACTCTTATTTTATTTTTACTGCTGAATATATGACCATGAACAATGAAACTAGCTGATCTTAAAACATTTGTTGTATGCAGTAGAGAGAATTTCAACACAAAGATAACATGTTTTCTTGAACTTCTCTTGAAAAAAGAAATGATTTTTTAAGGATGCAGTCAAAACAGCTTGTCTTTTCAAGATGTCAGCCTCCATTAGGGCTACCAATAACAAAATGCAAATTACAGAAATATGCTCAGGTAAACAACACCAAAAATTATCAACTGCAATGGGAATTAAGAATAAGGCAAGGACTGTGTGCCTTTGCTTGTGTGAGACATGCTACATCAGCAGCAGCTTTTGAGACACAAGAATGCCATTTTTTCTACATAATCACGGGCGATTAGAGATTTTAAAGCAAAAGTCATAAATGGCACATATTTTGAAGGTAATCTAGAGCTACGCACTTAAAATGATTTTTCCTTCTTGTTTGTGCGTGTATCATCTCATTAGTAACGCAATTACGGGAGATGAAATATAAACATACAGCAGATAAACCACTGTGGCATTTAAAAATCTCAATTCATGAAAAGTAGTGAAAAACTAAGTAAAGGCGGTAAGAGTGAAATTTTATTTTTTCTTAACCACTGTATTATTTATTAGCCGAACACGATAGGGTATACACTATATTAATAAAATTCAAAACTTATCTTCATTTATAATGGTTACTTCATTATTACAAACGGCATAGGCCGAAATTTGGAAGTTGTTGCTGTAAATACAACAAGCGATGAAGAATAATACCGCAGATTAATTTGACAAGCCAGTAAGAAACTACATAAACTTGAAGAGGCACTGGGAAAGATCAAGGATGCGAAAAAAAAATGCCTCACGTATCATTCCCAAAGCAATTACATGCGCACGTAAATGAAAAATGACTATAATTTCCCTTAATTCACACACGAGTATACTGTTAGTTTTCTTCAGCAGTAAAACTCATTGCAAAAACGGTGTTAAGTCGAAGTGTGGCAATTAACAGACAGCACACATGGTTAATACAAGCACCAATGAATACGTATTACGAAAGTAACGCCATATCGTCACACGACACGAATACATAACCTATTCAATATGCTTCTTTTCATTAAAAAAAACGACTATTACACAAAGCGTATTATTAAAGCCGATTAATAACACTATTTTATTCTTTTCCTCAAAGAAATAATCATTTAGTAACGTAACACACACCTTGAATATGGCATATCCTGCCGGCGTTTCGAACAACACAAGCATTTTTACTCATGCAGTTTACACTTTCTGTAACACACGTGCATAAACACAGCAGCACCGCGCAAACATTCAAGTACAAAGATAAGAGAGTGTACGCATCAAAGATAGTATATCGTCAGAGACAAATACTGCATCTTAGCCATTTCGTTGTTTTATTAAGAAAAGTCGCTGTCATACAGTGAAAACAAATCACGACAGTGATAAAAAAAAACAGATGTGGTGAGTGGGCAGGTGTTAAACAAATGTGAAAATGGCAGGGTCGGCATTACGGAGGCTGATGGCAGAATATAAACGTAAGAGGAATATTGATTCTTCTACAATACCCAGGGATACATATTGGGATGTTACGTTATTTGACACTTAATGTATAATTTTGCGTAGACATTTTTACATGTTATTGTTGTTGAACTGTCTTGATTTCTTTTTATTTTTGCCATGAATTTCAGAATTAACATTAAATCCGCCCGAAGGCATAATTGCGGGACCAATTAACGAAGAAAATTTTTTTGAATGGGAAGCGCTCATCACGTAAGTAATTCTGTCGTACCTAGGAGCTACAACGATGTCCTTTTTCCTATATTTCTTGTAGTAAATCTTGATTGAGCAGTGGGTGAAACTTGAGAATGAACATTATTATTTTCTAGGAACAACTTGGAAAGAGTTGTTTGGTGAGCTGGGTTGGGTAATATATTCAACTCGTGTTATTTTGCAAATACATTTGTCTGTATGCAAACATTTTCTTCATAAATGAAATTGAAAAAAAAAAAGTTTCCTTCATTTTGGTAATTTTTGTAGAGAAACTATCGAATTGTTTTAGTCAGTGCGTGAACAGTACACATGTATAGCTAACTATTTGGATCTAATTGGAAATGGAGAAGCTACCATTGATGGATTGAAGAGTTGTGATAATGTATATTTGGCCTCACCACCACCATCACTACCACTAAAACGCGCGCGCGCGCACAAAAGCATCACCAAGGTAAATTATTTTCAATAAAGGAGTAGCTGTCAGACTGTGGGTATATTCTGGATATCCCACTGTTCTGTCTAATGGCATATGTCATTTGGTGAAAGTTTATATAAGTCAATGGCTTTTGGATGAGCTTTGTTAACAGTAAAAAGTAATCACTGTTGACAGTATTATGATGCAGACTCAAAATAATACACAGCAGACCCAAATGGAAGGAAACATCTAAATTAAATTCTTGTATGAGTTCATGCATAAAATGCGGTTTAATTCAACAGCCTACTGTAATGACACAGGTGTCCTTCAGAGGTTCCAAAATACATACTCTCCATTATCATGTGCACATGATCCTAAACAGTATTTTCATTGTTTATTTTATCCTGAGAACCTGAGCATTGTTATTGTGGGGCCTATGACAGTGTGGGGTCTTTCACAGATGTTACATGTGATGAATAGATATTTATAATCACAGAAAAGTGAATCGGGTTCTTTTTGATATGGTATGCCTCCTCATCTTTATTTATTTATTCATTCCTCCAGAAATCAGCTTTCAGTGATATAAGGTTTGTGGATAAACCAGCGGTTTTGATACCATATGCCAGCTTTGATTGATGCCGTATCAAGTCCCAGGATGCAAGTCAAACATGGTTTCAAAATGGCAGCCAACTACCTTAAACATTATCTCAGCAACAAAATATAAACAAAAAGTGCTGAATCATACATAGTCTAAATAATAAATGTTGATGCTAATGGGACTATTGCAGGAAAATGATGTGGGTTAGGGGGTGAGGGGGTGGCGGCAAACTAAATTCTAAACTAACCACTGCACAATCGCTATAATGATAAAATATACAACACAATAAAGAACAAATTGTGAACAGTAATATAATAATGGAATTCATCGTCTAATTTAAAAACACAGACTCAGTGAGAACACAGACCGCAATTAACAGAACACAGTGCCATAGATGAAAGGACTCCGTCCCAAATCTCGCTTTCTCCACCCAGACAGAAACACTGGAATACTGTTTTGCTAACAGTTCGTGTCAAGGTCAGCATGTAAAATTGACTATGGCCTTTCACCTCTCCAAACAACAGATTTTACACTCCCCACCCCTCTAGTATCCCTGTATAGTATTGATATAGCCTCAAGTCTCGTAGTCTTTAAGCCTCTATTTCATGGTGTAAATTTACATATAAAATTAAGAAAATTGCTTGTATATGCACAATGTTACTGCCTGGCTACACACACAGTGTGTCTGCATTGAGTTAGACTGAGTTAACATCATTATGTTGGCAGAAACAGTTCAAAATCGATAACCTTTGCTGAAGGTCAAGTGTATGTAAACACACGCAAAAGCAGCTGGAAGAGTGAATTATTTCTGCCACTTAGATCACACCTATTCAGATTTTTTAGCTCTGTAAAATAATGCTTAATGATAGCACATATTATGTTTTCACATCTCTTGTAGTATTTTTTGTGTCAGACACAAATTGATCTCCTAAAAAGTAATGTAGTAGAGAGTTAATTCAATATCATATTTCATGAAAAGCTGAATATATCCCCTACTGCCCCTACATATTTGTCTATTAATGTAGTGAAAACACACTGCATGCACGAATCATGACCCATCCTCACAGCTTCAGTAGCCCCCCTCAACCTCGTCTCCTACATTTCAAACTTCACAGACGCTCTCCTGCAGACCTTGCAGAACTAGCACTCCTGGAAGAAAGTATATTGCAGAGATATGGCTTAGCCACAGTCTGGGGGATGAAATTTTCATTCTGCAGCAGGGTGTGCGCTGATATGAAACTTTCTGGCAGATTAAAACTGTGTGCCGGACCAAGACTTGAACTCGAGACCTTTGCCATTTGTGGGGAAGTGCTGTACTGTGTGAGCTACCCTAGCACAACTCACAACCTGTCCTCACAGTTTCAGTTCCACCAGTACGCACAGTTTTAATCTGCCAGAAAGTTTCATACCACCGCATACTCCGCTGCAGAATGAAAATTTCATTCTGGAAACATCCCCCAGGCTGTAGTTAAACCATGTCTCTGCAATATCCTTTCTTCCAGGAGTGCTAGTTCTGTACTGGTGGAACTGAAGCTTGAGGATGGGTCATGAGTTGTGACAGGGTAGTGTTGGGGATATGTGAACAAACATTTTCCAGCATGCATAGTGGCACACAAGATATGTGCAGAATGCATTATACTCTGTGTAATATACATGTTCCGTGTTTGTTGATGGGACAACGTAATATAATTTGGTAGTCAAATGTATTAATATGTGTTGTGCGAATAAAGCATAAGTTTATTTTGTCTCTTAAATAGTTGTTATCTGTCATTTATCTGCATTAATCTGCATAAACTACAATAGGTTATGGGCCCAGCTACTGGATTAAAGAGAAATAATAAGCTTTAAGGTGACGTGTATTTGTACAAAAAGTGCGCGGAAGTTTGTATAAAGTTGACGAAAGTTACACAACCTGGAAATTTGCTGTTGAGGCGTATTTGCACTTGGATGACTTATGGGATGTCGTAAACGGTAAATTGGCACTTACAGAATGAAGTTTTGCTACTAAGAATCGGAAGGTGAAATTGAAACTAATCCTTTTGATTGATCCAGTGAATTATGTTCACATATAAAAGGCTACGCAGCAAAGGAGCTATGGGACAAACTGAAAAACTCATTTGAAGATGGTGGTTTAACCAGAAAAGTAGGATTACTTTGTGAGCTGATAACCACAAGATTGAATAAGTGTAAAAGTGTGGATGAATATGTGAATAAAATAATTTCAATCTCCGATTGTCTGGGGAATATTGGTTTTGAAATTGCGGGTGAATGGATTGGAACTTTATTGTTAGCTGGACTACCAGAGAAATATTCGCCAATGATTACGGGTTTGGAAAGTTCGGGAATACCCATTACAGTGGATAGTGTTAAAGTAAAGATTCTACAGGACATGAAGAATGAACCAGATTATAATGCTTTAGAAAAAGAAACAGCATCGGCTTTATACTCTAAGTACAAGAAGAAGAAGCCAATAAGATCTTTCAGATGCCAGAGAACTGGACATATTGCTTCAAAGTGTAATGAAAAGTTAAATATAAAAGAAAAGAAAGCATGTTAATTCTAGTAGTCCTGAGAGAAAGACTACCAATAAAGGTAAGGAGGCATTTTCTGTTTTTTACTCTTTTAATGAAACGTGTGACGCTCATGCCAAATGTTTCCTAGGTTCAAGAGCATCTGTGCATATTACCAAAGCTCTGTGAGGTCAAGGACTGACATTTGAATTTCCACACGGGTCTAAGTTAAGGTGTGAACTCACAGGAAAAGTGGATCTCAATTTGCTTGTGAATGGGAAAAGGAAATTGTTACTGCTCATGATGTACATTATGTAAAGCATATTGCAACTAATTTGTTGTCAGTAAGTGAAATAGTTAAGAAGGGCAATAAAGTTATCTTCTATACAGAGGGAGTCAGGGTGATAGACTCTTGTGGTGATATTGTAGCTACTGCAAGTAATGTAAGAGGTATTTACAAAGATAATACAGTTCAAAATATTGCTGAAACAGGAAATCACTCTGTTTATGCTGCAAAAGGTTTCTTGTGGCATAGGAGACTTGGACATTTGAATACGAAAAGTATGACTTTACTGAAGAATATGGCAACTGGGATGGAAAATTACGGAATGAATAATGTTCAGTGTGAGGTGTGTCTGCAAGGGGAGCAGGTTAGATTGCCATTTGAGTCGAGTCAGAGCAGATCTACCGAAGTCTTGAAACTTATACACTCAGATCTCTGTGGACCTAAGGAGAATAAATCCTTAGGACGTAGCTTCTATTTTTTGACATTTTTTTCATAGATGATTTTTTACATACATAGATGTTTATTTTATAAGTAGCAAGGATCAAGTGAATGATGTATTTGTCGTTTATTGCAAAAAGATCGAAAGGCAGACTGGGAAGAAAATTAAAATTATTAGATCAGACAGTGGATCAGAATATGTAAACAGATGGTTGAAGGAACAGTTGAATGGAACAGGTATTAGGCATCAGACTACCATTTACTACAGTCCTTCTCAGAATGGAGTTGCAGAACAAGCCAACAGAACCATTGTAGAAAAGGCAAGAAGTATGTTAAGCAATGCTGATACTACCTAAGTGTTTTTGGGCAGAGGCTGTGTCAACAGCAGTGTGTTTAATTAACAGATCACCTACCAAAGCTGTGAGACACAAGACACCTTATGAAGCATCGACTGGGAAGAAACCAGATCTAAAGCACTTAAAAGTCTTTGGATGTGAAGCCATGGTTCAGATTCCAAAACTATTAAGAGGAAAGTGGGATGCAAAACCTCAAAAAAATATTTTTGTTGGCTACTGTGAGGATTCAAAAGGCTACAGGTTTTATAATCCTGTAAATAAGAAGATAATAAGCAGTAGATATGTAGTATTTTTGGAGGATTATAGACCTAAAATAAAGGAAAGTAGTCAAAATGATATAGTAATGCAACCAAGCATAATGTGCGATAGTGCTGAAACAGAGATGGAAACTGAAACAGGAAGATGAGAATAAAGAGGAAGCTGATGTGCTACCCGTTAATCAAATTGAAGAAGAAGATTTAACTGAGGAAGTCAGTTTAAGGCGGTCTTAACGTATGGCAAAACCAAAAGAATATCCAGATTATGAAATGTATGCTGCCCAAACAATCAACAATGAACCAACCACAGTTGATGAAGCTTTAGCAAGTTCAAATGCTCAAGATTGGAAAAAGGCTATTGAAAAGGAGCTGCAATTTTTTGTGGATAATAATACATATGAATGGGTTGACATGCCTGAAAATAAAAAGCCACTAAGAACAAGATGGGTGTTTAGTATTAAAAATCCTGAGAGTGCAATACCGAAATTCAAAGCCAGATTGGCAGTTAAAGGATATTCCCAGAAAGAAGGAATAGATTACAATGAAACTTTCTCACCAGTGGCGAAGTATTCATCGTTAAGATACCATTTAGGTCTTGCAATAAAGGAAGACTTATTAGTTCATCAAATGGATGTGAAAAGAGCCTACCTGAATGGAAGACTGGAAGAGGAAATATATGTGATTCCACCTGATGAAGTTAAGCGACCTTATCAAGGGAAAAGGAGAAGTTGGCGGTTGAAGGAAGGCATATATGGATTAAAGCAAAGTGGCCATTGCTGGAATAAATGTTTGCATAAAAGTTGATAAAACTAGGCATGTTACAGTGAAAGGCAGATTCCAGGATATATCATAAAAGGAGCAATGAAGAAATTGCAATCATGGCCATATGGGTAGATGATTTTTTTTATTTTAACCAATAGTGAAAGCCAGATGGACTTTTTTAAAGAACAGTTATGGTCAGAATTTAATATGCATGATTTAGGGGAAATTAATCAATACTTAGGCATGACAATTCTAAGAAGCGCCAGCAGAGAAGAATTATGGATTGATCAGTCTCTGTACACAAGGAAGATCTTAGAAAAGTTCAATATGAAAAATTGTAAACCTATTTCTACTCCTATGGAAAACAATGCAAAACTGCTACTAATTGATGATGACAAGAAATGTAAGGAAAGTGTACCCATTTGGAAGCTGTAGCAAGTCTACTGTACTTAGCACAGACTTCCAGACCAGACATTGCATTTGCCACAAATGCAGTAAGCAAGTTTTGCAGTGATTCGAGAGAAAAGTACTGGATGGCAGTCAAGAGAATATTCTGATATTTAAATGGGACTGCTGATTATAAGTTAAAATATTCTAAAACTGGAAATGTAAATTTGGAGGAATACAGTAATGCAGACTGGGGAAATGAGCTGGAAAGCAGCAGACACTCCATAACTGGAAGTTGTTTTAGACTAATGAGAGGATTGATATTATGGTCATGTAAGAGACAAAGAACTGTTGCTTTGAGTACTGTAGAAGCTGAATATATCGCCCTGTCCTCCACTATCCAAGAAGCTCTTTGGATCCGTACACTGATGAGTGAAATAGAATCTGCTCCAACATTAAAGCCAATTGTGGTATTTTGTGACAATATGGGAGCTATTAAACTTTCAAAAAATAATGTCACCAGTGTAAGATCCAAACGTATTGACATAAGGAATTACTTTATAAGACGACATGTGGAACACGGAAATATAATCCACAGTTATCTATGCACAGAAGAAATGTTATCTGATCTCCAAACCAAGCCTCTCGGCAAGGACAAATTTCAGAAGTTGGTGAAACATTATGGTTTAACCTCAAATGTGTAATGTTGGATATCTGAAAAATATTTGTTCAAGGGGGGTGTTGGGGATATATGAACAAGCATTTTCCAGCGTGCATAGTGGCGCACAAGATATGATGTGCAGAGTGCATTATACTCTGTGCAATATACTTGTTCCGTGTTTGTTGATGGGACAACGTAATATAATTTGGTAGTCAAATGTATTAATATGTGTTGTGCAAATAAATCATAAATTTATTTTGTCCCTTAAATAGTTGTTATCTCTCATTTAGCTGTGTTAATTTGCATAAGCTACAACAGGTAGCTCAGATGGTAGAGCACTTGCCTGCAAAAGGAAAAGGTTCTGAGTTTGAATCTCAGTCCGATACACAGTTTTAATCTGCCAGAAAGTTTCATATCAGCGCACACTTCGCTGCAGAGTGAAAATTTCATTCTGGACACTTACTCCAATTATCAACAACCCGAAAAATATTATCACACTCCCCATCAGAAATAATGACCTCCAAAACCCAAAGACCAACAACAGTTATGCCTCTTCACTGTTCTTCGCACCAAAGCTCGACTCATCTACTTTCACTATGATCCCTGGCCCCCTAATGATCCCATATACTTAAATATGATTGGTGTGATGAGTAATCACATTACAAGGATCAAAACTCTCCAACCCAGCAGCAGCAGGAGCACTACTACAAGTTCTCATAATGGCAAACAACAGCAACAGTTAACCAACTGTCGCCATGACTAAAAGTATCATTATTAACAATACTAAAATTGAAATTGCACCCCATAAATTCACAAGGACCATCAAGAATAGAAGGAAATGCAACTCCTTTCCCCATGCATCTGCATACAGAGTGAGAACCAAACAGTTACTGCACTTTTAGCAACACCCATTTCATGCACAGCATACTTACTTCAGGACTGATAACAAAATTAGCGTGTCAGTGTAACTACATATAACGTAAAGACCAAGTCTTGACTTCTCAAACATTTTGTGCCTGATGGATTGCCACAAATTATCCCGGTGACACCAGCACATGCAGCTGTTGGCAGAACGTAGACATGACACCTTCATCAATTTCATGTTATTCTCATGTATGTGATATTTAGAGTATTCCCCAGTGACACCTAACATTTGCAAAAATTTAATAGTTGATTCACCATCCTCCATCTTACTCCTCAACATTTGACTATTGAAGATTAATTTTCAGCCCATGTTACAAAAAATAACACAGCAAAACCACAACCAAAACAACCAACTAATCAAACAAGCTTTATACCACAGATTATGTGCAATATAAGAAACAAGGGAATATACAATAGAACTAGAAGAAAAGAAAGATATGTTGTATAACATAACATTTGATCACTAAAACTAATTGTCACACAAAAAGAAAGTTATTTCCAAAAATAAAATTCATTTATGTACACTTCAAAATAAACATAACTTGCATATAAAACTCACAGTTCATGTAAACTACAGTCATAGTTTTCTCCAATTACTAATGAAAGACAATATTTAATCTCAAGATTCTTAAAAGTTTCACATTGTAAACAAATTACTTCATGGCTCAAAGTCAACAAATGTTTTTGAATGCTCAAATTGACCCAGATTTGTGATCATGATACAATGAAACCAAATTTCTCAAACACAGAATATATAAGTATGCTTTTATGAGGATAGGACAGGTTGTTGGCTGTGGCCTTGGTGAAGTAACTATCCCAGCATTTGCCTGGAATGATTTAGGAAAATGTAATCAACATGTCTCGACAGAGCACACTCCATCCTCTTGAATATTAGGTCAGTGTCTTAAAAACGGCACTGCCTCATTTGGTTGGTTGCTATTGTACAACCTTTCTTTATTTGCTCCAGATTACAGTGGACATTCAGTTATACAGATTTTTGATTATGCGGGTTGTCAACCACAGGCAAATATCTTTGTAATATTGTACATGTGTGCACGGGCATGTCGCACTGGCACTACCCATGCCCCGTGCAATCTCTGCCCCACACATTTCATTATTGTTTGAGTTAGACATTGCCAATTGCTGCACCGTGTTGCATCTGTGCTTAAAAATGTCAAAGCACAAGAGAGTGGTGTTATCACTTAAAGGTAAAATAAACACTATTGATGCATAAAAAAGGAGAAACTGGTCGTAAGTTACCCGATAAGTATAGTGTATGTAATTCTACAGTGAGTGATATTAAGAACAACACCAATTCAGTTTTTAAGTAAACATGTGAAATTGATAGTGAAGACAGGAGTAAACATCAAGAAGTGATGAAGAAACCTAAAAATGAACTTGCGGAAGAAGCTTTCTATTGTTGCTCTTTACAAAAATGATCAGCTTGACAACTTATACCTGGTTCTCCACTCTGTGAAAAGTCATCATAGTTAAATAAAAATATAGGTGGCGATGAATCATCTGTGGCTAGTATTGGATGGTTATACTTATTTAAATTTCATCAGGGAATTTGCAAGGTGGAAATAAAAGGTGGAAAAATGTCTTTTAAAAAAGAATTGGAAAAAATGACTACGAGATTGACTTCACTTACAACACTGATGAAGCTGGATTAAACTGGAAATCATTACTGTCAAAATTTTTAGCTTATTGGTGGGCGTTCAGCATCATGATATAACGCTAGTAAAGAGCGAGTAACAATATTAGTTTGTGAAACACTACCAGGATCCATAAAATGCCTTTGATCCACATCGGAAAAGCCAGAAACACCAGATGTACACTACTGGCCATTAAAATTGCTACACCAAGAAGAAATGCAGATGATAAACGGATATTCATTGGACAAATATATTATACTAGAACTGACATGTGATTACATTTTCATGCAATTTGGGTGCAAAGATCCTGAGAAATCAGTACCCAGAACAACCACCTCTGGCCGTAATAATGGCCTCGATACGCCTGGGCATTGAGTCAAACAGGACTTGGATAGTGTGTACAGGTACAGCTGCCCATGCAGCTTCAACACGATTCCACAGGTCATCAAGAGTAGTGACTGGCGTATTGTGACGAGCCATTTGCTCGGCCACCATGGACCAGACGTTTTCAGTTGGTGAGAGATCTGGAGAATGTGCTGGCCAGAGCAGCATTCGAACATTTTCTGTATCCAGAAAGACCTGTAACATGCGGTCGTGCATTATCCTGCTGAAATACAGGGTTTCGCAGGGATCGAAAGAAGGATAGAGCCACGGGTCGTAACACATCTGAAATGTAACACCCACTGTTCAAAGTGCCGTCAATGCGAACAAGAGGTGACCGAGACGTATAACCAATGGCGCCCCATACCATCACGCCGGGTGATACACCAGTATGGCGATGACGAATACATGCTTCCAATGTGCATTCACCGCGATGTCGCCAAACACGGATGTGACCATCATGATGCTGTAAACAGAACCTGGATTCATCCGAAAAAATGACGTTTTGCCATTCGTGCACCCAGGTTCGTCATCGAATACACCATCGCAGGTGCTCCTGTCTGTGATGCAGCATCAAGGGTAACCGCAGCCGTGGTCTCCGAGCTGATCGTCCATGCTGGTGCAAACGTCATCTAACTGTTTGTGCAGATGGTTGTTGTCTTGCAAACGTCTCCATCTGTTGACTCAGGGATCGAGACGTGGCTGTACAATCCGTTACAGCCATGCAGATAAGATGCCTGTCATCTCGACTGCTAGTGATACGAGGCCATTGGGATCCAGCACGGCATTCCGTATTACCCTCCTGAACTCACCGATTCCATATTCTGCTAACAGTTATTGGATCACAACCAACGTGAGCAGCAGTGTCGCGATATGATAAACCGCAATCGCGATAGGCTACAATCCGACCTTTATCAAAGTCAGAAACGTGATGGTTCACATTTCTCCTGCTTACACGAGGCATCACAACAACGTTTCACCAGGCAACGCTGGTCAACTGCTGTTTGTGTATGAGAAATCGGTTGGAAACTTCCCTCATGTCAGCACATTGTAGGTGTCGCCACCAGCACCAACCTTGTGTGAATGCTCTGAAAAGCTAATCATTTGCATATGTCGGTTAAATTTGGTGTCTGTAGCATGTCATCTTCGTGGTGTAGCAATTTTAATGGCCAGTAGTGTATTAAAAAAAAAAAAAAAAAAAAAAAATCAGAATACCTTACTGTATGAAAACTAAAAAAGTTGAGCACCAAAATATTCATTGACTGATATGACAACACTTTAATCCCCGACAAAAAAGAAATGTCAAAATGCCATTAATAAACAGGGAAAAGTCCTAATTTTACTGGATGATGTGCCAACCCAGCCTTTGGCAGAACTGTTTGAAAGTGGAATGTTTAACGTAAAATTTTTGCCTCCTATTGTGACATCTTTGCTATAACAAATGGATCAAAATGTTAATTAATGAAACATTAAAATGACTTATAGGAAAACATCAATGGGAAATGCTTCAAAGGAGTATCCCCTTTGTAGCATTTCCCATTGATGTTTATGTCTTTAGGGGTTCTTCTGGCCTCACTTGTGACATTACTATGTATTTTGTTCTGTTTCCACTTACCATGAGACCAATTTTTAGTGCTTCTGTGTCTGTTGGCATGTTTCTTGGAGTGTTTGATATTTCTTCCTACTATGGCAATGTCATCAGCGTATGTGCATATCTTGGTAGTTTTCATAAATATGGTGCCTCTTTCATTGATTTTGCTTACTACACTAAGCAGCCCTATATTGAATAGGACAGTGCAGACACTATCACCTTGCTACACACCTTTAATAAAGTCAAACCTTTCACTTGTTCAAGGACCTTTACTTTTCCTCTTGTCTCTGTCATTGTCATTCTGATTAGTCTTATCAGTTTAGCACATTTACCAACTTCTTCCAGTACTCTTTATAGTTCTTGCGGGTTTATGCTGTCAAAAGCTTGTTTGAAGTCAGTGAATAGGAAATGCAGATCTGTGTCACATTTGTAGAACTTTTCATTTTTAGGAGAAGCATTGTCCTCACATTCCATGATTTGTGGCAAAGGAACTGGATAAAGGACCTGACAGTAACATCATGGATTGTGAGGAAAATGCTTCATCTAGAAAAATGAAAGAAATGGCCAATGAAATTTTAAAATTTAAATATGGTGTCCTAATGGTAATGGGTGAATAAGGTTTGTGCAGAATGACTTCCTACTCAGCTCCTGTATAGTGTTTTTTGTCAGTCTAGCAGAATGTGGGTGGGCATTATTATGGAGTAGCATCAATTCACACCATCATGTATTACAATTTTTTTAAAAAACCACTTTCAAAAAGGATTTGCTGCATCTACATCTATTGAAATTTATCCACTTTTTATTTCCAGCTTGCGAATTCCATGATGAAATTTAAATATGTATAATCATCCATTACTTGTATTGATTCGATGCCTCTAATGGTCTCGAAAAAAGGATTACAGAATTCGAAAAGATAGGTTCATTCAAAGTGCAGTGTTGCAGAGGGAAGAAAGCATTTGATACTATGTCTGTTAAAGATGTGGCCACAGCATTGCGAAGGGGGGGGGGGGGGGGCGGCTCAAGCAGTGGTGTGAAAACATGCAGTGCAAGGGGAATTGCTCGAATGTTAGACATTCCTGTGAGTGCGGTGCATAAAACCCTAAACATCCTGCATTGCCCATGTTTAGGAGCTGCTTCCTACTGACCTTGACACACAGAAAATGCTGTTTCAAGCTTTTCGTAATGTATTCCCTGATATGAACAGCACATTGGTAGGTGTACTTACTTAGTGCAGTAAGGATATCCGGATTCTTAGACAGTTATTTATAATGAGTCCAACTACTACTTTCAGTTACTATTCTCAGGACCCTTTCCACAGAGTAAAAACTGTGTCCTTGCTTTGCCCCCTCAGTCCCCAGAAACAATTCCTACAGCTAAGAACCGATTGTCTATGCAAACGGTATGTCACCACGAGACTTTGGCTGTCATAAGGTGACGATCCATGCTGATGACATTCTTTTTGCCAGTATTTTTGCATATTCTTTTAATGTTAATAGTCAGTCAGTTTTCATCCCTAAAAACTTTGTATTTGCCACAAAGTCTGTAGATAGACCATCTACACCGAGCGAGGTGGCTCAGTGGTTAACACACTGGACTCACATCCAAGACGACGTCTGGCCATCCTGATTTAGATTTTCCATGAGTACTCTAAATCACTCCAGGCAAATGCTTGGATGGTTTCTTTGAAAGGGCATGACCAACTTCCTTCCCTATCGTTCCCCAATCCGATGAGATCGATGACCTCGAATCAACCGTCCAACCATCTACACTTAATGTGAGAGAGTTGTTTTCCTTCTTTATGCCAAACTGCATATTGTTTATTTTTTCCATGTTCAGTGTTAATTTATTACACACTACCCAACTGTAAACAATCTTGAAGGTCTCTCTGGTTGTAGTTCTGTGTGTTTCATCTGTGGTTATGATGGTGCTGCACTCAGCAGAGTGAACTTTTTCTCATGTCTTACACCATCTGATGAGACATTGATGTATATTAAGAACAGAATTAGACCCTATGCATTACCCAGAAGAACACCTATGTTTCTTGTCTGACAACTGTTTTACTAAAGATCTGTAATCAGCAAGTGTGTGAACTGTCTCCACCTTTTGCACCCTGTTTTCCAAGTAAGACAGGAGCTGCCCATTTGCTGTTCCTCTTACACCTAGCACTTCTAGCTTTTTTAGTAGTATTTTACAGACAACAGTGTCAGGTATGTTTGTTAATGCAGGGTATATACGGCCCGGGACAACCAGGAGATCTGGTAAAAACCCGGGAATTTTTCCATCCGGGAGAAAACCGGGAAAAACCCGGGAATTTTTCATTGTTTTAATTTTCAGTTTAATTTTTGTAACTTTGACTGGTAAGCACCAATACTGTAAGAGAGAATATTACTGTATCTCGTTGCTGCAGGATAATTCTGTAGCAATAAAACACGAACAAGAGGGAAAAAAATGAAAATAAAACTTAAGTTGCAAAGGAAGTGCACCATATACAAGAACAAAACACAGTGCTCATACAAGCCTCTGCCAACAGCAAAATTTGTCAAATGCTTTAGGAAGACTATGCAATGTTTCATAACAACAAATTGTCTCCAATGAGCGTGACATCACAACTGTTTACATTAGATTCGTTTGAGCGGTTGCAAGCGAGCTTATGCACATGTGCAGTTGAGTCGCATATTAGTAGCACCTTCTGCTTCTGGCTACAGAAGTGTGGCAGTTAGCTATATAAGTAATAGCAGCAAGCAGCCAGATGCTATCCGGAAATATTTTACTGGTGCACCTAAGCTGCCAGATCCACGTATGCGCAACAGGCACGGAACTAGGGGGCAGTGAGAAACTGGGGTATCTGCCCTGGGCGGCAGTTTCAGTCGGGGGGTGGGGGGGGGGGGCAAATTTATATTACTGAAGAAAAAAGGCCTTGTTTCACATAGCACCTAGCATCCAGCACACATTGGTCTATTCAGATTAATGCACATATTTTTGCTCTTACATTGTAGCCTGCATGGTAGCTGTTGTGTGTGTGTTTTTTTTCCCCCCCTGGCCAGAGGGTTAGATGCCCTCTGTGATAAAAAAAACTGAGTTAATGGATCAACGACGAACTGGAATGGGTGTCTTGCAACGTCTGCCCCGAGCAGTTGCAACAATCGAAAACGAACAAAATGAGATTTTAAAAAATCGATTACTCATATGATTTTGAACACATCTCTGTTGGTTTTTGAACATTTTTTTATCAGATTGTAAGTTGATTTCTGAATGAATCGTAAGTTGATCTTTGGTTGCTTGCATAGTGTATTATGTCACTCAAAACAGCAAGTTATTAGCTAATAGGCAGTAAAAACTACAAATTTTCTGAAGAGTTCTTGTTCTGCCGGTTACAAATAATCCCATCCAGTATTAACTACGAGATTTTTTGAAGAGGGGACAGGATGTCGAACCGCAACTGGGAGCAGGAGAGGCACCACAGGACATTTTGGTTTCCACTGGCCTGAATATGGTTTGATGGCACCCATTACAAAATATTACACGTTTGAATTCCACAGAGCGAAATACAGGGACATGCGATGGAAGAATGCTGTGTGAAGAGATGTGGCACAGCACTTCGGCACACAGACCAAATAACATGTCTTACGTTCCCTCGAACATATGTTTTATGCATCAGAATCTTTAGAAATACATGTGCTACAAAATGAAGATTTTTGGCGTCCTACCTCAAACGCTCGAGGGAGGGGGAGCGCCACTATCTAATATTCTCGCGGTTTGGAAATATCGTAGATCTGGTCCTGATGCACAGAGCAGTCTGAGTTGTAGTGGAGAGGTGGTAGTCTCCACGCGACCCGTGTTTATATTAAGTGGTTTTGCTGTTTCCTCTTCGTTTATTGCTCTCGCGTCAAATGAAAACAAAACGGATTTCTGTGGCCGGGAGCTATCAAGTGAATTCAAATACATTCACATAATTACGGAAGGCCAAAATATGTTATTAGTTTCAGGTTTTGTTTCCACCTTCCTGACAGTCAAGCGTTAATCGCTTTGCACAACAATTAAGTTATTTTTACGGTTTGTTAAAGAAACTTGACTTTTATCAATCTTTCTGCTGAGGCAGTCAATTTATCTTTTAAGTTTTTACACGTACGAATGTACGGGCTTCCTGCGTCATAATAGCTGCCCAAGCGCGACATCGCCTCTTATCTGGCGCAACTGCTGAAATGAATCAATTTCTAACAGGTTGCGAGAAAATATTCCGATTGGTTGTTTGAAAATTAAATTCAAGTAAAATAAATTTCCTTTTACACAAGATGAACTCTGTGCGCGAATGTCCGATAAATTTCTTAAATCACGGAGCGTTTGGCTCTCATTCAAAAATCAAATCTTTGAGGATGATCATTTAGAATATTTCCGAGCCCAGAAGATCAGACATTTATGTTGTTAAAAATTTTACTGGGACATTTTTGTGATGTATCTTAAAGTGTAACACGCGCAAAAAAGATCGACATTATGTGTGAAAGCTTAGCTTCTCTTGCAGCTTATTAATCTTAGAGACCAATATTATATGTGAAAGCTTTTCATTTCTTGTAGCAACACTATGTATATTACTTTAAACCATTACTTTTTCCTATTTGTGTGTTCGCGCTACTTAACAGTGATGTTGCTATTGACTGACTACATCACATGTCCTATGATCTGAATATCTGCTGTCATCGGCTGCCGAGATCACTTGACATGAGCTACGACTGTCTTACAAAAGTGCATCCCAATCTTGATTTCAATGCTTCAGAAAGTAACATGCGGTGTTCGGTGGAATTCAAATTTACACTTCCGTAATACGAAAATATGCAGTGTACATGTTGCTGCACATCAGACATCTTTCCAAAACATGTTTTTTTCCCTGAGTTTCGTTTTCTAAAGTGCCGGGAAATTCTACGTCGGTGTATAAAACCACAACCATTGAAAGGATTGATAAGTTTTATAGTTCCGAGGAAAAGTATACTGTTACGTAACAAGGAAAAAGTGTATTTTCATCCGGAAGAAAGTGTATTGTTAAAGGGGAAATCCAGGATTTTTTTTTTTTTCCTTGGCCACGTATATACGCTGTAATGGGCCTTGTATGCTGACTGTACGTACCTGCAAAACAGTGACTGAAACTCGTCCATGCCTGCTAACTTCCCCCCCCCCCCCCCCCCCCCCCCTACTTCAAGCTCTTGCTGCAGGTGAGCTGGTGTCAGGAACATAGGACATTACTTACATATCAGATTTTCAGAAAAGTGTTCAGTATTGCCAAAGAAGGCATGTTCATATAATAGTGCAATATATTGGATGATTAGTCTGGGTGTTGTCCTTGTAAACTGTGATCTAAAAAGAACAAAATGTGTTGGTGCCATAAAAAGATCTTTTTGCTTTTAGAAAAATAATAAGATATCAGAGAATCAAATCTTACTTTGCATTACTTAGTAATGGAAAAACCAGGGTGGAATGTAACAGCATTATGAAGAGGAAAGTTGCTACCCACCATATAGCAGAGATGCTGAGTTGCAGATAGGCACTACAGAAAGACTGGGAAATGTGGTATTTTTGTAGATCATTTGACATATTCCGCATTGTAGCATGATTTCACATATGTGGATGGGATTGCCTTTCTATTTATTTGGCTTTTCATCGTCATTGCCGAAGAGTTTTGATCATATACTGCCCACTGAAAATAATTTCATATGCAGTAGTAGTAGTAGTAGTAGTAGTAGTAGTAGTAGAAGTGGAAGTGGAATTAGTATTCATCTATAGATCGCTTTTATAAGGACACTGAGCATGCCATGGTATCACAATTTAAGAACAAGAAAAATAACATAATTTATACAAGTATTTACATATTTAAATGTGGTGTTTGACAACATGGAAAATGCTGAAACACATTCTAAGATTATGTATAATGAAAAATTAACGACAGACATTTCCCATAGAAGCAAACACACAGAATTCTCCAATTCCACAATGGAATATGAATGTTTTGAAGGCTCATGAACATTAGGACCCTGCACCAGCTCTTTCACATAGCCTTGATATATATGAGGTCTGTTCAAAAAATTCCAGAACATTCATAATTTCATGCCAGTGGCATGTTGGAACGAAACGCAGTTGGCATCCCACACATGCCTGTGTTTAATGTTGACTGCTGGAAGTTTCATTGTTGTATGTCCATTATTTATTGTCCAGTGCTACATTGAGTATAATGTTGTCTCTCACAGTTTGCGAATTGCAGGATGGCAGAGTTAGAGGAGCAACTTGCCTGTTGCGTGAAACTCAAGATAACCTTTACACAGACACGCCAAATGATGTAGGAAGCGTACGGTGATGAGTGCTTAAGCTGTACTCAGTGTTACAAATGGTTCACAGGACATTCGACGTCTACCGATGATGCTTATGTCAGGAACGTCAGCGAAATTGTGCATGCCAATGGAAGACTGACTACCTGAGAGATTACAGAAGAATGTAACATTTCAGTTGGATTATGTCATGAAATCCTGACAGAGCATCTTGGAATGCATTGTGTTGCTGCCAAGTTCGTCCCATTGCTCATAAGTCAAGACCAGAAAGATCTTTAACTCACAATCTGTGAGGAAATTTTGGATCACGCAAATGAAAATGAGGTGTTCCTTAGGAGAAGCAAAACTGGTGATGAGACATTTACGATGTTGAGATCAAGGTTAAATCTTTATAATGGTTTGGGAAAAGTTCTCCATGACCAAAAAGAAGTTCCTCAGGCTCAGATCAAATGTCAAAGCCGTGCTGATAGTTTTCTTTGATTTTGGAGGATTAGTTCATCATGAATTTGAGCAATAGGGACAAACTGTTAATCAATGGTATTATCAGGATCAGTTATAACATCTGCGAGAAAATGTGTGGGAAGGAAGTGGCCTGAAATGTGGTGAGACGGTTAATGTCTCTTGCATCATGATAATGCACCTGCACATTCATCCCTGTTGGTGGTGACTATTGCGCTAGAAACAAAATCACTGTGCTGCCTCATCCTTTGTATGCTCCAAACCTAGTCCTTTGGAATTTTGGAAATAAAAAGAAGTTGATCCCATTGAAAGGATGAAGATTTGCAATGGTGGATGAGATAATAGAAAATTCACAGCAAGAGGCATACCAAGACTGCTTCTGAAAGTGGACACAGCATTGTGTGCGGCGTATCAATTGTGGAGGAGAGTACTTTGAAGGAAAACATGCACAATAGGTAAAAGGTAAGTGTAGAAAAATTTTGTTGACAGAGTTCTGGAATTTTTTGAACAGACCTCATTTGAGAAAAGAAATGAAATGAATTTTTAGATTGAGTATCTCTTGATTTTAAATCTTCTAATACAATCCTGCTGTGGTGCGTTGTGTTGTCAATAAGAAGAGGATTAAAACGGTGTGCTAATTATTACTCATGTTTATTATTGGTCTCCATGTTAATAATGAAAGTTAAAACCAAACAGCCAGCATTATTTCGCTGTAGATGTTGCAGGAGGGGGGGGGGGGGGGGGGGAGGAACTGAAGTATTCTACTTCACTGAGTTTCTAATGAGAGACAAATAGAATGTTTTACATGTTTTACATCATAAGAATAGTCAGAATTGTGATTGTGTACAAATGATGTATAATAGCAGATAAAATTTCATTGCCATTTTGGTTAGCTACTGAAGGTGGTAGGGGTAAAATACAGGGAGCGAAAGGCTGTTTACAATTTGTACAGAAACCAGATAGCAGTTATAAGAGTCGAGGGGTATGAAAGAGAAGCAGTGGTTGGGAAGGGAGTGAGACAGGGTTGTAGCCTATCCCCGATGTTATTCAATCTGTATATTGAGCAAGCAATAAAAGAAACAAAAGAAAATTTCGGATTAGGTATTAAAATCCATGGAGAAGAAATAAAAACTTTGAGGTTCACCGATGACATTGTAATTCTGCCAGAGAAAGCAAAGGACTTGGAAGAGCAGGTGAATGGAGTGGATAGTGTCTTGAAAGGAGGATTTAAGATGAACATCAACAAAAGCAAAACGAGGATAATGGAATGTAGTCAAATTAAGTCGGGTGATGCCGAGGGAATTAGATTAGGAAATGAGACACTTAAAGTAGTAAAGGAATTTTGCTATTTGGAGAGCAAAATAACTGATGATGGTCGAAGTAGATAGGATATAAAATGTAGACTGGCAATGGCAAGGAAAGCATTTCTGAAGAAGAAAAATTTGTTAACATCGAGTGTAGATTTGTATGTCAGGAAGTCTTAAAGTATTTGTATGGAGTGTAGCCATGTATGGAAGTGAAACGTGGACAATAAATAGTTTAGACAAGAAGAGAATAGAAGCTTTCGAAATGTGGTGCTACAGAAGAATGCTGAAGATTAGATGGGTAGATCATGTAACTAATGAGGAGGTATTGAATAGAATTGGGGAGAAGAGGAGCTTGTGGCACAACTTGACTAGAAGAAGGGATCGGTTGGTAGGACATGTTCTGAGACATCGAGCGATCACCAACTTGGTATTGGAGGGCAGCGTGGAGGGTAAAAATCGTAGAGGGAGACCAAGAGATGAATACACTAAGCAGATTCAGAAGGATGTAGGCTGCAGTAGGTACTGGGAGATGAAGAAGCTTGCACAGGATAGAGTAGCATGGAGAGCTGCATCAAACCAGTCTCAGGACTGAAGACCACAACAACAACAATGACAACAACAACCAAATTATCATGCACTGGGAAAAGAGGTGTACCCCTCTCAAAAGCCACTGTGATTTTCTGTACTGGTATATATAGTGGAGATGCTGAGTCGCAGATGGGCACAACAAAAAAGACTGTTCCAAATAAAGTTTACCACCCATAAGGCCTTTACACACACACACACACACACACACACACACACACACACACACACACACACACATGCTCGACTGCAGTCTAAGACAACTGTAGCCACACTGTCAATCTATGCTGAATTTTCCAATGTTTGAAAAATTATAACGAGGAATTTACAAAATTAGAACTGTGAAATAAACATAGTTCACAGAGAGCTGCTTCTTCTTTTCCTCCTCCTCTCCTCCTCCTCCTAAAATGCTTTAGTTGTTTAAAGATGATACCAGCAGTGAAGTTATTGTACCACATGCCCATATGTTGTTATATTTTTGCACGTAACAATTTTTCTCACACTGGCAGCAAGGATGTTTTTCTTTGCTAAAGATTTTACTGTTCTGAAACTTTCATAAAAGCTCTTGAATTATGCTTCATCATTATGTAAAGTTCTTATAACATAAGAAACATCTGAATGGATGTATGGAATCCATTACCTGGTATGTACTTCAGTAATTAGTGGCATACATTATATCACTCTGAGGCATTTTCATTCTTGGAAGTTTGAAGTAGAAATCTGCCCAGTGTATTAGTATGGGTCAGAACTTTTCCAGTTTCATTCAATCAAGACCATCCAGCTAGTTGGCAGAAATGAGTGCTGTTTCACGCAAAGACACACTTTGAGTGTGTCTCATCTTGAAGCATTTCAAATATTTGTCATGTAAAGTGCCCCACAATCTTTTCTTACTTTGCTGGAGAACTGTGATTGGCAAGAGTCATTCAGAGGATGTTGTTGGTTTCTTTTCCTGATGATGATTGTTGTTTCTGAGCTAAGGAGCAAAATCAGAGAGCTCAGTTAAAGCACAAAGTGAAAACTACTTTCATTAATCACCCCCAGCTGTGGCAGTTTACAGTAGTGCATGGTATTGTTTGATATGTAAATACATAGTGGTCAAATAACACCTGGGCGGTGAGGTACGGTGCTCTGACAAGTTCACCCCACTACTGCAGACGAATAGGTACCCTTTCCAGAGTAAGTAATAATGAATACTTTGAAGACAGTACTGTAATGAACAGTAGTACATTGAATATTTCTAGGAACTTTATTTTTAGTGCACAACAAGAACCTATACCATTAATCAGCTGACAACACTACTTGAATCTGATTCAACAACAGTAACTGGCCAGTAACACTAGAAACTCACTGTAGCGTCAGATACACAACACCTGAGCAAGGTGAATTTACAATACAGTGGTGTTGCCTGGGAACTCCAAGGGGCATGTCCTGAACCCTGCTCGGATTGGCCCAGCCATTGACAGTGTGCAAGCATGCACTATATTTGCAGGTGTCTACTTCTTCCTTTGAATTGAATAGGGACATAGAATAGAGCACCTGCCACGTAAGCAGGAGATCCCAGGTTTGAGTTCCGGTCGTGGCACACATTTTCAACTGTCCCCGTTGATATTTATCAACACCTGTAAGCAGCTAATGGTTTGGACTCATTGTAATTTCGTTCTCCGAGGGCTGCAAGATCACCAATGTTATCTGTTCTTTCAGACATGTTCGAAAGAACAGATACCATCTTCATATAGATAAGGCTTATCGGCCAATGATCTTCTTCAGTGCAGATCCACTCACATTGCCCGAACTTTTACGGGAACCGGTAGGTTGACTGCTGCCGAGTAATGAGCTTAGTGGCCAGGGGCACTACAAATGTAGCGTATGGACAGTAAGCTGGAAGTGTGGGTCTCACGGGGAGCTTGCCAGAGATAAGTCCCTGCAGCCGCACTGCCCTCTGTGTCCTCAATGGCTGAGTCAGATAGAGTGTCTGCCATGTAAGCAGGAGATCCCGGGTTCGAGTCCCAGTCGGAGCACACATTTTCAACTGTCCTCGTTGATATTTATCAATACATGTAAGCAGCTAATGGTCTGGATTCATTGTAATTTCATTCTTAGAGAGCTGCAAGATCACCAATGGTATCTGTTCTTTCGGACATGTCCAAAAGGACAGGTGCCATCTTCATATTTTATTTTTGTTTTAAAGTTGAACATATAACCATTTTCATCAGAATTTTTTAGTGATGACACTAGTAACTGCTCTTCAGCTTTTGTTAGTCGTAACTATATTCATAATTATTAGCCTTTTATATGCTCTACCATAGTGGATTAGTGTATGTGAGAACCATGGTAAGCAGCTTCACTTTTTTAGTAGAAATGTAGAAACTAGATTGCTTCTATGAGGAACAAATTATGTTATATAGTGCTTCCCTATATATTATTGTTAATAAAGTTTTTTATTGTATTGTACAGTTATGATGATTGATATTATGTGTCACACATTCATACATTAAAATTTTTGTGTGGGTGATTTAGCCATCTCAAAGTAAATGGAAGTTAATCAGCTTTTATAGTACAGTTTTCTTATTTCCTCTCTGTTCATAGTGGACCAGAAGGAACATGTTTTGAAGGAGGTGTATTTCCAGCAAAGCTTGTATTTCCTCCTGACTACCCACTGAGCCCCCCAAAAATGCAGTTTACTTGTGAAATGTTCCATCCAAACAGTAAGTATTATGTAAGTAATGGTGGCGTACCCAGTAAGATTAGAATCCTTAAAAAACTTGAACAAATTTTGTTTCACATTCTCCTCAGATGATCAAGATAGTCATCCATTGTTTGCATTTATAAGCATTTGATTTGTTTTAAAATTTTTAAAAAAGAAAAAAAACTATGCCTTAAATACCTCTGCTACATCCAGTATCTTGTTTCCAGGCCAAAATGTGCATTTATTAGGCTGACAATAAGAAGATAATTGTGTAAACATTCTCTGTGTAGTTTATGCAGATGGCCGTGTGTGTATCTCTATTCTACATGCTCCTGGGGATGATCCTATGGGCTACGAGTCAAGTGCCGAACGATGGAGCCCAGTACAGAGTGTAGAGAAAATCCTCCTTTCAGTTGTTAGTATGTTGGCAGGTGAGTTAACAGGCAATACTGTGCAGTATTGTGTTTTCTTGTTGGTTATATTTGTGGTATTTACAGCTAATAATGACGGATGATATAATAGTGTAAATAATTTTCATTTGATACAAATGTCAGGTACTGTTGACTGTCAGTGGGTGATTCTGAAAAATCTGTGTACACGTTTAGTATTTGGTTACTGTGTGTTCCTTTGACACTTAATGCTATGTTAATTGTAATTACTTCACAACTGTATTTTATAATTATTCAGTTACTGTCGTATGTTTCAAATGACTATTGGTGCAAGCACTGTCACCTGCTTCATTCTTGTTGTGTGAAATTGTGATTTTAACCTTTGTTCATATCTATTTTGCAATTGTTTTGTTTAATGGTATTGTATTTTTTGTATTATTATTTTTTATTTTTTTTTTTTTTTTACTCTTTATTATGGAATTGTCAGTTCCAGTTCTGTAGTTGAGGTTTTGTTATTGCTTGTAATGATTTCAATTGCATAATCAACTCTCTCATTTGACAGAAGCCACATACTGTGTTTACATGTTTACCTCTGTCATGGAGTGGCCCTGTCTGAACAGTTTACTGTACACAGCTTGCTATGTCTGCTCGCCATGCTTGCGCCACATGGTCAAGAGAATTTTTTCCGCATTACATATGACAACAAGACCATGACTTTAGCACAACTTTGTAAGGATTTAGCACGAGACTGTTGTCAATGTGAGTTCTTTCTTTTATCCACTAGAAAGCTGTAACTTTAGCACAATTTCCTGTTTTGTTTAATTGCAGGCAATCTGACACTGTTCTGAAAATGAGAATGAAGTCGGATGTAGTACAATAAATGTGTAACTATATAGCTAAGGTGGTTTTCATTAATCATTAAAATTTGTCAGCTGTGGTGGTCAATTTGATAAAGAATATTTCATGTGCCTTTCCTGTGATTGGTTTTATGTGGGCATTCCATATTAAATTTCTCCGTAAGCACACTCCCCGTTACTTAATCTACATGTACATGCATGTTCTGCAAGCCACTGTATGGTGCTTGGTGGTGAATATCTTTTACCATTACTAGTCATTACCTTTCCTGTTCTACTTGTAACTAGATTTTGGGACAAATGACTGTTTGTATTCCTGTGTGTGATCCCTAATTTCTGTTATTTTATCTTAATGGTCCTTAAGCAAAATATACGTTGGTGGCAGGAGAATTGTTCTGCTGTCTGCTTCAAATGCCAGTCCCCTAAATTTTCTTAGTGGTATTCCACAAATAGAACATCTTCTCTCCTGGGATTCCCATTTGAGTTCACGAAGCATCTCCTTCATAAGTGTTGATGAAACCTACCAGTAACAAACCTAGCAATCCGCCCCTGAATCTCTTTGATGTCTTCCTTTAATCTGACCTGGTGGGGATTCCAAACACTTGAGCTGTACTGAAAAATGTGTTCCATTAGCATTCTATACATGGTCCCCTTTACAGATGAATCACATTTCCCTGAAATTCTCCAATAAACCAAAGTCAACCATTCACCTTCCCTTCATGCTCATTCCATTTCATATTGGTTTGCCACATTACACCTAGGTATTTAATTGATGTGACTGTGTCAAGCAGCACACTACTAATGCTGTACTAAGATATTACAGTATTGTTTTTCCTACTAATATGCATTGTCTTATGTTTTAAATGTAGGGAAAGGAAGAGTGCTACATGCCCTAAAGATGACACATTTAAGTTGCAGACAGGCACAATCGAAAGATGTTAACACACACACAAGCTTTTGGCCACAGCCTTCATCAGAAAAAGAGAAACGCACATCATTCATTCACACAAGCAAACACACCTCATGCACACACGACTGCCAACTCTGTCAGCTCAGGCCAGAATCCAACTATCAAGTGGGGTGGGAAGTAAGCAGCAATCTGGAGGGGGTGGGGAAGGGGAAGAGACAGCAGCATATTGGGGGGGGGGGGGGGGGGGGGAGAGAACAACTGTCTGGTGGAGTGTACAGGGACTAGAATGTCAACATGACAGTGTCAGGAGGTTATGGGGTGGGGAGGTGGGGGAAAAAGGAGAGGAGCAGGGAAAGATTGGGGGGGAGGGGGTGCTTTGGGAGAGGACAGGAAACAAAGAGGGTGTGAGATGAGTATGGGGAGACAGAGGTGTGGAAACTGTTGGGTGGAAATTTTTGGAACAGTATGTTACTGTAGGTTGAGGCAGGATAATTACAGGAGCGGAGAATGTGTTGTAAGATTAACTCCCATCTGCACAGTTCAAGTTCAGAAAAGCTAGTGGTAGAGTGGAGGATCCGAATGGCTCTGGTAGTGAAGCAGCCATTGAAATCAAGCATGTTATGCTCAGCTGCACAGGGTGGTCTACTTTGCTCTTTGTCACAGTTGGACGGTGGCCGTTCATCCTGGTGGACAGCTGGTTGGTGGTCAAACCAATATAAAAGTTGTGCAATGATTGTGGCAGAGCTAGTCAATAACATGACTGCTTTCACAGATGGTCCAGTTCTTGGTGATGTGGGATAAACCTGTGACAGAACTGGAATAGGAAGTTCTGGGTGGATGTATTGGGCATGTCTCACACCTGGGTGTTCCACAGGGATTTGATCCTTGTGGCAAGGGGTTAGGATTAGTGATGGCATAGGGATGGGCTAGGATGTTGTGGAGGCTAGGTGGGCCACAGTATAATACTTAAGGAAGGGTAGGAAGAATGTCGGATAGGATGTCTCGCATTTCAGGGCATAATGGTAGGTAATCAAAGCCCTGGCAGAGGATGTGGTTCAGTTGTTCCAGTCCAGGGTGGTAATTGGATGACGAAGGGGGCACTCCTTTGTGGCTGGTTGTTGGGGGTGGTGGGAGGATTTGGGGTGTGAGAGGAAATGGCACAGGACATCTGTTTACAGACTAGGTCTGGGAGATATTACCTGTCTGTGAAGGCCTTGGTGAAACCCTCAGCATAGTGGGCAAGGGAGTTCTTGTCACTGCAGATGTGCCATCCCCACATGGCCAGTCTGTATGGGATGGACTTTTGGTGTGAAAGGGATAACAGCTGTCGAAATGCAGGTACAGTTCATGGTAGGTGGGTTTAATGTGGACAGAGGTGCAAATGGAGCCACCAGAGAGGAGGAGCTCAATGTCTTGGAAGGTGGCACACTGTGTTGAGGAGGATCAGTTGAAGCGGGTGGGAGAGGTGTTGACATTATGGAGGAACGAAGATAGGATGTCTTGGTCCAGAGTCGAGATCATGAAGATATCATCAGTGAACGTAAACCAGAGTAGGATTTTGGCATTTTGAGAGGCTAGGAAGGTCTCTAGTTGGCCCATAAACAGGATGGTGCAAGAGGGTGCTCATTGCTGTGCCAAATATTTGTTTGTATACCTTCCCTTCAAAGGAGAAGTAGTTGTGGGTTATGATAAAGGTGGTAAGGTGTATGAGGTATTGTTGTATAGGAAAGTGATGTCAACAGTGACAAAGAGGAATCCAGGAGGTAAAGGGGTGAGGATGGTGGATAGTCGGTGGTGTAAGTTGTTGTATCCGTGACCGTTTAGGTCGCAGGGTTGCCGTGAGGGAAAGCGCAGTGGGACCTTCGGAGCGGTTCGTGAACAACAACACAAATGGGAGAGGACGGACACAAGAACGAAGGACAACATATAAACTTGTACTACTGTAGTAGGCGTGGGCTTTGTATTTATCTTGGCCACAATAATGTGTTGACTGTGCTGTTTGTAGTAGCTTACCCGCATTCCTATTTTCCTATTCATTATTATACCTACTCCTGCATTACCCCTATTTGATTTTGTGTTTATAACCCTGTAGTCATCTGACCAGAAGTCTTGTTCCTCCTTCCACTGAACTTCACTAATTCCCACTATATCTAACTTTAACCTATCCATTTCCCTTTTTAAATTTTCTAACCTACCTGCCCGATTAAGGGATCTGACATTCCACACTCCGATCCGTAGAAGACCAGTTTTCTTTCTCCTGATAACGACATCCTCTTGAGTAGTCCCCACCCGGAGATCCGAATGGGAGACTATTTTACCTCCGGAATATTTTACCCAAGAGGACACCATCATCATTTAACCATACAGTAAAGCTGCATGCCCTCGGGAAAAATTACGGCCGTAGTTTCCCCTTGCTTTCAGCCGTTCGCAGTACCACTACAGCAAGACCGTTTTGGTTAGTGTTACAAGGCCAAATCAGTCAATCATCCAGACTGTTGCCCTTGCAACTACTGAAAAGGCTGCTGCCCCTTTTCAGGAATCACACGTTTGTCTGGCCTCTCAACAGATACCCCTCCATTGTGGTTGCACCTACAGTACGGCTATCTGTATCGCTGAGGCACGCAAGCCTCCCCACCAACGGCAAGGTCCATGGTTCATGGGGGGGTCTATGTTGAAAACAATGTCCATATTTACTTAGTGATCAGAGATGTAGGCTCACTGAAAATAACATCGAAAAAGTTAAATTTTATCTGTTTTAACAGTTTTCTGGACAAGTGTTTTTAATAATATTGTATTGTGAGACTTGTTTTACGCTGATTTCTGATTCGTGGCAATATGACAAGATTGTGTGCCATATATGATGTAAAACTGATTTCGATGTACTTTGTATGAATGTTAACTTATCAAATTCCACCTTTTATGACTAAGTTATAGCACATTCGTTGCAAATTGTTAACATAAATTTTACACCTATCATTCCCGGTTCCAGTAAAAACCTAAGACTGTCTAACATAGCATTTTTTCTCAGCTGTATGCAGTTATAGAGTGCTAATCCTTCAGATGTTAGTGGTTTTTCATAATCTTAGAGACCACTGGGACAGAAGACTAACTGTTCATAATTTTCCGAAAAGTGGCATAAGTGATTAATGATATGTGTGGAGTCTGTTCTTTCGGATATGTGTGAAAGAACAACATTTTGATCTGGCAACTACTATGAATTGAGACACAAAGGAATTACAGACATTGGCTACGAGTGGGCATTGTCTTAACTCAGTGGGGAAAGTTGAAAATTTATACCAGACCGGTATCGTCGGTAAAGCAGCTGCCAGACTGAGATTCATTGGAAGAATCCTGAGGAAATGCAATCCAAAAACAAAGGAAGTAGGTTACAGTACACTTGTTCACGCACTGCTTGAATATTGCTCACCAGTGTGGGATCCATACCAGATAGGGTTGATAGAAGAGATAAAGAAGATCCAACGGAGAGCAGCGCGCTTGGTTACAGGATCATTTAGTAATTGCGAAAGCATTATGGAGATGATAGATAAACTCCAGTGGAAGACTTTGCAGGAGAGACGCTCAGTAGCTCGATGCGGGCTTTTGTTGAAGTTTTGAGAACATACATTCACCGAGGAGTCAAGCAGTATATTGCTCCTTCCTATGTATATCTCACGAAGAGACCATGAGGATAAAATCTGAAAGATTAGGGCCCACGCAGAGGCATACCGACAATCTTTCTTTCCACGAGCAATACGAGACTGGAATAGAAGGGAGAACCGATAGAGGTACTCAAAGTACCCTCCGCCACACACTGTCAGGTGGCTTGCGGAGTATGGATGTAGATGTAGATGTAGATTCAAATCTGGGTCTCCTGTTTACTAAGCAGATGCTGTGACAACTTAGCTAACCAGACACAGTGGTCATTGCAACTGCATGGACTAACCTAGGCCCGCATCTCCCCCGGTCAGGCTCAAATTCTCAACTTACCCCACAATACTAATGTAGTGCCCCTTGCACATTATCCACATTGCTCGCAGTGTTTCACCAATTGTACATCTGCACTGAAGAGATCATTGGCCATCCTCACCTTAATTATATACATGGGATGTTCGAAAAAACAAACATATAAAAATTAAGATGAGGACGGCCATTGATCTCTTCGGTATAGATGCACACCCGGCTCAGCTCCTACGAGAATCAGCAAAATGCAGCAAGTAATGAGGATAATGTGGTGTGTAGTGGGTAGGTACGTTGAGAATTTGGATCTGACATGCAGTTGCAGTGACCGCTGTGTCCGAATGGCATAGTGGTCAGAACATCTGCCTAATAAGCAGAAGACTATGGTTCGAATCCCAGTGCAGCACATATTTTCAACTTCCCCCATTGCTTTAAATCAGTGCCCACTCACAATCATTGTCAGTTATTCCTTTGTATCTCAATATTTAATGACTTGTTTCAATAACTTAAATTGTTCAACTTCAGGTTTGAGTATTCACTATTGTTAATTAAATGAAATCTTTTGGTAAAAAGTAACTACCTGAGCTACACAATAAAGAAGTCTAATATATCTGCATCAGACGCATGATCATCTCTACAAGTACACTACACATAACTCATAGAAACATTTATCAAGGGTTTGATACTGGTATGTTAGAAATTTTTGATTTTGAAGTACAGTACAATTGAACCCATTTTCTTAAGATTTAAATGTGGTGCCAGGATCGTAAGAGTCAGATTTAAATTGAGGCTCACACAAAACTGCAGGGGTACGTTTCAGAAATGGTGAAAAATCCATTATTAGGTATTTTGCATTGAAATTAGGTACGCATCTTTTAGAAATGCTACATTTACTATCAGTGTTGGTTATAATGATGTTTTGATTTATGAGATTTCAAGAGAGGTTGGGGGGGGGGGGGGGGGGGAGTTATTTTTTGCCCTGTTAGTGTGTTTCACTATGTTTTCCTCTACTCTAGTACATTCTTTTCAGTTGCTGGGATATTCATTGGAAAAATTACCTAGTTCTTTGCTTGTTCCTTGAGCGAGCTTGTTCCTTGAGCGACAATGTCTGTTCTGCAGTTTCTGAGGCCATTTTCTTTTTCTGGGTTGTCTGTTGACAGTGCACAATATAATCTCACTTTTATCGCTCTTTCCATCACTAGAACCACAATCTTTATTGTAAACTTCCACAGTCATTGTCTGAAATGTGACTAAATTTGAAACTACTGTCTAAATCATAGTTCCTTCACAAAAATTGTACTGTCTAGAAGCCATTTCCAATCTGGCGATAGCAAATGCTATAGATACATATTTGCATCTACTAAAGCACATGCATGGACCACCTATGGACATATGATCACACTACATCGAAAGCTGTGCGTATGCAAGCTGTGATAACTGAAAGCATATGTACAAGAAGTGCATGAAAGAGCCATCAAGTGGCAGCATGACAGTATATCCTCGTCAAATTATGTGAATGGGTTAAGGAATTGTGTACAAGGCACTGGCTAGATGAGCCAGTTCTCAGGTTGGAGGAAGAGAAGTGCCTGCGTTTCCAGTACAGCCATGCTTAGGATTGACAACAGCTTCATTTTTATATAATAAAACTTATAATGAGCCACTGACACTGTAAAAGCGTATGGTTTTATTTTATTTTAATAAATCTATTGCTGCACCATTTAGATTTACCAGTTTGTTAAATATTTTGACTTCATTACTGTAACCTCTGTTTTAAAAGTGCAAAACATGGTGATAAGTGTTGCCATTCCTCTTTTACACAGAGCCAAATGATGAGAGTGGTGCAAACGTTGATGCTGCGAAGATGTGGCGGGAAGATCGTGAAGAATTCAACAGGATAGCAGAGAGAATAGTCAGAAAAACACTTGGATTGCCTCCGCCATAATCCTGATTTGTTAAATATCCTTTCTTTGTAATGTGATATAATAGAAACCTGTGACCACCAGTTCAATATTTGTGCAGCATGTCTTGATTTGCAGAATTCTAGCCCATTTGAAATAGCAAGTTAATTTATGAAACTTTTGTTGTGCCTTTATTGATGACATTGAAAAAACAGAAACTGTCCCGTATACATTTTTTTCAGTTTATTTTATTATACACATGTTCGTATAATTATATATAAAAACTGTACATCATCTTGGAATTTACAATTGTGGTATCTTGGTGTATATAGTTCTTTATTCCTTTTTTACATTTTTCATGCATATAATGTCTATTGTTAATAAAACCAGTGGGTTTCTGGTTAAACTGTACAGTTTTTGTGTCTGTTTATCTATACAACACAAAAATAAAAATTAATAGTGTTTTCTTACCATAAACTGTACTACAGTACTCAACTGCCATGGTGTTGCATCAAGATACTAACCTAATATTCAGGAGGATTGGTGTATTGGTCACTGATCAAGTTTTTCGGAAGTTTTCTGAAACTGTATAATGAGTGGCTAGGTGGATTTTTTTATAAGCACAACTGATCATTAGTATTTTAAAGGCTAATGGAACAATAAATATATAGTAACAAAACGCAATATGATGATTATCCTGAATTAGGTGCAGCTACACTTACTTATAATGTCTTACTTATTGTCTGTATAGAAAACAATACTAATCCTTTTAAGCAGTCTTAAAATTTCATCATTCTGAAATAGAAGTGTGGTAGTAAGTCATCCAACACCATTTTATGTGTATGTATTTTGATTTCATAATATTTATGAGGTGTCGTCCCAAAGTTCGCTAGTATAATCTCTTATGTGATACTTAGTATCAATAGGATATTTCATTTTAAGTTCTCTCTCACACACTGTTGCATGCGCTTTGGGCAAATGCTTTCAGTTAACTGAGAGACTGTCTGCGCCACAATAAAAACACTGAGCAGGCTGCACATCATTAACCACTAAAACTGTATTTAAAGTAACCTCTCCCACATGTTAGTAGAGGGTGTATAATGACTCCAGGTTGTGTAGTAGACATAACGCTCAAGCATCATAGCTCAAACAACTTCTGCACACCTCTTTTAGTTATGTTATGTCTGGTGCAGAGAAAAGTTCATGATACATGTGTTGAAATATTCATCTTGAGGTTAAAGATTACTTTTTGCCTATGTTTGTTTTCAAGTAGCTTTGTTTTGGGAACGGGTTCGGCTTTGAGCAAACACCCAAAATGAAGAAAAATTGTTTGATCTAGGTAGAATCATTATGCAAAATCTGTTAACATCTGTTGAAGCTATATGAGAGAGCCCCAAGAGCAGTGATTCAGAAGGCCACAGTTTACAAAATTATGAAAAAGTGTTTCTTGTTTTGTTGGAATGTAAATTTTAGTAGCTGCATAAAATTAATGATGCCAATAAATAAGCAAGGGAGTTTGCTGTGGAATTTCTCAGTGAACAGTTGTTAATGAAGACTGTGTTCAGTGATTAGTCTACCTTTATTGTGTATGGCCATGATCATCAGCTTAATGTCAAGAAACATCCTCACGAAACCTTGCTCAGAAATTGACAGTGCATCTACTGTTGTTGTTGTGGTCTTCAGTCCTGAGACTGGTTTGATGCTGCTCTCCATGCTACTCTATCCTGTGCAAGCTTCTTCATCTCCCAGTACTTACTGCAGCCTACATCCTTCTGAATCTGCTTAGTGCATTCATCTCTTGGTCTCCTTCTACAATTTTTACCCTCCACGCTGCCCTCCAATGCTAAATTTGTGATCCCTTGATGCCTCAGAACATGTCCTACCAACCGATCCCTTCTTCTTGTCAAGTTGTGCCACAAGCTCCTCTTCTCCCCAATTCTATTCAATACGTCCTCATTAGTCATGTGATCTACCCATCTAATCTTCAGCATTCTTCTGTAGCACCACATTTCGAAAGCTTCTATTCTCTTGTCTAAACTATTTATTCTCCACGTTTCACCACGATACATGGCTACGCTCCATACAAATACTTTCAGAAACAACTTCCTGACACTCAAATCTACACTCGATGTTAGCAAATTTCTCTTCTTCAGAAATGCTTTCCTTGCCATTGCCAGCCTACATTTTATATCCTCTATACTTTGACCATCACAGTTATTTTGCTCCCCAAATAGCAAAACTCATTTACTACTTTAAGCGTCTCATTTCCTAATATAATTCCCTCAGCATCACCCGACTTAATTTGACTACATTACATTATCCTTGTTTTGCTTTTGTTGATGTTCATATTATATCCTCCTTTCAAGACACTGTCCATTCCGTTCAACTGCTCTTCCAAGTCCTTTGCTGTCTCTGACAGAATTACAATGTCATCGGCGAACCTCAAAGTTTTTATTTCTTCTCCATGAATTTTAATACCTACTCTGAATTTTCCACTGCTTTCTCAATATATAGATTGAATAACATCGGGGACAGGCTACAACCCTGTCTCACTCCCTTCCCAACCGCTGCTTCCCTTTCATGCCCCTCGACTCTTATAACTGCCATCTGGTTTCTGTTTGTAAATAGCCTTTGATCCCTGTATTTTACCCCTACCATCTTTGAATTTGAAAGAGAGAATTCCAGTCAACATTGTCAAAAGCTTTCTCTAAATCTACAAGTGCTAGAAACGTAGGTTTGCCTTTCCTTAATCTTTCTTCTAAGATAAGTCTTAGTCAGTAATACCTCACGTGTTCCAATATTTCTACGGAATCCAAACTGATCTGCCCCGAGGTCATCTTCTACCAGTTTGTCCATTCGTCTGTAAAGAATTCGCGTTAGTATTTTGCAGCCGTGACTTATTAAACTGATAGTTTGGTAATTTTCACATCTGTCAACACCTGCTTTCTTTGGGATTGGAATTATTATATTCTTCTTGGAAGTCTGAGGGTATTTCGCCTGTCTAATACATCTTGCTCACTAGATGGTAGAGTTTTGTCAGGAATGGCTCTCCCAAGGCGGTCAGTAGTTCTAATGAAATGTTGTCTACTCCCGGGGCCTTGTTTCGACTCAGGTCTTTCAGTGCTCTGTCAAACTCTTCACACAGTATCGTATCTCCCATTTCATCTTCATCTACATCCTCTTCCATTTCCATAATATTGTCCTCAAGTACATCGCCCTTGTATAGACCCTCTATATACTCCTTCCACCTTTGTACTTTCCCTTCTTTGCTTAGAATTGGGTTTCCGTCAGAGCTCTTGATATTCATACAAGTGGTTCTCTTTTCTCCCAAGGTCTCTTTAATTTTCCTGTAGACAGTATCTACCACCCCTAGTGAGATAAGCCTCTACATCCTTACATTTGTCCTCTAGCCATGGCTGCTTAGCCATTTTGCACTTCCTGTCGATCTCATTTTTGAGACTTTTTATTCCTTTTTGCCTGCTTCATTTATTGCATTTTTATATTTTCTCCTTTCATCAATGAAATTCAATATTTCTTCTGTTACACAAGGATTTCTACTAGCCCTCGCCTTTTTACCTACTTGATCTTCTGCTGCCTTCACTACTTTATCCCTCAGAGCTACCCATTCTTCTTCTACTGTATTCTTTCCCCCATTCGTGACAATTGTTCCCTTATGCTCTCCCTGAAACTCTGTACAACCTCTGGTTTAGTCAGTTTATCCAGGTCCCATCTCATTGAATTCGCACTTTTTTGCAGTTTCATCAGTTTTAATCTACAGTTCATAACCAATAGAGTGTGGTCAGAGTCCACATCTGCCCCTGGAAATGTCTTACAATTTAAAACCTGGTTCCCAAATCTCTGTCTTACCATTATATAATCTGTCTGATACCTTCTAGTACCTCCAGGCTTCTTCCATGTATACAACCTTCTTTCATAATTCTTGAACCAAGTGTTAGCTATGATTAAGTTATGCTCTGTGCAAAATTCTACCAGATGGCTTCCTCTTTCATTTCTTACCCCCAATCCATATTCACCTACATGTTTCCTTCTCTCCCTTTTCCTACTCTCGAATTCCAGTCACCCATAACTATTAAATTTTTGTCTCCTTTCACTACCTGAATAATTTCTTTTATCTCATCATACATTGCATCTACTAATGCACAGTAACAAGAGTTAATGGCCCATTTTCCTTTATAGTGCTGACTGTAAAATGGGTTATGTAGAGGTAGAAAAGTGGTACTCCTCCACAGTATTCCATATCAAGATGTATGAATGTAACATTTGTATATCTGATCTTCAGCATTTGAAGGTGAGAATAAAATATGCTCCTCCATTTGTTCCAACTGTGTTCCCATTGCATGGGAAGAAATGGCATACCGTATTTACTCGATTCTAAGCCGCACTTTTTTTTCCTGTTTTTGTAATCCAAAAATCCGCCTGCGGCTTAGAATCGAGTACGAAGTAAGCGGAAGTTCTGAAAAATGTTGGTAGGTGCTGCCACAACTAACTTCTGCCATAGAATATATGTAGCGCTACACAGGCATGCTTTGCAGGCACAAAGATAAATACTGCCGCCAAAACCCCTGCGTCAGTAAATAAATTAAAAAAAAAAAGGTGGAAGACGAGCTTTTTTCTCCGCCCCGAGTTTCGACCACGGCATTTTCGTACATTGTCCAACGAAGTAAATACAAATTCCATATTGTTCATCTTCGAATGTAGCAGCATTTCAGTGTACTACGATAATCTGACTGGCAAGACTGTTTTGGGTGTTTGCCAATATGGCCAACTCTTACATTCTGAATTTTTTCCTACCTGTGAGAAGAGATGGTTGCTGATAGGAACTTTTATGAATTGCGAATCACATGCAGTATTCTCTTCACCATAAGAAATATACGAATATAAACATTTTTCCATGTATTCTTTCGTGTTTGTTGTTATCTCATTTAAATCCTGTCTGCCTAATAAACTACGAAACTAGAGTGAGACAACAGCAAATGCGGAAGAATATACATATCCTGTCATGTTTATATTCGTATTATTCTTATGAATAATAGTGATACAGTCAGAAATGAAGCACGGCAACTGACTAGATTTTTAAATCTAAGATGACTCTAATTTCTGTGCAGAATGTAATGTACTAAAGAGGCGTCTGCAAAGATTTTCAAACGGAGAAAAATTTTCGCTAAACTCTCGTTCAGAACATCTTCTATCATACGCAGTCTATTATTTGGTTCTTGTTGATCATTATCAAAGAAAGCAGCAGTGTAAGTAACAACAAAATAGCAGTCTCTTGCCATTGTTTCGCTAATGGGACGATTCCTGTCTTTTTTCTTTTAAATTGTAAGCGGCGGCAGTGCGCACAAAAGCAAGCCATGCCGCGAGCGATGACAGGTCGCGTAAACACACATTATCAGAATGCGACAAACAATGCACGACGCGGTACAGTAATGCATTTTCAGCTAGTGTGACGTAAACACCTATAACAAAGAGAACGGCACTAATCAGATCACAGAAAAATAAGCAATCTATTGAAACCAGACAAAGCAGGTGAAAAAGGGAGGGTACCCGTATAAATACAGACAGAGCGTCTGACGCATAGCAATGGCTACCTGGTAAAGCTTAACTGTTAAGCTTAAGACTCGAAAACTACTGTAGCTGTATCATCATTCATTCGACCTAAATTGTGTCTCATATTACAGTGGACCAACATTTTTCGATTTGGATGTGCGGCCAAAGACTTTTCTCTTCCCTTGAATTTCGAGTCTCAAATTTCAGGTGCGGCTTAGATTCGGGAAAATTTTTTTTTCTTGATTTCGAGTCTCATTTTTCAGGTGCGGCTTAGATTCGAGTAAATACGGTATCTGTTAGCTGTGTGCATGGAAACCGAATTAAAATATACTGAACATACAAGGAAATTTGATGGACCATATTATATAAAAATGTTGATATGTTTATAAAGTACAAAAATAAGACATTTTGGATGTGTTACAGTGACCTCTTTTGAGGTGTAGATAGTTTATCTTTAAGCTGATTAACTCTGTACATTGCATTTTTACCAGTGCAAGTCCATTAATGTCATTGCTTTAAATTTTTATCGCTCCTGCAGTATGATTGAGTTTTCATAGGTCAAGGGAAGGGGAATGTTAGAGGTTGCTCATGGATTACAACCTTTCTGATGATTGGTGGCCTTACCTATTGCAAATTGACAACTAGCTTTTGAGTACTATATTGTCTTGTTGGTAGATGCAGATATGATACAAGTTCTGTGTTCCCCCCCCCCCCTTTTTTTTCTTTTGAGGGCATTACTCAGTGACTACTTGTGGCCTGTTGGATTGAAATCACTGAAAACCATGAGAAGAGAACACATACCTAGCAGCCTTGTCTATATTATGACAATGAAAATAATCAGTTTTTGACAATATAATGTAACTGGATAGAAAAAAATCTGCTCTGCTAGGTGAATAGATTTTTTTAATATTATCAGTATTATAATTGACATTTTATGCAGCACTGATGCATACATGGCTGCCTTGCAAACATTCAGGCCTCATAAATTTAACAGTGGGCTACTAGTGATTATGACATCAAAGCATACACAGAAGGATTTCTGCTGGGCTTAAAACATGGGACTCAGGAGGAGTGGGGTTCAAATACTCATCCATCCATCTCCATTTTCCTTGAATTTTCTAAGCCAATTAAGACAAATGTCAAGATGGTCCCATGATACTTTACACAGAGTAGGGAAAGTACACAATTCATGCATGCATTCAGTTTGCTTTAGAAATAGCTGTTAATGGATTTTCTGCAACATTAAAATGGTTTCTAGCCAACTCATTGTCATTAAACTAAGAAAAAAGCCGGAAGCTCAGAAACTGCAATATGTTTCCGCTCAGCATTTGAACAAAAGATGAAGATATGCAGACAGAAGAGACTGATAGTGTTACATTCTCAGGATTACAGCTTCATGATGATTTCAGTTTGGAACTTATTGCAGATGTCAGACCTAGATAACATAATTTTTTTTAAAAGAAACTTTTATTTTATCACATTCTGGATAATATTCTACAGCAACTCATCAAGCAAAGCCAAAGTTTATGCAGTCAGAAAGTATTTAATAAAAATTATTTGTAGTTTGAATTAAAGTGTGTCTACCAGAATTCTCCTAAGATTTTGTCATAAGTAATATATAACTCAAAGCAACAACTTACTACCAAGGAAGAGAACAATTTACGTATTTATTCTGTCATCCATCATGTACCACAGTTCCCATCAAGGTGGAAAACCTTCAGGGACATTGAACGAGTCAAGGTATATATTGACAAAAGGCAGTCAAATCATAGAAACATAATTTGTACATTGTATTAACAATCACTAAATGCTTAATACTATTTGAGATTATACCAACTAAATATAAGGGGTATTAAAAAAGAAACGAGCTGGAGACATAATTACAGAAACCAGTACCTGTGTTAGAAGTATTGACCCTGGCTGTTGAGACACTTGTCCCACTGTGACACAAGGCAGTGAATGGCTATCTCATAAAATTCCCGGGGCTGCGATGTTAACCAGTTCTGCATGTATAGCTGGACATAGTCATCTGAGGTGAATTGTTTGCCCCTCAGAGCCTTTTTAAGGTTACCAAAAATGGCATAATCACTGGGAGAGAGGTCCGGACTGTGTGGAGGGTGGCCAAGAACCTCCCATTTGAATTTCTGCAGGAGTTCTGTGTTGGCTGTATGAGGCTTTGCAGAATGACTCCATGGGTGAGATTGCGTGGTAGTTTTGATTTGATTGCTTGGCGAAGGGTGGTCAAGGTTTGCGAGTAACACTGGGCATTTGCTGTTGTGCCATGCTGCAGGAAGTGAATCAGAAGGGGGCCATCTTGGTCAAAGAAGAACATCAGCATAATCTTTTCTGCACTCGTGTGGATGACAACGTCTAGCTATACGTGCGGAACTGGTTAACATCACAACCCCAGTAATTTTATGAGACAGCCATTCACCTCCTTGTGTCACAGTGGGACAAGTGTCTCAACAGCCAGGGCCAATACTTCTAACGTACAGGCACTGGTTTCTGTAATTACACCTCCAGCTCATTTCTTTTTGAACGCCCCTTCTATATACTAGCAAGCCACTAATTTGAAAATAACTGTTGCTTCCTCAGTTTTATTAATAGGCTACTGTTGATATTTACTTGAGTGCTTTGGTATTTCCAATGGAAATAGTTATATTTGTAACAATGGAAAAGCTTATGGTGTATGCCTTAAATTCTCTGTTGAATTGGTTCTGATTTCCACTTTCATATTGATTGTGAAATGAATACATTTGCACCTTAGTATGAAACTTCAGTTTGAACCCCAACCAAGGAGGTAAAGTTGAAATAAAAAATAATTTTTGTTTCGTGTTTTGTGATTGTGCAACTGAAACTGATTTTTATTGTCAGCAACAAAAAGTATTAAGGAGTAAAGGTAATGAAAAGTGAGTGTAAGAATTCTAAGATCCTTAAAAAAACGTTTATGAGATGTGTAGTTACATTATTATGAAAAGGACAGATTGCTACTCACCATATAGCGGAGACGTTGAATCACAGACAGGCACAACAAAAAGACTACTAAACATGTAAGCTTTCAGCCAAAAGGCCTTCTTATGAAATGGACAACATGCACCTACACACATTCAGGCTGAATGCACCTCTCTCTCTCTCTCTCTCTCTCTCTCTCTCTCTCTCTCTCTCACACACACACACACACACACACACACACACACACACACACACACACGTGGCCACTGTCTGGCTGCCACGGCCAGCAAGAGAAAGTGGTGAGCTGCGAATGTGTGTGTGTGTGTGTGTGTGTGTGTGTGTGTGTGTGTTTTGACTATTTCAGAAGAAGATCTGGGCAAACGCTTACATGTTTAGTACTCTTTTTGTTGTGCCTGTCTGTGACTCAGCTTCTCCGCTATATGATGAGTAGCAATCTGTCCTTTTCATAATAGTGTCATTAATCTGTCGTGGACTTTCTGCTGTTAGATATATAGTTATCTGCCTTACACAGTATTATCACTATAAGACAACAGGGAGTGAAAATATATAAAATACCCTTATGTCAACCCAATGAGTGTTACTTCTTTATTGGTTTTCCTGTTTATTAGTTCCATTTCAATTAACTATCCATTCAGACCCAAGGTGTTTTATGTACAGTGTTTAATTTAGTGTACATCTATCAACTAGAAACACCTCAGTGAGAACTGGACATAGCAGTATTGAGGATACTGTCAACACCCAAAGAATATGAAAACTCATTGCCCTAACCAAGCAAATTTCAAGGATATGGGTCCCACGAGGTTATAGGTCAGAATATGTCAAAACACTGTCTGAGACCACAAAATGTCTGCTGGAGAAATACCAAGATCTCTTACCAGAAAATCCTTTTACTGAAGAGATCATACAAGCAGAAGATGAGCTGATGAGAGCCTTTGCTGAGACTCAAGACATAATGGAGCAACCTCATTGAAAGTGAACAGTGAGGACCTTGGAAGCAAGAGTTTCAGCAGAGATCCCACACATTCAAAGAACAAATTCAACAAAGTATTCATAACTATGAATGGAGTGGCAAGCTAACTGCTGCTGGACAGAAAAACCAACAGTAGGATGACTCAAGAGTACCTAAATGGGATCAGGGGAGTGAAAACTATTTTCTCATGACTGTGCTCGGCATGATTTAGCTGTAGTTGGAAATACTTGATATAAAGCCCAACAGTGGAGTTGGTGTTACTGAACTGCAGGGGGACATACTTAGGGTCTATAGAATCCTTGGCTGAACCTGTGGTGTGAGCCCTACCGGCAGAAATTTTGTGAGCACTAACCTGCTAAAAACTGTATGATTTAGCTGTAGTTGGAAATACTTGATATAAAGCCCAACAGTGGAGTTGGTGTTACTGAACTGCAGAGGGACATACTTAGGGTCTATAGAATCCTTGGCTGAACCTGTGGTGTGAGCCCTACCAGCAGAAATTTTGTGAGCACTAACCTGCTAAAAACTGTATCTGGGAGAAATTTTTGAATTAAAAGCCTATAACAGCATTTAAGGTTTACAACTGAAGTGTATAAAATTTTACTGTACATTTTATGATTTAATACACTGATGAGATTAAGAAAATGAAAAGAATTTTTATACTGCATTGAGGTATTGAACATGATTTATTTAACATCATTATGGACAATGTAATGAGAAGGATAGTGGCTACTCAACAAATAGCAGGGATGCTGAGTCGCAGAAAGGCACAACAAAAAGGATGTCAAAAAGTTAGCTTTTGGCCAACAGGGCCTTTGTCAGAAATAGACAACATACACTCATGCCTTACTGACTCCAGCTTCCAGAGACTGTGATCAGGTGTTTGTGAGTTTCTTTTGTGTGTGTGTGTGTGTTGTCTATTTTTGAAAAAGGCCTTGTTGACTGAAAGTTAACTTTCCGACAGTCCTGTTGTGCCTTTGTGTGACTCAGCATCTCCACTATATGGTGAGTAGCAACTAGGGCCTATCGTTTTTATTATATTGTTACATTCCATCCCAGATTGTCCATTGTTTCATCATTATGGACAACTACATTTGAGAGAGAGAAATATCAATCCTTGTCCGTGCAAATATCAGTATTCAATTTTAAAAATAACAAATTGTAACTATAAGTAAATGTGTTTTTTAAGCAAATGAAAGATAAGAAAAGGAAGATATTATATGTAAATTGAAGGTGGAGGGAGAGAAAGGAAAGGAAAGAGAAGGGACTATTGATGTCAGCTGCATCAGGACTCTGTGCAGAATCGGTGGTGATGAGTGAAAATGTGTGCCAGACCAGGATTCAGACCTAGGATCTCCTGCTTACTAAGCAATTGCATTAACCACTGCACCACCCGGACACTGTTTATCACAACTGCATGGACTATCTCTGCACGCCTCTTGACTGACCCGCACCTAGTGTCAACTATCCACAATCCTTGTCCATGTTCTCCATGCTCGCTACACTGAGATACCTGCAGTATGTCAGACGTAATTGTGCATCTGCACTGAAGAAATGTGGATTCGTTGCACATCAAGGTGAATCAATTATATGAAAGTGCGGTGTCTGTGTTTTCAGATATGTGCAAAAGAAGAGAGACCACGCATTCATATATAGTAAGGTAGCAACCAAGAAAATTTTATTTAAATTTAATTCAAATACAGCTCTTCCCAAACAAAATCAGTCTTAAAATCAAAGTGTCAAATGATCTTACTGGCTAATTTGTTTGTGTGTGAACTTCATCTAATGAAGTTACTTTTAATACCTCCATAACTAAGTTGTCCAAAATATCTCTTTCAATACTGAGCAAAGCCAGAATGTTGATTCTTTCTTGTAACATGGTAGTTTCAATGCCAATTTTGATCGACTTCAGTGTTGAAAATGTCCTTTCTGCATACCTGTTTGTGACCATAAGTGACAGATACATTCTGCATCTACATACATACTTGGCAAGCCACCATATGGTGTGTTGTAGAAGGTATCGCGTACCATTCATAGTCATTTGCTTTCCTGTTCCATTTGCAAATAGAGTGAGGGGAAAACAAATGCTTGCTTATGTGACACATTCATTGGGAACTGTAGAGTTGTTCTGCAGTCAGCTTCAAATGCTGCTTCCCTAAATTTTCTGAATAGCATTTTGTGAAAAAAGAAACTACTACTTCCATCCAGGTATTCCCATTTGAGTTTAAAAATCATCGTAATAGTACTCGTAGCAGCACAGCTATGAATTGCTTTGATGTTTTCCTTTAATCTGACCTGTTGAGAATCCCACACACTCAAGCAATACTCAAGAACTGGTCATGCTAGTGTTTGTACGTGGTCTTCTTTATATTTGAGCCACACTTCCCTAAAATTCTCTCAATAAACTGAAGTCAATCATTCGCCTTCCCAAATACCATCCTCAAATGCTCATTCCATTTCATATTTCTTTACAAAGTTCCGCCTAGATATTTTATCGACATGACAGTGTCGAGCAGTACACTACTAATGCTGTTTTTGAATATTATGGGATTGTTTTTCTTACTCATCTGCAGTCACTTAACACTTTTCTCAGGTTGTAGAGCAATCTCAATATTAGGTTCATTTTATTGGTCATCTTTTTGAAACTCGTGGAAAAGAACCTTGAACTAAATCAGTTCTTTTCCTAGTTCGTAATCTGAGTCATTATTATATGTCCCAACGAATTTCTGAGCTGCTGCTACTATTAACTCACCATTGATAAATCTGTCCAATATGTTGAGAAACCTGACATGCGAATAAAGTAAATTGCATGCTTCAAGCCTCAGCTGCAATGTACCTTCAGACTGATGTTGACAGAAAGGAATCTTGGTATGTAATTTTTTTTCTGTCTTTCTTTCTCCTTTTTTTATGTCAGCTCGAATTTTTGTGCTTTACTGCAGTTGAGAGGTGAAAAATGCCAACTGTTGTTTTTCCTTTTATAACACTTACACTGTGTTTCCCTTTTTTACTCAGAGAAATCAGAAAACTGAGTAGTTCTCACCTCATATTCTTTAAGGGGATACGGAATCGGATTTTGGGTTAAAAAATCGAATTTTTTTTTATTGGCGTATTATATTCTGCCATGTTTCCTCTTTAAAATGACGTATCATACATAGCTCTACTACAATTATAACTATTTTATTTTTATATATTTGTGAGATCGGGTATTGCGCTTTAGTTATACACGTCTCTCGTGGCTGACCATGAACTTTTTGGCAGTACCTTTAAAGTGACATGAATTCAAATATCCCGGTTTCCAGCGACTATTTATACACTAGTTGCCCGAAAATGTTTCTCTCTGGTTTCCTCAAGTTACTCTTTGACTTTGTGGCGGGACTGTTTTGTAAACAGTGTGATATAAGAAAGTAGTTGTTGTTGAGTTATTTCGTATTTAGTGCTTCATTTTTCGCAGTGAAAATGCCTAGAGCTAAAGCAAAAGTATTTAAAAAGCGTGTGAACTGGCAAAAGAAAAGAAATAATGATTCATTAGCAAAGCAAAGCAGTTCATCATCATCACTGTTGGAAAATGTGAATCCACTTATTACTGATTTGCCGAACGAACTTACACCAAATGAAAACAGTGCTTCTCATAAAAAACTAAGAGATTTGGAAGAGAAATATAATTTACTTGATAGAGGGAATGAAGTTTTTGAACTCATTGATACGAATATATTGTGTGAAGCTCTTGAAAACAGTTTGTGCTGCAAAAAATGTCATGGAAACGTTTCTCTGAAAGTAGAATCCCATGTTGGTCTGGCTGCCCAGTTTAATTTAATATGCAGTGTTTGTAAATACAGCTGTAAGTTTCCAAGTTCGGTTTCAGTAACTGTAAATAATGGATACAAGAAAACTGAACTTTATAGTGTAAATATTAGGTTAGTTTATGGATTGCGAGCAATTGGTAAGGGCAAAGCAGCTGGTGAAATGCTATGTGGTGTTCTAAATCTTCCAAGTGCACCTTCAAAGTTTGAAGCTTACAATTATGTACTAGGATCTGCAGTTGAAGATGTAGCACAGAAGTCAATGCAGGTTGCTGTGGAAGAAGCAGTGGAAGAAAATGACGGCAGTCGTGACCTCACAGTGGCGTTTGATGGCACGTGGCAGAAAAGGGGCCACACCTCCAACAATGGTGTTGTAACAGCAACTAGTGTTGATACTGGTAAGGTTATTGATGTTGCAATAATGTCTAAATACTGTAGGTGCACAGGCAGGCTGAAAAATGAACACAGTGATGACTGTATTGCTAATTATTATGGTAGTAGTAGTGGCATGGAGGTTGCTGGGGTGAAGAAAATTTTTCATCGCTCTTCACAGTGGTATAATGTTCGCTATGTCAAATATCTGGGAGATGGTGACTCTAAAGCATTCAAAGAAGTTTTGGAAAGCAAACCATATGGGAACAGTGTAAATATAAGCAAACTTGAATGTATAGGACATGTGCAGAAGAGAATGGGTGCCAGGCTGAGAAGGTTAAAATCAGTTATGAAAGGGAAAAAACTAGATAATGGGAAAACCTTGGATGGCAGAGGAAGATTGACTGATTCCATAATAGACCACATTCAGAACTGCTATGGCCTTGCAATCAGGCAAAATACAGGCAATCTTGAAGAAATGAGGAGAGCTATATGGGCTTTATATTTCCACACCGCATCCACGGATGAGCATCCACAACATGGTTTGTGCCCCAAAGGTGAAAACAGCTGGTGTAAATACAATAGGGGACTAACAACAGGAGAGAAATACATTCACCACCACAGTCTACCATCAGCCATCATGGCAGAAATAAAGCCCATTTTCAGAGATCTGGCTGACAGAAGTCTTCTGATGAAATGTCTTCACGGAAAAACGCAGAACCCCAACGAGTGCTTGAATAGTGTGATATGGCATCGTCTCCCAAAAACAGTGTTTGTCGGAATTAATACACTACATTTTGGTGTGTATGATGCTGTGGCAACCTTCAATCTTGGAAATATAACTAAATGCCAGGTCCTTCAAAAGTTGGGTATGTGTGTTGGTTCCCGTACGGTACGTGCTATGTTCTTTTTAGATCAGCACAGACTAAGGCATGCTGATAATATAATCAAGACATTAGTGAAAAAAGCAAGACAGGTGCAGAGGGGTGCCAAAAGAAGACTTGAAGATGATTATGAAGACTGTGAAGGGGGTATTAGCTACGGATCAGGAATGTTTTAATCTTCTTTCTCCGTTTCCCGTAAGTTTACTTTTTACTTCATCTAGGAACATTATCTCAGGTACTGGTCAACCTAGAAGTCTGAAATTTTTATGACGTAGTGACATAGGTCCCTATTACATACTGAAACAACGATTTTTTAATTACTTGATTTACAAAAGACTTAGGGGTGATAGTCTAGTAAAAAGCGATGGAAAAAATTTACTTAAAAATAAATGTACAATATCTCTGTAAGAAAATACTTTGACAATAAACTGTTGTTTCAGTATTGTTGTAACATATGAATGCACATACAGTAAAATTTTTACCTCTCTGTCTCCAGTAGTTTGTGAGAAAATGTTCCCTATAGTAGGCATATATTAACATTGCGGGGATAGGTGATTCCGTATCCCCTTAAAGCTATCCCTTGTTGTTTAATTAAGCCAGTGCTGATGCAGTTTTGTTCATGTCCAATCTATGGTTTTTGCAATTTCATTATTTTATGTACTTGTCCCAAGATATAATGTGTAGAGCTTCTTTTCCATATTTTTCATATTCCGTATTTTCTATATTTAATGCAATAATACCTGGTTATCCTAAATAATCTTTGCCTTCTGAAATTTTGAAAAGTGCATTCTTTATAGCCTCGCAAGAGAGCTTTTGTAACATCAGCTTGCCATAACCAGCATTGTGTTGTCTTTTTTGCCACGAGAATGGATTTCTCAGCTCCTGCTTCCCTTCCCCCATGCATTCCAAGTAGTAATAATAATAATAATAATAATAATAATAATGGCGTGTGACGAGGGCCTCCCGTCGGGTAGACCGCTCGCGTGGTGCAAGTCTTTCGATTTGACGCCACTTTGGCGACTTGCGCGTTGATGGGGATGAAATGATGATGATTAGAACAACACAACACTAGTCCCTGAGCGGAGAAAATTTCCGGCCCAGCCGGGAATCGAACCTGGGCCCTTAGGATTGATAGTCTGTCACGCTGACCACTCAGCTACTGGGGGCGGACATTCCAAGTGATTGGTTAGAACTTTATAACTGTCAGATGAAATTGTAAAAAATACATGAAGTTCTTCCAAAAAGTAAAAAAAAATCATACAGCACTCAGGGAGCTCTTGGCTGCTGCCTATACTGCGAGCTTGAGTGGATGACCAGCACAAGGTATCCAAACTGCTAATGATTTTCTCCCAGTACCAGAGCTCAAAGGTAATTGTACTTCCCATTCACTGAAGAAGTGTTATCATAAGACTGACCATGGTAGTCCGTAATGTGTATGTCATTTTCTTTCAAAAACTTGGTCACACCTTGAAACTCATACCTGACAGTACGACCCTGGTGTGGCAAGAATGATACAAAGCTTTCAACAGGAACGAGTTCCACTAAAGACCTGGAAAATTACAGTAAGCTGACTAGTGTAATCTTATCTGCAGTTCAGTCCAATGATGTGGAGTAGTATTTAGACTGCTCAATTTGAGAGAGTACTTTGCTGAAAACTCATTTGCCAGTTAGTTGCAGAACTACCTCATACATCTCCATTGTAAGATATTTTGTGTGACCAGTCACACTGTTTGCATTTTTTAATGTGATTGTTTAGAGAGTTCCAATAGTCCCTGTAAGTTAACATTCCTTGATGACAAAAGGTCTGATTTTCAGGAGACAGTGGAACTTTGATGAGAAGTTTCAGATGTGAATACGATTGGATAGATAAAAAACCTACTCACCAAGCAGTGGCAGAACACACACATAAAAGACGATTATAATTAGGCAAGCTTTCGGACCAGTGGCTCCTTCTTGAGGCAGAAGGGTTGAAGTGGTAGGATGAGGGGTGAAGGAAAAGTGACTGGTGAGGTCTCAGAATTGCGCAGGTGGGAACTAGCACTACAACATGTCCGTGGTTTTCACCACCCATCTTTCCTTAATTTATGTTAATCTTGCAAGGGGGCAACCTATATTGGCTATGCATTGGGAGCGCAATGCCCACATCAATCGCCTGTTTGAATTTTTGTATAATTAATTATGGCAGTAATAACAAATAGCAGCATGGGTGTGAACAAATTTGCAGTTCATCGCGCAGTGCTAACAGATGGCTAAGGGATGGGCTATGAGAATATACTGCATTGTTTTAACTGCAAATAATTTTTGTGGATAGAGTTTCGTGCAGGATCATACTCAGGGTGCCAGTGATGGGAAGCCAGAATCGCATTAGCCCGAAGGTCAGATTTTACTACCTTCAGCACCCCAGGAGGTATTGGCACCACCAGGGCAGTCTCCACTGGCAGCGCTTTGATGGCACCTGCCAGGCATGCAGCATTTCCAGCAGAACACTGTGAGTCAAGAAGAATGTCTCCCCAAAGTGAATAACGCAGGGAGACACCGTTTCCCCCTCGACTGTGTCGCCCGGGGCTTACAAAAGTGTCATAGGCAACATTGCCAGCAAGGAACCTGCCTCCACGACTCCCCCACTCCATAGTTTTTGAACGTGGGACAGAGGAACGGAATGTGTCTGTTTAGATGCTGGCACCAGGAAAGCGTCTGGAAAGTTCGGACGAGTGGCACTCCCACAGGCAACCACGATTGGCCAGATCAACTTGACGTAAGCGGTGTTCGCTGCACACTCACAGTCGAGCAGGAGTAGCATTCATTGGTGAACAATTTGTTAAAATGGTGCGACTGGACAGCCGCACCAGCAGAGCAGCACACCACACTATATTTTTGGTAGAAATGAGATTCTTGCATTTCAGCATCTGTCCGATAAGGATGCAGTACTCTGTACTGGGTGATACAGAATGATTGCGGAGTAGCTGTGTACCTTACCCGGAACTCAGGATAATTTTGCGGCATTGTGTCACGTACATGCGCCGATGTGCTTGCAGACATCACACCTGATTGGCATAATAACACGGTGAGAACAGGCAGCTGGGGACCCTGTCATGGAGCAGAAGCGTAGAATGGGCAATACACACAGCATGATCAGTAGGGCCCGGATTTTAATGAGAAGTCATATTTTTTTCTGAACTATAGGGTGAATTTTAGAACAATTAATACACAAATCTAGGCATTTTAGTGTCGAAAACTGTATTTTGATTATGCATATAAAGTCATATTTCAACAGATTTTATTAATAGGTCATGGTCCGGCTAACTTTTAATATAACAGGTCATATTTCCATCAACTTTTGCCAAAAATGCATATACCGTTTTTCTCGTATCTTACGGAACACTTGAATAAGAAAATGAATATGTTGTTCATGAAACAATATTTAATGTGCTATTATGAAAGATAAATTAGTACACAGCTTTATTTCTCAGGACTGTAGCAGAAAATCGGTGTACCACAACAGTCATTTCGCGAACGTAAAACATTGTTGCACAGAGTCGATAATACACTCTCAGAGCCAACAAAGGCAGCTTCTGCCGTAATAATCATCGCAGTCGCACAGGTGTTCCCAGTAACCAGTTTGAATACAGCCTTTGCCTTGTTCAACATGCCTAAAGCAAAGTGCTCCAACAGCGTGAAATTGCGAGGATATGTTCGAGAATTTGGAGAGAAGTTCTTTAGTACTGATGGGAAAATATTATTTTGTAAACTGTGTGAAGCTAAAGTTAGTGCAGAAAAGCACTTTAATGTGCAACAACACTGTAATACCACTAAACACAGCAGCTGTGTGAAATGAAGTGCTGAAAATAACAGCAGGCAAACGCTGTTATTTGAACAGACAGGTCAATCGTCAACCGTGCAATCATTCTGCAAGGATTTGGTGTCCTGCAACATCCCATTGGAAAAGCTGAAGAATTCACGCTTCAGACGGTTCTTGGAGAAGTACTCAACATATCCAGTTCCAGATGAATCTACACTGAGAAAGAACTATTTATCTGTATACTACAATGATGTGCTCAACAAAATATGAATTACTATTGCTGAGCAAAAGATATGGCTGTCAATAGATGAAACTACGGATATTAGTGGGCGATATATTGCAAATGTTGTTGGTGTTCTAAAAGTTGATGGCCCTGAAGATATGTTCCTACTAACGTGTGAAGCTCTCGATAGAGTAAACAATTCGAGGATTGCTATTTTGTTTGACAACTCTCTGAAGCTACTGTGGGTGGATGGTGTGAAAACAGACCATGTTTTGCTGCTTGTAACAGATGGTGCTTCTTATATGGCTAAAGCAACCTAAGGGCTTCAGATTCTCTACCCCAGTATGGGGTACGCCACTTGCCTTGCACAGAGTTGCCGAAGAGGTGTGATCAAATTACCCTGACGTGGACAAATTAATTTCCTGTGGTAAGAAAATCAATGTGAAGGCTCTGCTACGGGTGCAGAAATTCAAGGAACAAGCACCTTCAACGCCCCTCCCACGTAAACCTGTTCTTACACGTTGGGTTTCTTGGCTTAATGCTGCTGAGTATTACTGCATTAGCTACACCCAAATAAAGACAATCTTCTGTGAGCTTGATAGCAATGAATCAAGTGCTATCAAAATTGTTAAAGAAGTTTTTACAGATACATTATCTCGAAACTTGGCACACATCAACGCCAATTTTTCAGTGATATCAAAAGCCATCAAACAACTGGAAGCTGTTGGCACTCAGCTATGTGAGGCCCTGAGTATTGTGCAACATTTGCATAGTGAGTTGGGTCGAGCTCATGGCCATGTGGCTGACAAAGTGAAAACCAAATTGCAAAGTGTTCTCCAACGGAATACTGGATATTCTACACTGTGCAAAATTAGTGACAGTCTTTCGGGGAATGCTGCAACATTTGAAGATACTGAAACAAAGCTGAACTCCAGTGACCTGGCTGCCTTCAAATACGCTCCAGTGACGTCTTGTGAAGTGGAGAGGAGCTTTTCCAGGTACAAAACTATCCTCAGCGACAACCGTAGATCTTTGACAGTGGAAAACCTGAAAATGCACCTTGTGATCCAGTGCAACTTTGCAGATACTGCAGATTGACATATGATATTAAATAATGTGAAATGCTTTAAATACTATCTATAAATAAAAACATTGTTTTACTGTTTCAATAGATGATCTTTTCAATGTACTTTGTGTTTAGAAAATAAAACGATCAGACATTCAAAAAGTTCATGCAAATTAGCCACAAACCCTACAGAAAGAAAGAACGATACTTACAATATTTTGAGAAGTGAATTTTTTCATTACTTTATGGTGAATAAAAAATTAAGTAAACAAACAAGAATGCTTTAAATAAACTACTATTAAGTCATATTTTATTTTTTAAGGCCATCTTTATGTAAGTTTTAGGTCATAAATGCTTGCATATTTCACTGTTTTTTAGGTAATTAAAATCCAGGCCCTAATGATGAGTCATGCAGTTCAAAGAAGTTAAATGAGTGGCCATTGACCTATTGAGCATCACAGCACAGTCACATTACTTCTGTGATGAGATACAGATGGAATGTATGTGATCTAGAATATTGTGCTCTCATTCAGTTAAAGGGAAGTGCTAATCCGCATAGTGTAGGTTTTATAATTGTAGATTCATGTTATACTCTTTTTCTCCTTGTTAAGTTATTAATCTGTCCACATTCGAGAGGCATCACCTTGTTAATGTGATTTATGACCATATGTAAATTCTCAAATGGAATAAATTTGATTATCTTTCCCGATATTTCAGACTACCTACATTGGCAAGCCCACACTATCCTACAATCCAGTCAAAAATGTTGGTGAGGTTAACTTGATGTTAATAATTCACATCCATCATTACTTTCTATGAGGCAAGTGACCTCACCCAATCCAGTTATTCGACAGAGGCCTGTATTACATAGTCAGATGTCATTAAGTGCACAAGAATTGCATTGGGGGAATTTACAATAGAATTCTGAGTTCAGCCCATAGTTCATTTGCATATTGCCTCATGGTAGCAGAGGAATCTCAGAGGTCACTTCCCAATTTCTTCTATCTCAGTATTTCTTCACAGTAACGACTTTTTTCTTCAGTCCGTTTTAGTTTTCAACATCTTTCATTGAGTTATCTATTTTTCACTGCCCCCATCCCACCTCTGTTACATACAATGTGCTTAGATTTTCACTCTTATTAATTCATACATAATGTTTTTGTACATTAAAAGATTATATAAATTTTGTATTCATGTCTATAACAACAGACACAATCAGTTTTTGACGAAATAATTTAACTGGTTGGATAAAAATTCTACTCACCAAGCAGCAGAAAAACACACAAATAAAAGACAGTTGTAACTGGCAAGCTTTTGGAGCCAGTGGCTCCTTCCGCAGGCAGAAAGGTTGAAGGGGAAGGAAGAGGGGTAAAGGAAAAGGACTGGAGCGGTCTAGGAAAAGGGGTAGATTTCAGGAAAGTCACCCAGAACTGCGGGTCAGGGGAAAATTACCGCATGGGATGAGAAGGAAAGACTGATTGCTGGGGACTTTCACAATGACCTCCATCTGTTCAGATTCCGCCAATCCTTAGCCCTCAACAACATAGTCCTGCAAAATTATATCAACCAAGCCCAAACCTCATTGCAATACCGTCTCTCCATATATAAAGTTCTCCTGCTATGCAATCCCAAATTCCTGTCCACCACCTGTACAGCCACCTCCAAACTTCCCGCACGTCCTCTGATAGCTGACTGTACCTTTTGCCCCACCCCCAAATTCAGTCATGCAGGACTTGTTAAAGACGTTCTCTCCTACTCCCAGTCCCTACAGTAGAAACACTTTTTTGCCACCAATACTACCAGTCAGACTCAACCAAAGACCAATCTTGAACCCTGCCTGACTCGGTTCACTCCTTCACCCAACCGTGATCCACCCCCACTGCCCCCCCAGATCACTACCTGTTAACTTTCCAGAAGTTTTTAATCTCAGACCTTGCCTCAACATCATTCCCCAAATTGGTCAACATGCAAACTAATCTTACATCCACAGAAAGAACCGCAGTCCTCCATCTAAAAACTAATCCCGAATTTATAATCCTACCTGTGGACAAAGGTTGCACCACTGTTGTTTTGAACCACAAGGATTACCTGGCAGAAGGACTCCACCAGCTGTCAGATACATCCAGCTACAAACATTGCCACAGTGACCCCACCCCAGAAATCCAGCAGGATCTCCAGTCACTCCTCAAATCCTTAGGCCCTTCCCAGAAACTCTGCCCAGAGTCCTTCTCTCTCCTCACCCCTACCACTCCCCAGACTCCTACCGTCTACATGCCTTCTAAAGTCTATAAACCCAGCCACCCAGGACGCCCCATTGTGGTCAGTTACTGTGCCCCCACAGAGAGAATTTCTGCTTTTGTAGACAAACACCTTCAGCCTATTACCCGGAACTTACCCTCCTATATAAAAGATACCAACCATTTCCTCCACTGACCCTCCACAGTTCCTGTCCCTTTACCACATGTTGCCCTGCTAATCATTATTGATGCCACCTACCTTTACACTAACGTCCCTAATGCCCTTGGTCTTACCGCTATTGAACACTACCTCTCCCAATGCTTGACGGATTCCAAATCAACAACCTCCTTCCTGGTTGCTGTGGTCAACTATATCCTCACACACAAATATTTATCCTTTGTAGACATTACCTACAAACAAATATGGGGTACGACTGTGGGCACCTGCGTGGGACCATTGTATGCCGACCTATTCTTGGGCCATCTAGAGGAATCCTCCTTAAACTCCTCACCTGTTTCAGATTCATTGATGATGTCTTCAGTCTGAATCAAGGATGAGGAGACCCTACCCACATTCCTCAACAGCTTTTCCCCCATTCACTTCACCTGGTCCTACTGAAACCAACAAGCCACCTTCCTAATGTTAATCTCCACCTCGAAGATGGCTGCATCATTACCTCCTCTACAACAGCTGCCACCCATTCCATACCAAGAAGTCCCTTCCATACAGCCTAGCTACCCATGGTCGTCGCGTCTGCTGCGATGAGCGGTCCCTCTCGAAATATAACGAGTGTCTCACTGAGGCCTTTACAGACTAATTATCCTCCCAACCTTGTACAAAAACAAATATCCCGTCCCTTATCTTTCCAGTCACCCACCACCTCCCAAAAGTCTCACCATACGGCCACAGAGGAGCATTTCCCTTGTAACTCATTACCACCCAGAACTGGAGCAACTGCATTACATTCTCTGCTAGGGTTTTGACTACCTCTCATCTTGCCCTGAAATGAGAAATGTCCGGCCCACTATACTTTGCACCCCACCCACAGCGGTATTCCACTGTCCACCAAACCTACACAATATACTTGTCCATCCCTGTACAACTTCTGCTCCCAACCCCTTACCTCATGGTACATATTCCTGTAATAGACATAGATGCAAGACCTGTCCCATACATCCCCCCACCACCACCTACTCCAGTCTGGTCACAAACATCACCTATCCCATCAAAGGTACAGGGCTACCTGTGAAACCAGTCATTTGATCTACAAGCTAAGCTATAATTATTGTGCTGCATTCCAGAGACTGTTATCACGTGTGTGTGTGTGTGTGTGTGTGTGTGTGTGTGTGTGTGTGTGTGTGTGTGTGTGTGTGTGTGTGTGTGTTGTCTATTTTTTGACAAAGGTATTGTTGGCCGAAAGCTTATTTTGTGACATTCTTTTTGTTGTGCCTATCTGCGACTCAGCATCTCCACTATATGGTGAGAAGCAACTATCCTTTTCATAATATTGTTACATTCCATCCTGGATCTTCCATTGTTTGATGACATGACTTAAGATTTTTTACTGCAATGACATAGCAGTAACCTCTGCTTTATCATTTCTGAATAGGCTAGACAGATTTCACTGGGGTGTGGCCTTACTATAGTGGCAGGCTTCTTCTGCTGCTTGATTGTGTCTCATGTTTTTTGTGGGTTTTCATCAACTTCATCAGATCCCAGTTTTTCATTCCAACAATGGGTTCTGTATTTGTGTAATTCATATTTGAACCAGTACTCAGCATGTACAGCATTCTTCGATTAGTAGTGTCACGGTAAAGCTGCCCCTGCTGTGAGGTCTCAGATCTCTGGGAGCAAGTCTTGAGGGCCAGGTTCAGTGATATCCTGGTGTTAGAATTGGGCAACCATTAATCTTCCATGTTGTTCAGCAGAAATCCACTAAGTTTTATACTAAAACAAATTCTTCTCTCTACAGCCTCATGTGGCGAAACGAGCTGTGTATCAGTGGAGAGATACAGAGGTGTGCGAGTGTGCCGGGACTTACCCCAGTTCACTGCTAGTAGCGACATGTCACCACAACGCATCTGTACATAGTAAGAATCTGTCAAATTTCAGAATGAGCAGGTCAACATTTTTCCCTAAATACAACATTTTAAGAAAAAAAAGTGGAGCTAAATAATAAAGCTAGAAACCAAAAATTGGTCATAATGTGCAGGCGTGTGTCAAAATGAACTGGCACAAGTCTCAACGTGATTAAAGTAATATTTTGTTCAGAATCCGCATTTCTAAGAACAATTGAAGGCGCTAAATATTAGACTTAGAAATATGAAAATTTGTATGAAGCTTCAGTTCAACATAAAAACACTAATTATGTAACCCCATTGAGCTACCTTTAACAGTTTTCGAGTAATTTGCAGAAAACTAAATTTGGATCTAAAACGTCCTTATTAGTAGTAGATTAAGTATCTGTTATAATAATGCTAGAAAGTTTTGGTTACAGCACGTGATGAAACCTATTAAATAATAGATCTATAACAAGTTTTAAGGCCTGGGTGCAAATAATAATAAATACAAGGTATCTTAAAGTTGTATTTCAGAGGTAATGTGCAACTGTCAGTTCCATTCTGAAAATTCTGTACGGCAAAGTTTAAATGCAGGTAAGCTAAAACTTTTTCTGTGATTTTAACTAACTTAACTACATGCATACAAAAATTGTGAAGACTAAATTAATACACAACACTGTTATAAATAATATGTATCTGAGAAAGCACCCATTTAGAGGCGGCTACTGTGCGCATGGGGCGGATGACAGCATGTGTTCCCTTGACCACCCGCTGCGCCACATATATAAATACAGCCCAAGATGCAAGACTAGGCTTCACTTAGCGCCCAGCCATTGTACGATGTGCGTCAATCAAACGCCCGAGTGCACGCTGCCTCGGATGACATCAGAGACAGGCTGTTACTAAACATATATTTTCAGTAATAATAGAAAGTGAACTTGCGAGGACTGTACACCGCCGTGGATCACTTACATTTCACAGAAGTAACTGTTAGTGTGCTGCCCATAATGTTAACAAATCCGCGTGGCAAGTGGTGACACTTATTTTCCACTTTTGTGGTGAGCAATTATTTTGATTGTCAGAAGTCAGGGCGAAAAACAATATAATAGGAACTTACTGTAGAGGTCGCCTCCGAACTGCTCATAATGCTATTTAGGATAGAGAGATTTTATGTCAGTATTAATATAATGAATAATACAATGTTGAGCGAGTGAAACTTTAACAAAGATATCTGTCAATTAGAACTCAAAATCTTCATTTATAATCACAGTCCTCAACCTGCTGAGCAAATAGAGAATAGAAACATTTCTTTCAGTGGGCTGGACAAGAATGTGGACTTGCAGACTGGGCACTATAGTCCGTATGTTCTCTATCATTTTCTGGGTGACCACAGGAATAGTTCCCAGGTTCTTGTAAAAGATGGCGAACAATATTCCAATATTAACAGTATTGTAATATTTCACATATTTTCTCCTATCACTTATGACTGAGATTATATATGTTATAATTACAATTATTATTACTAACCCGCTGCCCCACACTCACAAATTCATTGGTTCGAGAACCCTTAAATCCTTGTTATGAAAGACCCAAAACAATTCTCATGTGATACTTTAGGGACTGATGAACACATTTATTCATGACCCAGTTTTTGTGTTTTATTTTTAACTTTTGGTATTGTTCATGTGCAGCTGACTAAGTTTCTTAACTGTGATGTAGTCTGATGACCTGAGCTGTGCTCAGTTGTTTGTGTGTTAGCACACATAAGCTAATCTGTTCAGCAGTGTTGTATAATTTATGGCTTAAAATTTTTATCACATATTGTAAAGTTAAGTTATGTTCTAAAAATTTTAAATTTATCCAATATCCTTATATACTTTGTACATTTAGGATTTGATGGACTAAGGTAAATAAAAATAAATAAACATAGACTAATCCACAGATTCATTTCAGTAGTCGATTGAATTTATACCATTTTTAAGATCAAGTAGCCTCCGTGCCCCTTTTTACCAACATTACGACAATTCAACAGTCCATTTCCAGCCAAATTGAATGCCACATATTTTCTGGTTTCCCGTTTCACAAACAATTGGCTAAATGTGTGGAATATGTGGACTATGCAAATGACCGGGTTATTGGTGTAAGGCTGAAAGGAGCACAAAAAGATTTACTGATTGTCCGGGTGTATATGCCAACTTCAGAGCACAATGACGAAATTGTAGAGGAAACATGCAATGTAGTAGAGAGAATAATGGACAAAAATAAAAAAAATGCTGCAAAATAGTAATGGGAAACTGGAACACCATTGTGGGAAAAGGGAAAGAGGGAAACATAGTAGGCAGTCATGGTCTTGGAAAGAGAAATGATAGAGATGAATGGCTAATTGACTTCTGCAGGGAAAGGCAGCTGATAGCGGCAAACACATGACCCAAGAACCACAAGAGGAGGCTCTACACTTGGAAATCACCAGGGGATAAATACAGAAACCAAATCGATTTTAGACTGGTAGAAGAAAGATACAAGAATGGAATCAAGAAGGTGCACACATTAACAGATGCAGATATTAATAGCGACAACAACTTACTTATGGCAGAAATAGAAATAAGAATGAAAAAACTGAAGAAGGCGACCATGGTGAAAAAGTGGGATCTACAGAAGATAAGAGCCAACAAAGAACAAATTACAGAAATGCTGTCAAGTGAATTTCTAAACACATTACGAGACAAAGAACCACCTGATAATGTCAGTGAGTACTGGAATATGCTGAAAGAAGGAATCATTAAAGCAGGACTGCAAAATATAGGATATGTAAAAGGGAAAAGCAGAAAAAAACCATGGATCACACAAAGAAATGATTTCCAAGATGGAGGAGAGAAGAAAATTTAAAAACAAGAACACTGAAGATGCAGAAAGATATTCCAAACGTTAAATAATGAACTGTGGAGAGAAACGGAGGAGGCTAGGAAAAAATGGCTAAAAGAGGAATGCGATGCAATTGAAGAACTGGACTGGAAGGGGAGATATGACTTACTGTACAACAATGTAAAGACTATGGCATGGGAACAAAACAGAGCAGGAAGTGCTACTATGGAAATTTTGAGCAAAGACGACGAGGTAGTGTACAAAGATCGTGACGAGATGGGAAGAATACCTGAAAGAGCTATATGACACAAATCGCAAACCAGAAACTCTGGAACTTGAATCACACAACAGTGTAAGTGATGACAAGAAAGGACCAACCATCATAATGGAAGAAGTAATGTCTGCCATAGCTGCAATGAAAAATGGCAAATCAGTTGGTACAGATATGATACTGGGAGAAATATTAAAATGCTTGAACCAAGATGGAATAAGAGAAATATTGAGGTTATGTGGTAAAATATATGACAGTGGTGAATGGCCCGAGGACTTTCTGACAACAGTAATGATTCCTTTACCGAAAAAACAAGGAACCAAGAAATGCAGTGAGCACAGGACAATCAGCCTCATTCCATATGCAGCCAAAGTGATGTTAAGAATAATTAATAAAATACTTGAAAAAGTAATGGAGGAGAATCTAGGCAAGGAGCAGTTTGGCTTTAGACAGAATATGGACACCAGAGATGCAATAGGACTCCTACGAATCTTAGGAGAAAGGTTTATTGAAAAAGGAAGAGACTTATATACGTGCTTCATCGATCTAGAAAAGGCATTTGACAATGTGGTTTGGGACAAGCTGGAGTCTATGATGAGGGAAAAGAGAGTGGACTGGAAAACCAGAAGACTTGTAAACTCATTATATGTTAATCAAAAAGCCTCAGTTAAAGTGAGAGGAGAAAGTACAAATTGGATTGGACTAGAGAAAGGAGTGAGACAAGGATGCTGTCTATCACCTACTCTTTCCAACCTTTACTTGGAAAATATGTGTAACCAATGCTCATTAGATGACAAAGGAGTAGAAATTAGAGGAAAAAGAGTAGGGTGTGTAAGGTTTGCTGATGATATGGTCCTCCTAGCCACAGAGGAAAAAGAATTGCAGGATTTGGTGGACACCATTGAAGCTAACAGAAAAAATTATGCAATGAAAATTAACACAAAGAAAACAAAAGTATTGGCACTAGGAGGAAATAAAGAAATAATAATTATGCTGAATGGAGATATACTAGAACAGGTGCAAAATTTTAAGCATCTTGGAAGCAGGCTAGACACAGACTGGAAGTTGACCACAGAAATTAAAACGAGGATAGCAATGGAAAAGAGGCATTCTATAAGAAAAGGAGAAGTTTATGCCGTGGTCTGGACAGAGAACTCAGGAAGAGACTCATAACATGTCTTGTATGGAGTGTTGTTCTATATGGCACTGAAACATGGACTTTGAGGAAGAAAGGCTGGAGGCTTTTGAGATGTGGACACAGCGGAGGATGGAAAGAATAAGTTGGATGGACAGAGTAAAAAATGAAGAGGTACTGAGAAGAGACAGTTACTAGAAGTAATGAAAAGAAGAAAAAGAAATTGGATTGGGCATATATTAAGAAAGAATGATGGACTGATAAAAACAGTTTTAGAAGGTTATGTAGAAGGGAAAAGGAAGTGAGGAAGGAAGAGATTTCAGACACTGGATGACGTGATGGATGGTACAACATACAGCAGCCTTAAGAAGGAAGCAATGGATCGCAGAAAATGGAGAGGCAAAGGACCTGCTAATATAGCAGAAATTTGATGATGATGATGATGATGAACAATATATTTATACTTTTTGTATAATGCTATAACTAAAGGCTATGTATCATTTAGTGAGAATTTTCTTGTGGTTCTTTTTGGTGAAAACAGAATTACAATAACTTAAACAATTCTGTAAAGATTTTGTGTTGACCCTGTGTAATGAGAGCAGAACCAGTAACATCCTAGTCCATTCTGATCTTGAAAGTTACTTTCCCATGTGGTCATTTTGCCCTTTGCAGAATGTTCAGTTCCACAAGCTAGAAAGCCCTGAATCCAATTACACAGCTGGTATAATATTCTGTAAAACTGTATATTGTTCCATAAGTGACAGTGCAAAACTCTATGTAATGTCATGCAAAAGTCAAAGATCACATTATCAACATGGTGCTGGATCTTGTGTGGGAACAAAGTGAGCTGAACTTCAGAAAGGTGCTTTTTGCAAAATCCATGTTGTTCCACAGAGAGAAAATTTTTACTCTCCAATAAAGTCATAATGTGTGAAGACTAAAGCATCTCCCACAATTCATAACCACCACCATCTAAGTGTAATTTGGCATTAGTGATATAGGCTTATACAGGATGTAACTAAGTTCCCTTTACAGGCCTTTTCAGAATACTAGTTGGGATCAAGACAGTTAAGTTTAGCACAGCACCTCATGTCTGGAAACATATGGTTTTCATGCGACATGCAAGATAGCAAAAAAGTGTTCAAATCTCACACATTTTTGGTGCCACTGACTAGAGTATTACATGTGAGGCTATCAGCGCTATAGTGGACTAACCCACAGCACACTGGTTTGTGGGAATGGCCACTGGAAGATATTGACATTTGCAGAATTGATGTTTGAGGTAGTGATTGCGGTGTATAGCAATGATTGTGGTATAGATAATGTGGTATGGTGTCCGGTAATTGGCTATACATGGAGTTAACCGTAAGTGTTTTAGACTGTTTTTTGTGTGGGTTAGGCCACTATCGTTTCGGCACACTTGGCCGTAATACACGAAACGTGGGATAGGTCATTATCGCTTTACACACTGTAGTCAAACATTGACAAGTTACACATGAGGCGTTAATGTTCATCATCCGTATCATCATTTACAGGGATGGTGTTGCCACATGGCTGTGCAGATGTCTTCAAGTTACAATAATAACCTTGGTACACTGGGGGTACGAATTGCAGCAAGGTCATTAAATCGGTCTTTTTCAACATGCTAATAGCATGCCCATTGGGATATAGTACATCCAGAGTCTCAATTACTTTCAACCCACATTTAGCAAAACTGACATCGGCAAATGGGACATCTGGCTCACTGGAGTACTTATAAAACATGATGTGATAGAATGCTTTATACTGAAGCCACTTAATATGGAACCAGTGCATCCTGGTATTTTGTGCCGACACTTTACAGTTACGTATTTTTCTCTCTAAACATACTGTGGCCATGAAATCATTCCCTGTCATCAATATAGTGATGAAGGATTGTTGTTTTTGTGCAGTGATAATGACATTCATCCAGTCAGAGAGTGTGTATATGTTTGGGTGAAATTTCCTGTTCTTCGTGATGATACCAAAGCCCTGGTCACATGATAGGTATGAATGCCCACTGACTAGGAGTGTATGATGGATTGCTTCCAGAGTAAAGTCTGCATGCAGAACCATGAATTGACACAATAAGGCCATTTTTATATTCCAATTTTGCCCGCCACATTGATCCGAATACATAATCAGTCGCATTGTTTGGACTTTATGTTTAATGTAATGGTGCATGAGACATGATCCATTTTCTTGTGGTCCTCAGGATGCTTCGCTCTCACTCCATACATACTTCAAAGCTTTCTTGATACATAGGTCATGTATTCCAAGGCAGTATGTCCACAGTTGTCGCTTATAGTAACATATACCTGTCGTAAGTACCAGTGTCGGTAAAGTCCTCATCAAATCAAAGGCAATCACGGTCATATCGTTGTCCTGATGCTTCCCTTCTGCTGCATCGTGATGCATTCCCGTCCACGCGCTCTCCACCTTTCGTTGATATAACTCTCTTTCATGTTCCCATTTACCCCTCTCTTCCGCGGTGTCAGCTGCAGCATGTTTGATGTTATAGAGGTCACATTTATGGCAGGAATCATTTACAGGGGGTGAAAGGACAGATTAAATCTTGTATTAAATATCTGACCAAACATGTAGTATGAGACTGGATCGTCATGCTCGGCTTTATATAATTGGTATAACTTCCCCATGGCCAGGTCTGGTGGCAAATACTTCCAATCCACTGTTTCGTTCATTCATGCACAATGGCAAACGTCTTTGCTATTGGTGTTTTATTTTTAGCAGGACATGCACCTCGCTTATCGATGGGTGGGGTCTGGTGCTGCACTTTATGCAGAAGAACCCTTTTAATCCTACCATCTGATATCTGCAAAATGTTCTTAAAGAATATTTTACACACCTTCACGTCCACTCCCTCTTCTACGACTCTGTAGTACCAGAGGAATATGCGAATGTCATAGGGACTACCTTCACCATAGCAAAGATGTATGCCGACTGCAAGTCGAAACTATCTAATTCGTAGAACGAGTCTAATAGATGTTACTGGTGTTCAGGTGAAAAATGGCAACCACATTCCTTCTTACATGCACACGCTTTGAGGGCGGGACATTTCTTTGGCACTGCATTTCTCTTTACGTTAATGTATTCTTCCCCTTACTATCGCTTTTCTTTTCGAATGTTCCATGCCCACAGATGTGCATCCAGACCCGTTTTCTTCCTCGTTGTGGTGCAATTACGGTACCAGTGCTACGATCCCCCTCCAATATATCCACGGTTGATGTAGTGAGTGTGGTATCCTTCGATGTACCGGGTACATTGGGCTCTGCTAACGTGACACGTAACCCATCCTCTGTACCACTTACACGCTGGCTAAATTGGCCAGGTGCACATTCCACGTCTGAGGCATCAGTAGTAGTGTCCGATCCAAATAGGTCTGAAATGGAAATGTTCCTTATCTGCACCAGTGTCCATATCAAATCACATGAGTCCAACAAGGGAACATAACACCATCCTTACCTCGCAATGTGGCTTCGACATCGTCACCAGGGCTACTGCGCATGTTGTTCAGTAATACACACATACTAATGACCATTCAGCGGTGTGTCAACCACAATAGTGTGTGTCTATACTGCAGCTGTGTCCTCCACTGGCCATCATGTGCTGTGTGACGTATGATATGTTGTCCCACTGGTCTATTCGCTATGCGTACATGGTGCAATAGTGGTCTATGTAGCATAGGCCACTATTGCGGCCCGTTTCGTATGGCACTGCACAGTGCATAAACAACATCTGATGCTGCCACATTGTCCATGGTGTCCGAATACATGTCTGGCGATTGTAGGACATAATGGTAGGGCGTAAAGTGATGTTCTGTGTGAATATCTCATTATTTCCAAAAATGTGGGTTAGGCCACTATCGCGCTGATAGCCTCAAAAATCATTCACTGATCATCTGATGTCCCACGCCTGCTAGAGGTTCGTTTACATGCCATTCAGCTGAGTTTGTGATATGTCCAGAGATGTTTGCTGTTGTTGTGCTTGTGCTCTTAGTTCATACTGCACTGCTGTACAGTAGTTGTCAGTCACTACAGAGCAGGATGCAAGCTATATGTACATTTCATTTTTAGTGTATTGTTGTTGAACACATGTTTACTGAATGTGCTGACTTGATGTTATTGAATGGTGAAGCTTGTTGGAATGGGTGGGCTCCTTGGCAGTTGTATGGGGGTAGTTTTCCACACTACCAGATATTTTTGTGCAGCTTCTTTGCTATGGTTTACCAGTATGCCTTCGAGACAGGTACATTCATCATCAGCAGGGCCATCTGTCGTGCCTCATGGCAGCGGTGCACACCTAAGTTTGGAGAGGCTGTACTCCGTGCTGCAGAGGAAGACATGACAACAAGTCCAGAAAAATACCAGATAGACTGAACGTGAATCATCATACTGTCTGGCATGTTGTATGTAAACAGCAGCCACACCTGTACCACCCCAAGAAGGTACTGATAGTGCAGCCACCAGATTTTGTGTCACATGCCCACTTTTGTGGGTGTTTCTTCCACCATTATGTGGACAAGCCTGACTTCCCATGGCACATCCTTTTCATATATGAAGCCAAGTTTGGCAGGGAGGGTGTTCTCAATTTCCACAACAGTCTTGTGTGGGTTGATGGAAACCAACATGCTACATGCCTCCATGGGTTTCAGGGACAATATGGTCTGAACGTTTGGCCAGGGTTCATAGGTGGAAGCGTGAATGGGCCATACCTTTTTACACCACAGCTCGCGTACTTGCAATTCCTTTATGGCATACAGCAACGGCTCTTGAAAGATGCACCAGTGCGTCAAAACATGATTCCAGAACAGTGGCACACTGACGTATTTTTCATGTGCAGTCCAAAGTCATCTAGGCCTATGGCTTGGGCGACAGTGGGTAGGTCATGATGGCTCAATTGCTTGGCCTGCACATTCTCCCATCTTGAACCCACTAGAGTACTACCTTCAGGGTCACATGAAGTCCATTTGCAAGACCCTTGTTGCATCCAAGGAAGACCCAACTGGTGTGGATTATGGGTGTGGCAGATGCTGGAGGGCTAGGGACTGGTGATCATATGTACCAGAATGTGGTACACAGGTATCGTTCCTATGTTGATGTCGGTGATTGTCACCTTGAGCCCTGCTTGTAACAACAAGCAGCAGGATTCAGAGAGCAACATGTGGTTTGGTGTTATGGGTGTTACAGGAAAATTATAAATTTCTGGACATGAATTCCTATGCTAAACTTAACTGTCAAAGTCTGTAAATGGAATGTCATTAAACCTTTTTGTGTAGTTGGCATGTCCTGTATGGCAGACGACTCTTATTGAAAGTGAGGAATTTGTTCGGGTTGGTTACACCAAACAACACCCATTTTGCAGTAGTTCATTTATTCAAACACATGCAAGGCTCACAAAGAACTGAACATGGCGGAACAGAACAAAGACAATGCTCAACTCAACAGCGTCATCGGGGAGCTATGTGGGTAGATGTCGTGAAGGAAGTTTCAGCCACCGAACCTGGAAGCCATTGACGTGAGCCGGGCATCGTACTGGGTGTGCTGGTCGTGCGGCAGCAGGTAGGCCGTCGGTTTGCGGGTGGAACGGAGCGATGACGACGATGTCTCCGGTGGGTGTGGCGAACACAAGTAGCATTTCCAGGTTGACGTCGGGCGGCAGGGGAACACATTTCACCAGGTGGCAGGGACCAGCGGAGGTTGTGTCATGAGCACTGGAGATGAAGACAAACACACAACGAACAGTGTATAATCGCACAGTATTATTGAGATGTCGTGGATTATGTCCAGGGGGGACAGGCACAAACACCTCAAGCGAGGGCACGTTCAAGATGGGGGGCCATGAGAAACCTAGATAGGGCGAGGCAGGCGACGGTGGAGAGGTCGAATGGACTGGTGAAGGGCCCCGGCGGCGAGGGCGTGATCGTAGGTAAGCTCGACGTGGGGAGCATGTGGTCACTCGACAGAGTGTGTGAGACCGGAGTAGAGGGGGAGGTCCGGAGGAGAGCTCGACGATTGGAGCTGGAAGTCACTCGATCGAGTGTGTAAGTCCGACGTGGAGGGAGTGGCCGGAGCGTCGTGAGCCACGACATTGAGTGGCATGGTCGTGGCCTGAAGGGGGGTAGAAGAAGGCTCGACATGAGCAGGCTTAAGTCTGCTGAGAGAGACTGTAACATCTGAATCTTTCATCTGGATGTCATAGGTGTTGGCTGATCGCCGGAGAACTCGGTACGGTCCGGTATATGGAGGTTGGAGGGGAGCACGGACAGTGTCATTTCGGAGCATGATGTACTTGCAATTGTCCAGAGATTTTGGGACGTGAATCTTAGGGCGGGAATGGCTGGCGGGCGGAGGAATATGGAGGTTGAAGTGGCGCCTGACGTGATCAACGAAGGAAGGTAAGTCAGACTGAGGGAGAGAAGTGGAAGGCCTCACAAGTTCGCCAGGGAGAACAATGTTCTGGCTGTATACGAACTCAGCTATTGTGCCTTTGAGGTCTTCCTTATGGATCGTACGAATGCCGAGTAGCACTAGGGGAAGGGCGTCTGTCCATAGAGAGTCGTGGCATTGAAGAGCCGCCTTGAGAGTGCGGTGTCAGCGCTCAACTAGCCCATTACTTTGCGGATGATATGCTGTGGTATGGATGCGCCAGATGCCGCAGATGTCACAGATACCATTGAACAGGGCCGACTCAAATTGTCTGCCCTGGTCAGTCGTGATGATAGCTGGACATCTGAAACGCGATACCTATGACTCGAAGAAAGCTCGAGCAACTGTTTCTGCCAGAATATTTGGGGAGGTGGACAGCCTCGACCCAGCGAGTTGTTCGGTCAATAGATGAGAGAACATAATGAAAGCCATTAGAGGGGGAGAGAGGCCGACAATGTCAATATGAATATGCAGGAAACGCCCAGGAGGGACTGAAAAGGAGCCGAGGGGGGGGGGGGGGAGGGGGTGAAGTGTGGTTGTGTATTTTGCAGTGTTGGCACGCGATGCAGGAGCGTGCCCATTGCTGGCAGTTCTTGTTGACATTTCTCCACACAAAGCACTCTGCTACAAGGCGGACGGACACACAAACACCAGGGTAGGCTAAATTATGCAATGCGTTGAAGACAGCTCGACTGAGCATGGTTGGGATGAGGGGATGTAATGTGCCCGTACTGTCATCGCACCAGATCTCACCAGAAATGCCAGGGAAGTTTGGTCCGGACAAAGTGTAGTGAAGAAGTAGAGTCTGAAATCAGGTTTTGTGTTTCCTCGTCGGCGGGTTGGAGGTTAGGCAGTTCAGAGAGGTCTAACAGTGAATGGACGGCATCAACTCGTGAAACGAAATCAGCAACTATATTGTCAGCACCCTTTATGCATCTGACATCAGTGGTGAACTGAGATATGAAGTCCATGTATCTGAAGCGGCGAGGAGGCGCGTCAGCTGGCAGGTTTGTAATGGCCACAGCCAGGGATTTGTGGTCCGTTAAAACATAGAAAGGACATCCCTCATTGTCAGTCTTAAAATGCTTGATCACTTCATAGACTGCGGGCAACTCCCTGTCACACGCAGAATATTTCCGTTGTGCATTGGTGAGCTTGCGCAAGAAGAACTGCAGAGGTGAAGTTTGGCTGTCGATTGTCTGGCTAATGACAGTATCGCTCACGTCTGTGGTGATGAAAAGCTGCGCATTGGGATGAGGATGCACGATGGTGCAGGCCTCAGCAAGAAGATTTTTGAGTGCAGTGAAAGAGTCAGTCATAGCAGGGGTCCATGGAACAGGCCAAGATCCAGAAGTGTTGGTGCCTGCCAAGGCATCCGTCAGTGGAGCCTGAATCTCCGCAGCCCAAGGTAGATGTCGACGATAATAATTAACCCTGCCCAGAAAGCGCAGAGCTCTTTGAATGACGAAGATCTGGTAGGTTTAGTATTGATTTAATTTCTCAGGGGGTGGTGAAATGCCATCGGCAGAGACCCAAAAACCAAGAAAAGTGACTGCGGGTTGATGAAGCTACAATTTGTCCTGGTTGGTCTCGATGCCTGCTGCCGCGAGAGTGTTCACAACAGTTTGCACGTGTCGAATGTTGTCTTCGACGGAGGAGCTGAACACAAGAATGTCATCAAGATATGCAAAGCAGAATTTGAGGTCGAATAGCACTTCGTTGATGAAGCGTTGCCAAGTCTGTGTTGCATTTTTCAGATCGAAGGGCATGAATCAAAACTGAAATAACCCGATCGTGGTGGTGATTGCTGTCTTCTCGATGTCTTCAGGTGCCATGTGGATCTGGTGGTAGGCCCGTTTGCAATCAATGACAGAGAACGTGGTCACACCTGTGAGGGAACTGGTAAAGTCGGCAATGCTGGGTATGGGGTTGGTGTCCATAATTGTTCGTGCGTTTAGTCGACGGTAGTCTCCGCACATGCACCAGGACCTGTCTTTCTTGGGTGTCATATGTATGGGTGTAGACCAGCTACTGGCAGAGGGTTCAATGACGCCGGAGCTTAGTAGTTCAGAAGTCTGATTTTTAAGGTCGGAGAGGCGCTCGGGACAAAGTTGATGTGGTTTACTGGAGATCGGGGGACCTATCATGAGGTGAAGTTTGTGAACCATGCCGTTGGTGATGACGGAAATGTTGCCGGCGATGTGGGAGGCGGTTTGTTTACAATGTGTGGTGGGCAGGGCAGGCGAGGCGTGGTCGTGGTGTTCGGAGCCACTCGTCGGATCCAACGGGAGCCGAGGCAGCAAAGTGTCCCAGGAGTCAATGCGACAAGATAGCCGCCAGCCCAAAGCAATGGCACCGTGGTCGGGTGAGCCCGGTAGTACTCGTGAGCTGATAGTGAGCGGCGTGCGGCAGCACTTCGTGGGCAAAGCACTTGGCGTGAGTGCACTGTTTGTGCTGTCAGTGGCGGTCGCATGGCGGCGCGCACGAGCCGAAGTTGCATAGTTTGAGGTGCTGTCCGCGAGGGGCGGGGTATGAACCGTCAGTTCGGGATGGGAACACATGACACTCATCGTGCATGAGCGCTTGTGTCCAGCCGAGTGTCAAACACTGCCGTGTTAGGAGGGTATGGCCCTGCGGAACTGTCAGTACATGTTATGACAGTCTTCATAGCACAGTTGCGAGGGGTAGCGGGAGGTAAACACACGAAGGCTTGATTTCTGGGACTGCAAGCAGATTCAGCGCACTTACTGACTTTGCTTTGTCCTTGCTGTAGTGTCTGTAATTCCTTTGCTTCATCGGAGAGCTGGAGCTGTGTTTCGTGGAGCCGGAGGGAGAGCTCATAGTTTTCGTTGCATAGGCTAGCGCCGTGTTCAAGCTCGACAAGGCACTTGTGCGTGGTTTCTTGTAACGTCGTCTACAGAGATAAGCATGTACGGATGAGATGAGCCCGGACCAATGTGTCACGGGGGGGTTTGCTCGACGGAGCACAGGGGAAGTGAGTTTTGGATGGAAGATGAAACACGATGTTTTGCACTAGGTCCGGTGAAAGTTTGTGGTGTTGTAAGAAGTCAATGCCTAGTATAGGTTCGTCAATTTCGCACACTAAAATAGTCCACTCAAGCTTGTAGTTTGCGGAGAATGAGACGACGTGGGAAGCTGAAACCGAGCATTGTAGTTTAGTTGAATTCACGGCTTGCAGAGAAGATGATGAGGGCGGATGTTCGACGACGTTAAGGACGTAGGCAGCAGCGAAACATCGGCACCTGTGTCCACTAGGAAAAGGTATCCCAACAAAATGTCTTTAATTTAAAGTCGTCCGCAATTATCCGGTCATTCCTGGACAGAATGGAGCACTGGAGGGTGCCTGTCATGTTGTGCGCAGGAGGCGGCACCCGGACCTAGCAGAAAGTAGCGAGTGGGCTGCAGTTCTGTGCCGTCTCACCAAACCGTGTGTGGAAGTAACAGTACGGGTAGTGCAGTTGCATTTCCTGCGGAAAGTTCGTTGCCAGTGGCAGTGGACGAGGTTCGGTGGCCGCAGCAGGTTCGGTTGCAGGAGGGGGCGTGACTGTGGGCAGAGCCGGTGACATCCCAGTTGCTTGTTTACTGCTTCCCCGAGTGAGTGGAACGGTCGGCACAGCACAGCCCCAGCCACAGGGTGATGAGCCTGAACCTGAGACTTGTCAGGTAGGCAGTGGCTGGCGAAATAGAGCAGTGAAGCATCGTGTAGCTTGTCAGCAATTGTCATTCTTTGCTCAAGAGGTTCAGGAGACCTTTGAGCCAGAGCAAAACGGATATGAGGAGATAGTTTATCCGACCAGATGGCAAGGAGAGCTGTGTCAGAGAGTACATCGGCGCTGACCAGGGCACATAGCCGTCTCCAGAACTGGGAAGGTTTGCCATTGCCTAGTTGCTTGACGTGGAGCACTTGCCGTATTGCTGCCTCAGTTGAGTGTGCAATCCGATGTAGAACTGCCTTTTTGGCTAGAGTGACTGGGTAGATGAGTCCGGGGCGTCGATCAGGTCAGGAATCAAGTCCTCCTGGTCGTGCAGGTGGGCGATGAGGCACATAAACCTGATTGACTCGTCGAGTTTGTAATGGTCGAACACTTTGTCCACAATTTTGAACCAGGTTGTTGCTCTGTCATGATTTAACGGCGGCAGCATCGGTAAACGTTGTAAAATCTTCGGAAGAACAGGTTGAGTTCAGTTTGTTGGGGCACTGCCTGAATTGAGCTGTTGTTGCTGTAATATTACAGGAGAGTGTTCCTCCAGGGGATGTGGCAGCGACGGCTGTTCGGGTGTCAGCGTGAAGGTGACACGTTGTGGATGAGCACGATCCGTCATGACGCGGAAGGCCGATGCAGGTGAGACTCCGTAATGTGTTGTTTGCAGTTGCGGAAGCTCAATACGTTGTGGGTGTGTTCGGATTGATGCGTCGCAGAAGACCGACGCGGATGAGGCACCGAGATGTGCCGAGAACGGTAGCGGAAACTCGACTGGAGCCGGTGTGGGGGCGACAGGTGGGAAAAAGTTCAAAGTTTGAGAACACGTGTTAGTCCATGGAAAGCTCGACGTATGATCAGAGCCGGGGCCACCTGTGTTGCAGGGAGGCTGCGGACATGCGAGCTGTCCAAAAGCACAGTGTGGGAAATGATGTCGAACATGGGACGGAATGTGTGAATGTTCACTGTTCATAGTCACTCCACTCAAAACAGTGTGTAGATAAGGTGAATGTCGTGGCACAAAATACTGAGGTGTAGCAGTGGGACAGAGGTGGAGGTCAGGCAAAGATAGCAAGTTATTGTTCCTGTTTCAGGCCGAGGTATCGAAGTAGGAAGGCATGTGCTGGTGCTGAACCGAGGCAGGCGCGGGCATGGTCGGATGCTGAGGAGGTTGACCTATGGATGAAGCAGTTCCGGCCACGTGGCAGGTATCCACGTGGTACTGCACGGATTTTGGCGTGGCAAATCATTGTCCTGGCGGTAGTAGGTTGTCCGACGAAGCATTTGCAGAAATCGGCATTGGTCCCGCACTGCACGGAGATCCGTAAGAGGTAACTGCACAGTCGATGAGGGAGGGCACATATGGCGGGAACAAAGGCGTTTGATAGCCGGAGTCATGCGCACTCCTAACCTCATTTATTTTTGCAGGCTCGAAAACATCCGGTGAAATCGGCAGAATCATTGAATGAGAGGCATCGTGTTGCAGTCCTGGCGGGTGTACGTCACCCGCAACACGATGCATGTCGATCACAAAATCCGGTGTTAGGCGCTGGGCCGAAGTCATTGTTCGAATGCTGTGTCGATGTAATACACGCGAAAATAACCAATGCGGAGGTTGCAGACACAGTAAAACAGCGAAAACGGAAGACCTTACAACTCGGAGTCACCAGTGAGGAGTGTACAGGATGGCGGGTATGGGCAGGCGGTGGGCGTTATGGAATAATAGTGTAAGTTTTAGAGAAAGGCCATTTATTGGCTAAAGCATGATGAAATGGGCTACATAGGCCTAGGGAGGTGAGGGTGAGCCAGAGCTTGCAATTTGGCGAACATTGTTCGCGAAGCTACCGAAAGTGGTTGTCTGCCAAAACTAAGTCCACAGTGCCGCAGCACCGGGAGAAGCGGGAGATGATCAATGCTACAGGGCGCGCATCCGACTCGCGGGTGAGCAAGAATACAAGAGAGCGGGCCCGGCGACGAGCGGCCGGGTATATTCGACGCACCACGCGGCTTCCTCCACCCTGATTGGTCAGGACCGAGCAAACCGTGCGGGCGGCATGGAACTTTCCAGATCGTTGCCTGCTAAGCGACGCCTGGGACGGCGTTACCTCGTCAGCACACGAGAGAGGCGCGTGAACAAGGTGCCCTTTCTCGGTGCTGACTTCCTGTTACTAGACCGTGGGACGAAAGAATTTACAGGCAGCTAACACTGCCGGCCGTGGCTTGGCCGTAATGGAGTAATGAAGTTACTGTTTGGGTGCTCATATAATAAAGTAAAATCCCTTATTGTCTGGCTCATCCTTTACATTCCTCCCCCTTCCGTGGGAGCGGAGAACGTATGTGAATTCGCTCAATGCAATTATTATTTGAATGTAAACAAATTTAAATTTATCTTGCAAAAGAAAGTGAACATTGGCTCTCACGGAAGACGGCAGGGATCTTAATCTATGGGAGGGTATAGAGACTCTAAAGACCTCCTAAGGGTCGCAAGGGGACTTACATCAACAATATTGTGTGCATGCAAGAATCATCATAAAACATCAGAACATCGTAAAACATCAAAACATCATAAAATCATCACAAATTTTGAACAAAACATAGCAGTGTGAATTAGATAAACATGTCAAGTGTTCTTGTTGCTAATATGGAGTAAAAATGTCTTTTTTTCTTTTGTTGGAATAAGTTGAAAATATAAACACATCACCACTGATGAGTCACGGCGAGGGCGAGTGGCACGAGGCGGCGTGGTGTGTTGTCCTCAGCGGGCAGCGCGCAGGCTGCCGGCGGGAAGGGGGCGTGGCCGTGGCCGGGTCCGTGCACTGGAACTCAGCGCAGGGTAGGGGGGTATGAGGGGAGGTACACATGTTTCAAAACACAGTTGAAAAGGGAGTTATCACTAAGGGAACACTTCACTACACTACACTAGTTTCTCCACATTAACTGATATCTCAGTTTCACTCTTAAAACTAAGGGAGGGCACATGCCTGATAGGTTCTTGTTTTCTCTTTATTGTTGAGTTTAGTTTGTGGCTGTTTACCATTCATTTAAGTGCCAACAGGCGAACGTAAGAAATTTGTCCTTTTTCATGTCTTAGCAAATCATCAATTGACGTTAGGATGTGATTATTTGATTTTTTAGGTAAAACTTGAACGTTAGCTGACAAGGGAATCATGAATGAGCTTTCAGGTATAAAAGCATAATTAAAGGGGTGCGAATACTAAGTAAGGCGTAGTGGCATGAAAGGTTATAAGTGGTGTTCCAACGGGGACCGTTTGTTAAAGACCTGCGCGGAGGCTACGTCAGAAAGGCGCGCGGCAGATAACTTCAAAAGCCAGCGCGTCGTCAGGGCTGCACGCGGCAGCTGAGGGGTCTATGACTGTCAAATGCAACAAAATAGAAGTGGGATTACGCGTGACATAAAGCTAGATGAGCTGTTACAGTGGGTTCTGTTTAAAATTACATTATGCATCAGCAAATTGGTTCATAACATGAAAATGTAAAAGTTAAGTACACATATATCATATTAAATTTACTGCATATTCCATATCGGTAAACAAAGAAAGTTAAGTTTCTCTTTGGGCTGACCCTCTACGTGTAATAACATTCACATTTTGAGAAGAATTTTCTCGTCACTCAGTATATTTGGTGCACGCCGTTAAGTGAGAGTGACGAAGAAAAGTGACACCAGTTTGGTGCAGGTGGGACATAGATTGTGTCGTAGGATGTCAACGCTGTTGCTAACAAGAGGAGAAAAACAAAACTCGACAAGAATCTAGAGATTTCCATAGTGGGAACAGAAAGCGTAAAAAAGAACTTTTCCTGGTACGCATTGTCTAAACCATCAGGATTAGTAAATGTTGGAATTTCAGATCGATCTCCGGCTATGTTGTATCACCACCACGGTTAATAAACGGATCTATATGGCGTCAAGAAAGCCGGCACTTGCCGCTATATCTGTCCTGTAAACGACCGCTGTGTGGGGAACGCGTTAGCCAAGGAGTTGGGTTTGGAATGCCATTGCAAAATATAGTTTATATAGAAGCCTAACACCTGCCATTTACCTAAATTTTGAAGAACAGAGTGTTTAAGTAAAATAGTTGTAACCCGATAGTTTTGTGACTTCTAGCGATTGAAGTTATTAGAGTCCCTTAGAAAAGATCATCCTCCATGCGTAACTGTAGTGAACAACATAAGATAACTCTGGAAGGAAATTTTGTGACTGTACCGAGAGACTAACTCCACGCGTAGCAAGACGGACCCAGCGTGAACGCCAGTTATGCCGCCGAGCCAGTGAAACAGGACGCAGCCGTACTGTCAGCTGTGCTGTCAGCAACTTACAATCTCACGAGCGCGACGCGTGTCGCACCTTAGCACCTCAAGCTGCACTGAATCTCAACACAGAAATTCTTAACCATGATATAACGAACCCTATGAATAACTTTATGCACATTTTCAATAGTCAGGAACTTACTTTGCTCCCTACACACTCTTTATATGACAAATGAACTCTAATTTTATAAAAAACCAAAGCACCGACAGGTAAGTCATATCGACGTCTTCCGAGATGCAACTAGCTTCGTCGAGCCGCCAATATTGATTATATGGAAGCAGGTAAGTGAGAGAATGAACAAAAAAGAACAACAAATACACACCGGAACGATTGACTGGGTGACTGATAATCACAAATATTTGCAAAAACAAATCAACACAGGAAACGGTTTATCACACGTTTAATAATTATTGGTCTGTCCATTGAAGGAGACATAAAATCATTTTTCATCAGAATCTTGCTAAAGGAAGTATTAACGTGACACTACACTATTCCACAGCATTACACACAACATTGCCATTGCTTAAAGACAGTTTTCCTGTGGGTAGAAGTACCAAAGATCGGTTGGAATGAAAATACAAACGAGAGCTTAAAGGAATACCAGGGGATGCTTACATTCATTTTGCTACGAAATGTAACTGGAGGATAAAGAAGTTTTGTTTGAAGGAAATAATATTCTAAACTTTTGCTTTTGTTACGGTTTTGGCACCGCTTGTACCACTATGACAAGTTGCCAATTACTTATGTCAAATTGCTTGTGTCTAATTACTTGTGTCCAATTACTTAAGTCCATGTATTATCTTATTATTGTTCATTTTGACTGTTTTATTACTACCTATTTAGAGAATTTTGCTAAAGTTTTGCCAGCACCAGTAATTGAGTATTTGTATCAACCTAGTGTTTCCATGTGTTACTGTGTTACTATATTGATGAGGATAATCATTTTGTAGGATTTCAAGTATGCTAGAGTAAGTTCCCGAGTACTGCCAATTATTTGTTTAATAATAATGATGTCTTAGGCGATAAATTGTTTTGGAATAGTAGTTCAGGATGTAACCATGCTTTATTTTGATTTGTATTTGAATGTTTATCTGGAGGGACATACCACATGCCTACCCCCGTGATAGATAACGTAAACAGAGTGAATCACACCCACAGAACGAGCAAGCTTTGGCCATATACCTAGTCTGTTGGATGAACAAGAGAACCACACCCGCAAGGGCACGTGCCTTACGTGACGCGGCTGGCACCCGCGCGGTCCCTTAGCTGTCTGTGTCGTTTCTTCACTTTTCCGTTCCGCGACATAGTCTGTTCTACCCACTTTCATCTTTCCACTATCAACAGAACAACCTTTGAAGAGTCGTACACCACCCGCAAGGGCACGTGCCTTACGTGACGCGGCTGGCACCCGCGCGGTCCCTTAGCTGTCTGTGTCGTTTCTTCACTTTTCCGTTCCGCGACATAGTCTGTTCTACCCACTTTCATCTTTCCACTATTAACACAACACATGAAGGGTCATGCACCACCCGCGAGGGCACGTACCTGACGTGACGCGGTTGGCTCCCGCGCGGACCCTTAGCTGTCTGTGTCGTTTCTTCACTTTTCCGTTTCACGACATAGTCCGTTCTAACCACTTTCATCTTTCAACTATCAACAGAACAACCCTTGAAGGGTCATGCACCACCCGCAAAGGCATGCACCTTACGTGACGCGGCTGGCACCCGCGCGGTCCCTTAGCTGTCTGTGTCGTTCCTTCACTTTTCCGTTTCGCGGCATAGTCCGTTCTACCCACTTTGATCTGTCAACTTTCAACAGACACAAAACTATTCAGCCCAGACTTTGATCTTCCATGTCGAAGAAGAGTTCATGAGAACAGTGTTCTCTCTGACGACAGCTGATCAGGCAACGTCAGATGCGAACCGCGTCTAGCCCGCAGCTAAACGCCAGTAAGCGGAAATCTCTGTTCAAAACCTTGAGCCTTCTTTGTTTTCCCATTGTATTTTCTGAAGGACTTTTCCTTTATGAAGGTTTAGCGCACGGCGCATCGTTGACACGACGTTATCGCCTACTTAACTGTGTATATGACAATGCTGCGACTCCAAGATAGCTACTTCATACTTCTTCTTCTTCTTCAAACCCGACTTCTCTCACCTAAAACAAAACTTCACTGCGCGACAAAATTCACCGTCTTCATCCTCTCAACATCTTGCGACTAACTTTACTTTGGACCAAATTCGCCGTCTTCATCCTCTCAACATTTTGCGACTAAACTCGCCGTCTCTGTAACTCCGTAGTACTGGCCTCCTCGGGCCCAGCTGGTTGCTTAAAACTCCGTCTATCCTTGCTTGTATCGCAGTGTCCTGGGACACGTCATACAGTTAAATGCTACTACTTCAATAGTCGGTATTCCTTCGGAAAATACAATGGGGAAACAAAGAAGATTCGGCCTTGCAGTCAGCTCCCACTTCTGACACCAATTGTACAGGATGGCGGGTATGGGCAGGCGGTGGGCGTTATGGAATAATAGTGTAAGTTTTAGAGAAAGGCCATTTATTGGCTAAAGCATGATGAAATGGGCTACATAGGCCTAGGGAGGTGAGGGTGAGCCAGAGCTTGCAATTTGGCGAACATTGTTCGCGAAGCTGCCGAAAGTGGTTGTCTGCCAAAACTAAGTCCACAGTGCCGCAGCACCGGGAGAAGCGGGAGATGATCAATGCTACAGGGCGCGCATCCGACTCGCGGGTGAGCAAGAATACAAGAGAGCGGGCCCGGCGACGAGCGGCCGGGTATGTTCGACGCACCACGCGGCTTCCTCCACCCTGATTGGTCAGGACCGAGCAAACCGTGCGGGCGGCATGGAACTTTCCAGAGCGTTGCCTGCTAAGCGACGCCTGGGACGGCGTTACCTCGTCAGCACACGAGAGAGGCGCGTGAACAAGGTGCCCTTTCTCGGTGCTGACTTCCTGTTACTAGACCGTGGGACGAAAGAATTTACAGGCAGCTAACACTGCCGGCCGTGGCTTGGCCATAATGGAGTAATGAAGTTACTGTTTGGGTGCTCATATAATAAAGTAAAATCCCTTATTGTCTGGCTCATCCTTTACAGGAGTTTGTTCGGATTGGTTACACCAAACACCACCCATTTTGCAGTAGTTCATTTATTCACCTAAACACATGTAAGGCTCACAAGAAACTGAACATGGCGGAACAGAACAAAGACAGTGCTCAGAGTCCAAACACGATGCTCAGAATTCGAAGACAAACGCATATTGATGCTGGTGTCGACCTCATTGGCACCACAAAAGTATTGTCTGTGACTATTTCCAATTGTTTTCAATGCTTCATTGTTGTAGCAAATGATGATAAAATGTTCTTAGACAGGGTGCCTGCTCTTTCTCATAATCCATGGATTTGCCGTCAGACCCAGTTGCTTTTCCTCTGTTGAGTGATTGATTTTTTATCAAAATTGCATGCCTCAATATCTGTCATTTTGGCATTCATATGATAAGTGAAAGGAATATCCACATTAAACATTTTGCAGTGAAACCTTTTCAGACGGTGATACTATATATTTTGTTTTCCCTTAGTTTTGGTACCAGTGTTATCACTGAGCAACATTATAGATAATTTTACTGACTCTTCACAGGATCAAAACTTGTTAAGATATTTCATCTGATTAGATGACAAAATCTTACATTCAAAATAACTGAGTGCTTCTCTTTTTTTAAGTTCATGTTGGCTTTGTTCAGCTTTTATTTGTCAACCAGTCTTGCATATGCGGATGACTTAGTTGTGATGGCCTGGGAGTCGGGACAGGTTCCATCAGACTGGACAAAAGCAGTAATCACACCAATCTCACATGGAAACAGAAAAGATTGTAACAACTACAGAGGTATCTCTTTAATCAGCGTTGTGGGTAAAATCTTCTCAGGTATTGTTGAAAGGAAAGTGCGAGTATTAGTTGAGGAGCAATTGGATGAAAATCAGTGTGGGTTTAGGCCTCTTAGAGGTTGTCAGGACCAGATCTTTAGCTTACGACAAATAATGGAGAAGTGTTATGAGTGGAACAGGGAATTGTATCTATGCTTTATAGATCTAGAAAAGGCATATGACCGGGTTCCTAGGAGGAAGTTATTGTCTGTTCTACGAGATTATGGAATAGGAGGCAAACTTTTGCAAGCAATTAAAGGTCTTTACATGGACAGTCAGGCAGCAGTTAGAGTTGACGGTAAACTGAGTTCATGGTTCAGAGTAGTTTCAGGGGTAAGACAAGGCTGCAACCTGTCTCCACTGCTGTTCATATTATTTATGGATCATATGTTGAAAACAATAGACTGGCTGGGTGAGATTAAGATATGTGAACACAAAATAAGCAGTCTTGCATATGTGGATGACTTAGTTGTGATGGCAGATTCGATTGAAAGTTTGCAGAGTAATATTTCAGAGCTAGATCAGAAATGTAAGGACTATGGTATGAAGATTAGCATCTCCAAAACGAAAGTAATGTCAGTGGGAAAGAAATATAAACGGATTGAGTGCCAAATAGGAGGAACAAAGTTAGAACAGGTGGACGGTTTCAAGCACTTAGGATGCATATTCTCACAGGATGGCAACATAGTGAAAGAACTGGAAGCGAGGTGTAGCAAGGCTAATGCAGTGAGCGCTCAGCTACGATCTACTCTCTTCTGCAAGAAGGAAGTCAGTACCAAGACTAAGTTATCTGTGCACCGTTCAATCTTTCGACCAACTTTGTTGTATGGGAGCGAAAGCTGGGTGGATTCAGGTTACCTTATCAATAAGGTTGAGGTTACGGATATGAAAGTAGCTAGGATGATTGCAGATACTAGTAGATGGGAACAATGGCAGGAGGGTGTCCACAATGAGGAAATCAAAGAAAAACTGGGAATGAACTCTATAGATGTAGCAGTCAGGGCGAACAGGCTTAGATGGTGGGGTCATGTTACACGCATGGGAGAAGCAAGGTTACCCAAGAGACTCATGGGTTCAGCAGTAGAGGGTAGGAGGAGTCGGGGCAGACCAAGGAGAAGGTACCTGGATTCAGTTAAGAATGATTTTGAAGTAATAGGTTTAACATCAGAAGAGGCACCAATGTTAGCACTGAATAGGGGATCATGGAGGAATTTTATAAGGGGGGGCTATGCTCCAGACTGAACGCTGAAAGGCATAATCAGTCTTAAATGATGATGATGATGATGATGATGATGAGTTATCTTGGATGAAGAGTCAATGATAGAAGGAAAAGCAACTTCAAGCATTACCAGGGAAGTGTGTTGGAACCCTTTGTGTCCATGTTGTGTACTAATGACATGGAAGACAATAGTAGCCTCAGACTTTTTTAGACCATACAGTTCTTTAGAATGCTACACTACCTAAAAAATGCTGCACAAAATTCAGTGAGATCTTGATATGAATTAAATGTGATGCAAAGGCTGACAACTTGCTTAACTGTTCAGGAATGTAAAACTGTGCTTTTCACGAAATGCAGGAACATATTATCTTATCACTAGAGTACAATGAATCACAGTTAAGAATCAGTCAAGTCATACAAGTACCTGAGTGTAAACATCTGTAAGAAAATGAAATTTTATGATCACATAGACTGAATCATAGGTAAAGCAGGTTGGTAACTCCAGTTTATTGACAAGATACTGGGAAAATATATTTTGTCTACAAAGGAGGTAGCTTACAAGTCACACTGCTCATATACACTGGGTCCACGCCAAATAGGACTAACATAGGATACTAAATAGATACTATGTATATATACAAAGAATAGCAGTGGCACCGTGGTCGGGTGAGCTCGGTAGAGCTCGTGAGCTGATAGTGAGTCCATTGTCCGAGGGCGCGGCCTGTGGCAGCACGGTCACGGGCGAAACGCTTGGCGCGAGTGCACTGTTTGTGTTGTCAGTGATGAATTTCTGTATTGGGTTCTCTGTGGCTACAGATGGTGGGGTGTGAAGGTGTAGCAACCGTGGTTCAGGTTGTGGAGGGCCGTAACATGTGGTAGCAGGGTATATGTAGGGGGTTCTTGTCTGTTTTCATGTTTGGGAGTGCTTTCTTGAAGGCTCAAATTTGTATATGTATGGGTACTAAAGGACATTTTTCTTGCTGTTTGATAGAGGGAAAATAATAAAAGCTACTAGTAATGCTGTGTGTTTGGCAAGGAAACTAGTGATGCTGTGTGTTTGGCAAGGCTTGTCGGGATGGAAGAGGACAGGATTGGCTTTGCTCAGAGCAGATCACATCCAGAAACAGTTTTATTTGTATGCAAACGTGGATCTCTAGAGGAGCTCTGTTACTTTAAATGAAATTACTTGTGGAAACAATTTAGGATGTAACTGCCTTAGAACTACTTGTTTTTAGTCACCCTTGAGTCTAATGAGCAGAGCAACACTTGTAGCATACAGTGGGAAACAGACATGTATAAATGAAAAATATCTGATTTCACATGAACTAATTTTAATATTGTTGTTGCAGGATTATTTATTTGAGATACCATATGATTTTAGTGGGTCTGAAAGATCACATGTTAGTTGCCCATCAACGGAAAAGTCTGACGTGACTCTAATATGTATTTCAGAAAAGGTGAAAAGCAATATTGTAAATGATTAAATAATGGAGTTCTGGTATAAGCAGGTAAGATGGAAGTGGTGCTACACCTATTGGAAGACAACACATACACATTCACACAAGCAAGCACATCTCACACGCACATGACCGCTGTCTCTGACCAGATATCAACTTAAATGCTTCAAATTGGAGCAGCAATCCAGAGCAGAGTGGGAAAGGAAGAAGGACATCAGGGTATGGGTGGGGTAAGAGGAATCAGCACTTCCTGGTGGAGATTGCAAGACCTGGAGGTGGCAGGACAAGGCTGCCAGTTGCAGTATCAAGAGGTTGTGGGGGGAAGGGGCAGAAGAAGAGCAGAAAAGGGGAAGAGACCAGTGAGTGCATTGGCAGAGAGCCATCTGCAATGAGAGTGAGGGGATGCGAACTGGAAGGAGGTGATAGGACAAAGGGGGCAGAAACAGTCGGTTGGAGGCTTTAGGAACATTAGGTTGAGCTCAGGATGATTTCAGGAGAGGATAATGTGTTGTTAAGGATAAATCCCATCTGCACAGTTCAGAAAAGCTGGTGGAGGAAGGGAGGATCCAGATGGCCCAGGTTGTGAAGAAACTATTGAAATCAAGCATGTTATGTTCAGCTGCATGCTGTGCCACACAGGTTGGTCCATTTTGCTCTTGACCACAGTTTGGCAGGGGCCATAAATCCTGGTGGACAGGTGGTTTGTAGTCATACCATTATAAAATGCTGGGTAATTATTGCAGCAGAGCGGTATCTTACATGGCTGCTTTCATAGATGGCCCAGCCTCTGATGGAGTCTGATAACCCTGTGGCAGGACTGAAATAGGAAGAGCTGGGTGTGTGGATTGGGCAGGTCTTGCACTTGAGTCTTCAACAGGCATATGCTTTAGGATGGGTGGGGAGGACCTCTGGTAGGATGTACCTCATTTTATGATAGATAATCAAATTTGTCATTCCTGCTTACAACTCAAGTTGTCATCTTTAAGATTGTGTGTGTGTGTGAGTGTGTGGAGAGAGAGAGAGAGAGAGAGAGAGAGAGAGAGAGATCATATGCACATTCATCTAGAGACAGTGTTTAAATACACATTTTGGCCTACACAGACATAGAAGCATATTTACTTTCAAAGTTTCAAGAAGCTGCTTTAAATGATGATTACAGGAATATACTACAATCCTCTACTTATCACTCCCATTGGGCTTGTAAGGACAAGAGTAATTATAGAATGCGCAGGAGTGTTTAAGCAGTCGTTCTTCCCATGTTCCATTCATGAATGGAACAAGAAAATGCCTTAATAACTGTACAATGAGGTGTGCCCTTTGCTAAGAACGTTTCAGTGGCTTGCAGAGTATAGATGCAAATAATGAAGGGTGTAACAGAAGTTCCACAAAACCTGGAATTGGTGAACATTTGAAGATAGACCCGGGAAAGACTACTTACATAGTTTCAGCATCAGTATTAACTGATCCTTCTGTAAGCATTGTGATGACAAGTTTTGACTAATTACAGTGAGCACTTACCCATTTAAGTTGTCATTCTTCCCACACTCCAAACGCAAATGGTACAGGAAAGAACTCTAATATGTGGCCAATGGAAAAACCACTGCCATGTACTTCACAGTCATACACAGAGTAGGGAAGTAAATGAAGATGTCTGTTAGTTACTAGGAGTCTAAGACGTTCCCTTCACAAGTTGGTTCTCCAACTGCTTGAAGTATTTTTTAGAACAAAAACATTCAGAATAATCTTACTCTCAGGTAGATCCTTGCCTGTGGCCCCAGTCTCAATAGCATTACTCTCCCTTTACATAAGCAAATTGAAATCTGTCCCTCATACAGTAGTATGATGAGGACACTTACATTATTCTTCATGTTTTTCCTAGAACACTCTGACACTGCAGCCGCTAAGGTAGGTGGCCTTGAAAAGTATCTGGTTACTATTTTTGACCCACCTTTGATGTTAACCCTCACTTAGCTTAATCTTTATTTTGATTCTGTACCGAGCGAGGTGGCGCAGTGGTTAGCACACTGGACTCGCATTCGGGAGGATGACGGTTCAATCCCATCTCCGGCCATCCTGATTTAGGTTTTCCGTGATTTCCCTAAATCGTTTCAGGCAAATGCCAGGATGGTTCCTTTGAAAGGGCATGGCCGATTTCCTTCCCAATCCTTCCCTAACCCGAGCTTGCGCTCCGTCTCTAATGACCTCGTTGTCGACGGGACGTTAAACACTAACCACCACCACCACCTTGATTCTGTAATAACATTTCTGCTATCACAGAGTTGTTCTTTACTGCAAGAAATACACCATCATCATTAGTGTCTTGCCTATTTTTGCAATGTTCAGGATGTCCATAATTAAAGTTCCAGTTTCTAAATGCTGCAGGAAGAGAGCCACAGCCAGTGAAGTGGCTCCTGCAGAGGCATTTCCTAAACACTAGAATTATCAGCTGCCATTTCCCTACCCCCTGGCCATCTGGATACCTGATGTTAATCAGTGTGACTTCTAGTTGTGCGGTTATCTGAAAGATATTGTGTTCAGTGCTCCAATTATGAACATAACCAGAGTGAAAGTATGCATTGTGTAATGTACTCTGAACATGACTCATGAGACATTCCGATATGTTGTGGAATATGCTTGTTTTTCATTTATATTTGGGGCAGAAAACAGTGGACAGCATATTGAATGTGGCTTGTGCCAGTCTCATGACAATTAGAAATTGTCATTTTGCTTTTTTGTAGTTTTTGGGTCCAGTACAATTGAAAACTGATGTCATTCCACTTTTTAAGTGATTTTTGGCCTCAGGACAGTGAAAAACTGGTTTTTCCCATCTGATGTGGTACAGCCTCACCATGGTGGATGGTCTTACCTAACTAACAGTGCCGCAACTGTGGACTGCCAAAATTGTGCATTCGTGCACAATGAACAATATGGATGGTGTAATGTGCATCTCAAACCATAGACATTGTGTTGCAATTCATCAGTCATTTGTAGTTGATCCCATTTATGTTAAGACACTTACAGTGCCACTTATTGGTCAAATTGTAATTAGTTTTTTTGTTCCATAACGTTTCCCCCATGTCAATAATGCGCTGTTCAAATTTCATGTCATTCTGATGGGTGGTCCTCTTTCTACAGTGTCTTGAAACTGGAGCTGTAATTATGGACACCCTGCATATTCCAGTCTGAATTCAGGATTTCACAGTTATTCACTTACGGTTTCATCCAGCTTTCTATTCCTAATACTGTGTGGGCATTATGCCTGACACTTAAGGCAAACATGACCATGTACATCTGTGACATGTTTTCTTCAAGTGCAACTGAAGGTGTATATTATTCCACACTGTAGTATGCATTTGTTGGCTTGAGAGAACAATTTAATAGTGGCTCCAACACACCAACTATGGCACAGGTTTCTCCTGGCAGCTCTCCTCTCAGACACCATAAACATAGTAAGTCTTCACTTATTTAGCCCCTTCCAGCTACATAAACACCACTGCGGATGGAGACAGAGACCAAGAAACAAATTTAAGTGTCTACAGGATGTGCAGTTTAGTGCAGAGTTTGCCACTCTATAATCAACAATGGGTCTAATTGACAATATTAAGAAAAGGGAAGTTTGATGCTCACCATATAGGGAAGATGTTGTTGTGTCTGTTTGGAACTCAATATCTCTTCTATAAGGTGAGTAGGCCAGTATTACACTATCATATTTCTTTGACAAAGAAATATGATAAAATATTCGTCAAACTTCTTTCACAAAAATCTTTGAGGTGACGCTTAAAAGGGGTATTACACTATCATCATATTTTTTTTCAAATTTCAAGATGGCGGACAACAACTTGTTATTATGTGCTGCAGTTGCTAGTATCACAATTGCATTGTATGTGTATTTGGAAGAAAAGTGGCAGGAAAAAAGGAAACCTATGTGAATGAAGCCATAGGTATTACATCGAGATAATGAAAGCATTTAGCAAAATGTGTTACGAGAGCTCCAAGTGGAGGACACCAAGTCTTGTATATAAATTATATATGAGTGGATGAGAAAGTATTTCAGTATTTGCTCAGTTAAGTGCCTCCTCATATTACAGAACAGAATATTCTCTTGAGAAATGCTATATGTGCAGAAGACAAGCAAACTGTGACACTGCGATTTCTTGACACGGGAGAGATCTACTTTAGTTTACAACACAGAACTCGAATATCACATTGCACATTAACCAAAATAATTCCAGAAATGTGTGAAGTGATTTATAAACCACTGAAGAGGGAACATGTGAAGGTAAATAAATGTTTCATACACTATATGGGCTATAAGGACTATTTTTATTTTTGAATGATTTAATTAATGGGGTTAGCGTTCCAACAACCACAAAATTAATAAAAAGCATGAAACAGATGAAGCGCTTTTTAATTTGTGGCATCCAGAGTTCAAAAATCACATCTTCTATTCCGGCTTGCTGAAAAGCTGCCTGGATGTTTCCAGATGTAGAGGTGGATGGCTTTAGTGTTGACTGTGGACAAGAAGTTGCCTGCAGTCTATACCACCTGCCCACCAACACACAGTTGATAACATACAATGTGCCCCTTGCTCACCCACCACTCTAGCTGAAGCAAGTTTTTATATTTAAAAAAAAAAATAAATAAATAAAAAAATAAATAAATAAATTCGGTGGAAACGCACTACAGAGACTGTATCAATGCCAGAAGTTCAGCATTTCACATCGCAGTGAACAGAAGATGAATGACTTTTATGATCAAATCTATGGCGAAGCACTAGATTTGATCATATTTATTTGACAACAGGCGAGATCTGACAAAGTTCCATATTACACCATCAAATTTCAACAGTCAAATGCTTCTTTTATTAAGATTGGTCAAGACAGTACTGTCAGCATGTGGTCTTGTATTACATTCTTCATGGATAATGTCAGAGAGACCTTGATGGTAAGTCATAGCCACAAGCCTAAACACATCATAAATGGAGCTCCTATTGTCAAAATTAGTAGCGATGAAGCAGAGATGATTGTGTTGTGTACCCATTGGCATCCCATCAACCCCATAACATCTGTAAGGTATCTTTATTTTTTTGGAGTCTTCGGTTTATGTGGAGGTGGTGTCCAGTGTGCTTAATGAAGTTGCACGTGGAGTGGATGTAATAATGTATTATTAGGAAACATATAGGTTGCGTAAGTGTCAAGTAGATAAGAATATGAGCAAAGAAGTAGAAAAACGTAATTGTGTATAAATCATTTTCTATTCAGTCAGTGTGAGATTGTTAAGGCTAGCATGTTGATCACAATGGTGTTGTTGTAGGAAGTTAAAACAGTACCAGGAAAGCTAATCAAAGGAGAAGAAAAAAATATATATTTGTTTTCAAAAGTAAGTTTCTGTGGAAGAAATAGTATCCCTTCCCCTTCCATGCCCCCTCCAGATTGCTGCTTGCATCTCACATGATAGTTGCACTCCAGCTCAAGATCCTGGAGTTGATGGTCATGTGTGCATGAGGTGTGCTTGCTTGTGTGTATGATTGGTGTGTGTGTCTCTCTTTTGCTGATGAAATCTGTGGCCAAAAGCTTTATGTAAGTGTCTTTTAACTGTGCCTATCTGCAACTTAACATGTCTTCTTTACAATAAGTAGCAATCTGTCTTTTCCCACATTGTTCAAAATGGGGGTAGTATTACATACAGAAGCATGCCTTGTTCTGGACTTTGTGAAGATTGAGAAGAGGAGGAAACAAGAATTAATGAGCCAGCAATACAAATGGTGTGTGATGCATTAATGTAAAAACAAGATAAACTGGTGTTAGAGGCATTAGTGAAAGAACAAGAGGAAAAAGAGCCACAACAGGAAAGAAAATAAGAAGAAAAAGAAACACAACAGCTGGAAGAAATTAAAAGAATTGTCTGGCCAATGCTACACAAGAAGGAAGACCATATGGCTCAGTGTGAGGAATTAGGAACTAACAATCAAGAAGGAACTTGCAAACTGAATGCAGAACTACAAAAACAAAACATAAGTGAAACAGTTGCAGTTATGGGTGAAGAACTCAAAGTGAGTGAACATTTAAATAAGGAAGAAAAAAATACTGCACACAAGTAGTGCATAGTAATGTAACCAACATACATAGTAATGTAATGGAAAGAAACAAAAAGTGTGATGGATTATATAACCAAACAGTGAAGGAACAAAATCACTGAGAACAATATCAAAATGGAAGAGGACAAAGAGGAATACAATGAAGAGGAATTGGAGACAGTATCAGGTAGTGAACACAGTGAAATTACAGTAGTAGAATGTCAGTCTCAATTAAGCAAATTTGGCAACTTTGATCCACAACGTGCAATCAGTCCTGTCACATCTTTTACAAAATTCAAAGAAGGCTGACCTACTAGTTGTACAAAACAGGAAAACATCAAAATTTTATCAACAAAACTAATGGAAGAACGCTGCTCAGAACAACAGCAGCATGAAATGAAGTGGACGCTAGTTAATGGGCCAAAATACTATAGAAAGAACATAGAGAAAATGCATGGCAATGGAAAATGAATGAAGCAAGGATAAGATGGGACAACAGAACAAGACAGAAGATTCTCAAAAACATCAAACGGATACCAAAGAAGAAGAGACAGAAAATATTCTATGACATGGGACAGAATGGAAGAAAGAAAGAAAAAGGAATGACTGCCAGGACATAGAGATGTTATATAAAATCTTTATGAGTGTAAATAACTACAAATTTTCAATTTTTTTTATTTATGGAATGGAATAGAATTAATCAGGCAGCAGTGCTAGGGCAGAAGGATTTGTGTGTGAGGAAAATAAGGTGAATAGAGACTCCCAACAGTGGGAGGAAAGATGAGTACAGTCTGTTCAGGCACAGTGTAGGGCTGCACACCCACCAGGCAGAGAGCTGAACCGGGTCCAGATGTCAGCGCTACACAGGCACAGGACGAGTCTGCCTACACCACACAGTGGACACATGTGGGACCACTGGGTGCAATTCTGTGTATGAACAAGGACCTGCTGCCAGCCACGCAGCTGGCACCAGAAAGGGGTGCTGACCTCCGACCGATCGTGAGAAACCAGTTGCTGATGTTTGTCAACAAAACCACAAACACTGTAGCACGGGCACGGACAGCTCAACCTGTGACAGAGCAGGTGGATTCTTCCCATCTCTTATGTCTCTCTTCCCCCATAAATAACCAATTTTTTTTTGCCAATTTTCATTTTTTTAAATACATTCATTCATTGACATGTTGTACTTGCCTACAAATCTCAAAAACTCTGATTAGACTTTATGTCACTTAAATTTATTATTCATATTATTTCAATTGTTCTGATTTCATAGGTGTAATAAGTTTTCATTAGGGCAGGGCACTTTTAACTAAAAGTTTCAGCTAATTAAAGTCAGCACAACAGTTAGTTACATGTAAAAACCTATGAGCTTAACAACATAATTCAGTAAAGCGACCTGCACCAGCTGGCCGTGGTGGTCAAGCGGTTCTAGGCGCTTCAGTCCAGAACCGAGCGACTGCTACGGTCGCAGGTTCGAATCCTGCCTTGGGCATGGATGTGTGTGATGTCCTTAGGTTAGATAGGTTTAAGTAGTTCTAAGTTCTAGGGGACTGATGACCTCAGATATTAAGTCCCATAGTGCTCAGAGCCATTTTTTGACCTGCACCATTTGAAAGTGAAGCATTCTGACTTTACTGTAAATTGCCAGAAACTAATTACCTCTTACAATAATTAAACTTTAATATCTGTAATAGTATCATTTTCCATCACAGATTTTCTAAGGACCACTATTAGATCCCAAACTTTGACTACATACTTTTGTTACTTTATTCTTTCCTGTACCATCTTAGACACAGTATTGATAATGAACTAATTAATAATTTAATGTAATTTACCATTATTTGCAGTATGGTGTCTATTGATGTAAATGAGGGGATTCACATTGGAGAAGGGAAACACTGTCCATGTATTTTCTAAATAGTAACTTTTCTGCAATCCAAAACACGTGCACATATTACAAAGGCTAAGAACAAACTGACTCCAATGATCATCCTGCCACGCAGCTGAGCTGCTGAGCCACAGAGTTTTCTATACCAGCCAACGTAACTGCCACAGAGCAGCCCACTGCCCCCTGGTAGGGCAGAGCACAGGGGGAGAAGTGGATGACATTGCTGTTGATCCCTTCATGAAGGCACATGTGACCAGTTGTGCTGTGGGTGGCTACCTAAGTACGGCATGGCTGGGCCATTTCTCGTCACATCAAGTGTATAGAATAAAGCGTGGTTGCTGCTGGTCAGTATAGCTGACATTGCAAGAGGTGAGGGGAAGTTGGTGTGGTCTTCTGTAATGGGAGTGTTGATCAGCATTGAGAGGGGTGGAGCCTTAACTACTAGAGGCAGAAAAACTGTGGCTGCATGTGTATCGTGTTCCATTTACAAGTGCTGTGGCTATGGTTGTTTCTTAGTGGCTGTGACTATGAGACTGTTTTGTCTCAAAGAAAAGAAAAAAGTTGGGGAATTTTCATCATACTCAAATATTTTTCTTATTGCTTTACAAAAACTGCAAATCTTATTTGTCAGTATTCTTGAGGGTAAGAAATGAAGTGAATGTTTAACCACATCTTGAGAGGAGGTGACAAAAAGGGATAATCTCATGAAATATTTTTTTACTGTTTTTGTAAGAACTCCCTGATTCATTTGTCAGTAATCAGGAAGTTAAATGATATTAAGATGTTCATATACCTCTTGGTAAGGAGTGAGAAGGAAGGGTTGTGTTCATGCTATTATTATTCTATATACTCCTTAAATCATTTGTCAGTACTCAGGAAGAAAATAATTGCTATGCAACCAAAAGTGGGTTAGTGCCAACACTGTTTAGAAATCAGTTTTCTCTTAGCGATTGTTTTAAGTATTAAATAATTATCATATGGAATGAATATTTTAAGTATAAGAAAATGTGATTCTTGTAAAATTGAGGGGGGAGGGGCATTTTTCCAGTCTACTTTGGTGTTTGTAATAAAACAAGGGGAAATGTTCTCTGTGGTGAAGTTTTGGATGTGTATCATTGCTTAACACAAGAAAAACAATGTTCAGTATACCACGTCTTATTACCGATATCTTCCACCAAAAAAATAATATGTATCTTATGCAATCTGGGTTGCTGTTTCTTGATACTCCTGTAGGTTCATCTCGATGTTACTGCATCGCCAAACGAGAATCATGTAACAGTATAAATAAATTTCAGTACTCCTTGTTAACAGAGAATTTTATTTCACATGCTATATGTTCAGTGGTAAATGTACAAAGTCTGACTACCTGCTGTTGGTAAAGCACTTGCACGCAAAAGGCAAAGGTCCTGAGTTCGAGTCTCGGTTTGGCACACAGTTTTAAACTGCCAGGAAGTTTCATATCAGCACACACTCTGCTGCAGAGTGAAAATCTCATTCTGGAAACATCCCTGAGGCTGTGGATAAGAAATGTCTCCGCAATATCTTTTCTTTCAGGAGTGCTAGTTCTGCAAGGTTCGCAGCAAAGCTTCTGTGAAGTTTGGAAGGTAGGAGACGAGGTTTTGGCAGAAGTAAAGCTGTGAGGACGGGACGTGAGTCGTGCTTGGGTAGCTCAGATGGTAGAGCACTTGCCTGCGAAAGGCAAAGGTCTCGAGTTCGAATCTTGATCCGGCACACAGTTTTAATCTTCCAGGAAGTTTTATATCAGCGCACACTCTGCTGCAGAGTGAAAATCTCATTCTAAAATCATCCCTTCATTTTCAGGTGAACAGAATGATTAGTTTTATTGAATGAAAGGTCTAGGTTCAATTAACTGAATTTTGTATGAGTAAAATTTTACATTTCTATATAGTCATAATAACAGTTGTATTAACTAACACGAATTAAAACATGAGTATATTTGATTCTGAATGAAAAATCATCATGTCATATTTCTGTTAGGAGAATGAACAATTTCTGACTTAAAATTCATAAAAATAGCTGTCTATAATGACTTGAAATATCAGAACTTCAATCATTAATTACTTCATAATTACAATAGCAATTTTATTCCTGCCATGCACCTGTAGTTTGCATTGTGTGTAAATTATGTTGGTACATTATTTTTTAATCCAATACATTTCTTCATTCTATATGCTGGTGAGGCCCAACATAAACAATGTCAAAACAACAATTTAAATTAGTGTAAATTACTAATATTACGTATATGCCCTCTTCGGGAGCGTGGAGATGAGATGGGAGTACGATACAGGATCCCAAAAAGGGGTTGTGGTATTACATGTTAAATATTTTCGGTGTTTGTATTTGAGATTACTGGAAGAAAGAGACTATTGGGAAAGGAGCTAATGAAGACACTTTGAGCTACTGTGTGAGTGACAAATGTGGAAAGGACCAAATGCCATAAGAAAGGGCATGATTAGAGTGATTGGATTGGGACCAATATGGATGAGCGAAAAAGGAACTTGATCTCTTTATAAATAATTGTGGATTGCTAAAAAAAAAAAAAAAAAAAAAGCTAATGTTTGCATTTATACAGGCAGTAAAAAATTGGAGGGGAAAAGTATATTAAAATTATGTAATTACGTATTCATCTTGTATTTTCATGTATAAAGGAAAATGTGTATAAACCATATGAATGTAGAAACAAAAATGAAACATAATAATTCAAGAACTTTTGTAAATGTTTCCTAAACATCTGTAATCTTCCATTTGAGCAAAAGAAGGCCTTTCCAACAGTTAATTAGGTTTCATATGGATGTTTCCTTTCCATCATATAATTAATTGTAGATGTACCAAAATTTTTACACATTTTTGTAAATAATCCACATACATTACAGACATGTTTGCCAAAATTTTCCTTTCATATTTATCTTTTTACATTACTTTCAGAATTATGTAAAATTATGAAAAACATTTCACTTTTGATCACAATGATCTCTATTAATCCATAGCAAAGCTTAGTTTTGCTACAAACTAGAAATACAGGGACTTTAGATCAAGTGTAGATTATGATAGTAAGCCTGTTTGATGAAATTTGTGATTCTACCCTCTTCTCAGCTGTTTTACATAAAAGTGCAAGCCTTAAGTACAATAGGGGATAGTAGAGCCTATGGAATTTGTGTCCTGTATGGAAACATTTGTTTAATTGCACACCTTTTCAAGTTTTATTGTAATATTTTAGAACATTAATTTTATATTTTGATTTTAATAGGAGGTAATTATCCTACAATTCTATTTGTTTCATTTGATGAGAAATGACACATGTTTCTCACTTTGGAATTGTTTAGGTACGGAACTTCTCATAACATTTTATTATTCATTAAATCAAGATGTTTTATAATTTTTTAAAAGCAAACTCAGTTTTTCATAAAAAATAGTCATGTCAAAAAAAGTATAATGTGTGTATTACTTTGGTGTTGTGCCATATTCTGCAATTTTTATGAAAACTCCATTTCAAAATGATATATGATAGTGGGTAGTCATTTTTATTTTAATAAATTTTGTGGCTTCTAGATGTGTGGTTCCTTTGAAGTGTTCACACATATATGTGGAAAACTACATACAAAAGTTAATCTTATAACTTACTAGTTCTAGAACAATCTTGAACTTCATCATGTAATATTCTGTTAGTCTTTGTTTTGAGTTCAGGTGGGACAATCTTTTCTTGGATGCAGAGTTATAAGTTATTCTTGGTGCTGTGGACATAATGTGTGCCATGTAAGACTTTTCATGGTGGAAAGTGTGATTTGTATGCAAAATGCATTCAAAATGTTTTAGAAACTTGTTACTCGAGGACAGTGATTAGTACGAAATCTGTGTATGCTTACAAGATGACTCTCTTAAGCACTGTGCAGAAAGCTGATGCATAAATTTCATTGTTTGTCATGTCTGGATGGTAAATAAACCAAAATGTGATGAAAAGAACAAGTCAACCCCCATATCATTGCTCCTGGGAGCAGTGAGTCAGCATGTAATTGGGGTTGATAGTATGTACACAACTGATGTGAAAGCATTGACAGTGCGATCTATTTTCCTTAGTCACCACAGTACTTGTTTACTGTAATGTTACTGCACATTTTTGATGAGAGCAAAGTGCAATAGTATTGTAGTTGAGTAGTATCTTCACTAATGTTCAACAAACCTGGATCTATATATCGTCTCCTAGAGAAGAGAACATTTGGACAAATATATCCATAAAATGAGTATTAAAATATTTTTCTCATGCAACTACATTTTATAAGTGTTGTTTCTTTAAACATTACTGTTTCCTGCATTATACTACTTGGCATTTACATGTTTCCTGTATTGTCCAACTTGGCATTTACATAGTTATATGACTAGCCAAAGAAATGCAATTCATTTTCATGACACTACATAACAATGACTTTCGATTGGACATAAGGGAGCAGTAGTGTCAAAACACCAATGAAACAGACCTTCTAAGAATGCAAACTGCATTCAGTCAGGACACCCAGTGACTAGGAGAGGTTGTGAAGAGTACCAAAAAAACGAATAAATTGTGCCAATTGCAGCCACAGACAACAAAAAAGTCAACATCCTGCTACTGAAAACAAACATTATGAACCAAACCTGCTAATCAACAAAGGATGCAACAAAGACACAGGCTTAGTGACCCTTTTTAAGAAAGCAACAAGAGCAGACAGCAGAATATTGGGATTTGTCAAAAAACACTTTCCAAGATGGGACTGATTCTATCACTTTTCAAGAAGAAGAACAAGATTGCAACAATTAATGAAATAGCACAAAAATTTAACAACTCAACAGATATTTTGTCCAAAATCATTGTATCGCTAGAAGGAAAAATGATGATCTTTGTGGACAAATAATGGATTACACAACACAAACAAAGAACAAGCTCACATTTTGCATGTGTTTTGGCAATGCCATAAAAAACATCAAAAAACTGAAGTTAGTGACTTCATGGGAAAAAAAAAAACACAAAATCAATGTATTGTTCGTTTCAGAAATGCAGACCAACTCAGCGATTCAGAATTAAAAATATGATTGCACCAACAGAAGAGGTGGAGGCACCACAGTAATCTTGAGATCATCAGTAATGCATAATGGAAAATGTCCAGAAATTTACTTCAGTGACAGAGTGACAGTGGACACATCACAGAGGAAAATCATACTGATTGGAGCCTATCTACGCCCAAGAGAAGAACTTGTAAAAGAGGATTTTACAACATTATGTACTGCTTAAACAAAATTTTGCTATGTGGAGATTTAAATTCCAAACATACATCGTGAAAATTGAGACAAAGCAACACAAAAGGGGCGACCTTCATGACCTGAAAGAAAGACTGCAAGCAATCACCACAGGACCAAAAGAGCCTTCTTGCAAACCGATGTTTTAGAACCAAAGACATGATGCGCTAGACATAACAGCTGTTAAAATTGTTAGTCCACACCTCAATTTGATGACAGTCATTGATGTGACATCTGACCATAATCCACTTCTGCACTGAATATCTCACACAATGGAACTGCAAGGCCAAAACCACATTCCACAGTAAACTGGAACAAATTTGCCTGTTGGATCAACAACATTAGGCTAACAGAAGATGTACACAATGTGAAACTGACAGATCAAGCAATCAACACAATTACCGCCAAAATGAAAAAGGCTGCCAACCAAGCATCAACAAAAATCAGATACAAAACCCTATACTACAAACCATTGTCACCTGTGTTACAGATCACAAATACTTCAAAAATAAAAGACGGGGAAAGATCGCAGAAATCCTGTAATCTTGTGTACAGAAATGAAATGCATATGCATCCAGAAAAGTTTCCAGAAGGACTGAAGAATGGAAAAGTGAAATTTTGGAAGATTGAAAGTTGAACATTTAACTATACTCCGGGGATGAGTGATAACTAATAAGAAATGTCTGAAACCAAAAAAAAACTGCCTTACTAAACAATGCAAGGACTTATGAAGACCAAAACACCCCAAACTTCCAGGATTTCCAAAACAATATAAACAAAGACAACAGTACCAAAGAAGTGGCTAGCAAAAAACGTATCACAGCCAGCAAAGACAGCCCAGAACTGACTTTTTTGTTCCCATTAATGGCAAGAAATTGGACATAGCCGAAATATGAAGGAACTTCCCAGGCTTCAGTGCTGTCACTTGCACTTTTCACCATCTATGTCAATGACATACTCAAGCTGCCCAACATCATCCTTGTGCAATTTGCTGACAGCACATTCTTCATAACCAGCACTAGAGCCCTAAACACAGCGATAAATTGTCTTCAACAACTGGACAGCCTAGAACTCTGAATCACGGAAAACAAAATAAAAATAAACTTACAAAAAAGTAAGGGAATATTATTTATGAGAAGAAAACCAGTGCTTTGCACAAGACTGAAGATTTATGGCCAAGAAGCTGACTGGACCAACCATACTTGATGCTTGGGAGTTACACTTGACAAGAAGCTAACACACAGTCATCATATCACAACAAACAGGGAGAAGATCATCAAAACCATGCACGCAGTCTACCCATTTTTAGTAGCAAAGATGTGCTCATCAAAACAAAACACAAGTAATATCTTACAACTATAATTACCATAATTCTGTATGGGTGTTCTACTTGAAATACAACAAGCAAGACCAACATCACTAAGCAGCAGTTACTACAAAACAGAGATCTCGGGCCTATTGTCAAAGCACTTAAATGGAGCAGGATTTACACATTACGTGGAGAACTGAATACCTCATGGACTGCACAAGAAATAAAAACCGGAACACCAAACCCGCAAGACAAAATAGAGTTACAAAGGCCATTCAGTTAGAAACTACAGCTACAATTGAGCCACAGCCCTAGCCGGCATGGGTTAAAAGTCCCAAGAACTATAGCTACAATACCATAAACAAATTAAATGGAATGTAGGAAAAAAGTCCCCCATGAGCCCACTGTCCTGCAGATGAAAAAAAATTCAAGACTGACCAAACCCTACTGTTCATCATGGAGGTCCAACTATCGGTGTGTAATGGTCATTCCTTTGGTGGAGCAGATGTGTTGTCAAACTTAATGGAAGTTTCTATTATGTAGAACAGCTTTTACTAATACGCAAATGCATGGTTTCATGGTGATATGTACTAATAAAAATCTCTTTAGATTCCAGCAATGTCAAGTGGTCTAAATTCCATAAGGTTTAGGCTGAGTACTCCTCAACCATTGTCAAGTGGTGACTGTTTTTGGTTGCTATTACCATCCCTATAATAGTGCCTCTTTTGGTTGCTATTATCTTCCTCATAATAGTGCCTTCTGTTACATCACTCATGCTTGCTCCAGTGCCATATAAGGAAATATCTTCATGTTTTCATTGTGTGCCTGCCTCAACCTTCCAACAATGGCTGGGCCCCAAGCTCTGCTTAACTGCAGGCTGCAGGCCACTGCTTCCCCCTTTCCCAATAAAGATGGCAGCCTGCAGCTAAGCATGACTTGGGGCTATCAGAAGGTTGATGTGGGCCTATAATGAAAAAAATTATGTTGTATGGCACTGGAGCAAGCATCAGTGATGTCACAGAAGATGGTGCAGCTATATAAGGATGGTAGCAGCAACCAAGACAGTCACCACTTGACAATGGCTGAGGACTACTCAGCTACTTACATGACATAGGGTTGGTTATTATACAATGGAAAAATTATCTATTGGTGTAAAAAATAACAACCACAATCACTTAAATAATATTTCAGCATAGTGCAAAAACTGTCTTTTCAAACCTGAATCACTGAAACTCTTAGATAGTACATTACTGCATTTACAACTTGTTTATAAATGCAGATAGCCGGCCAGGGTGGCCGAGCAGTCCTAGGTACTACCACTACGGTCGCAGGTTCGAATCCTGCCTCGGGCCTGGATGTGTGTGGTGACCTTAGGTTAGTTAGGTTCAAGTAGTTCTGAGTTATAGGGGACTGATGACCTCAGAAGTTAAGTCCCATAGTGCTCAGAGCCATTTATTTAGAAATGCAGATAATTTAAGTTATTAAAGTTGGCAATACGTACAGACATAGCCCTCACTCTTACAGGTTCTTCCATATGAGTATACCAGACATTCTAAGAATATGTCAGCAACTATTGGGTAAGAGGATACTTGCAGGCCACAACCACCCATTGATGCTTCCACTGCATGCCATTTCAGTCTTCCCTGATGTGGAGTAGTGTAACGGTTCCGTTGATGAACTCGTCTCCACTCCAGAGCACACTGTTGGTACTATGGACATTTTATTTACTCTGTTCTATTTATTTAACAAGCCAATGAGGCTACTTTGTTTTACGAGTGGAGTGTGCTCTCATTTTGTTAGTGCAATTTATGCACAGTAATATTAATTCCAGAAGGCCTGTAAAAATATTGTGACATCTGGTTATTATGTTGTTTTCTCTTAGCATATTGGTTGTACAGTTGTGTGGATTGTCATAGTAACATTTTTTCCTGGTACATTGTGATGAGAGCTAGACACTGTTGAAACTGATCATTGGAAAAATAAAATAAAATTATTACTACACACAATCTTGGCTGCCAAATATTGTTATGTTGAGAATACTCTATCTGTAGTGAACTTTTGATGAGGTGGTTATTGAAGCAGTATTTTCATGGTGATGCAATTAGGTGAGAGGTAACTGGGTGCAGAAGTTGTGGGTAGTTTCCCTCCATGGCACAAACAAGTAATGATTCAATGATACAAAGAGACATAGAATTTCAATATACAGGGCGTTTCAAAAAGAATATGCGTATTACGAAGTATTATTTTGCCCAAACTATCAATCGCTGCACCTCAGCTCGGCTGTTGGAGAAACGAATACATAGTCTAGTTTATATTAATAGTCGTTAGATGTCAGTTGTCTTCTGTTTTGCTTGGTAACTGTCATATGTTTAAAATGGCTACTCTGCAGCAGAAATCATTTTGTGCTCTCGAGTTTGTGAGGTGCAATTCCGTGATTACAGTGAAAAGACGTTCCAGGTTGAGGTAACAAATTGATCCTCCAAATGGGTGGAACATTTGTAGACTCTAGATACAGGATGTGTATCGAAAGGAAAGAGACCTGGCCGCCCTCGTGTTCCTTAAGAGAATGTTGCTTGAATTCAAACTGTTTTCCAATGTAGTCCTTCAAAATCAACTCGTCGTGCCAGTCGGGAGAAACAACTGCCTACAACAACAATTTGGCGTGTTTCGAGACGTCGGTTGGTTATGAAGCCGTACAAGTTACAGCTATTACAAGCTCTGCGCCCTGATGACAATAGCAAATGTGTGGCATTTTGTAACGAGATTCTTGATGCTATTGACAATGATAACACCTTCGCACAACACATCCTGTTCAGCGATGAAGCGACTTTCCATGTTAGTGGTCAGGTAAACAAACACAATGTTCAAATTTGGGGCCTACAGAACCCACATGCAGCCACTGAACATGTACAAGATTCACCCAGAGTCAATGTGTTTTGTGCAATATCATCTGTTTACAGCCCATTCTTCTTTGATGGAAACACGGTTAACGGTCCGCAGTATCTCACTATATTATAAAACTTGTTGTTTCCGAGGCTGCACAAAGACAACTTAATTTTCAGCAAGACAAGGCACCCCATCACTGGAGTTACCAAGTGCATGAACATATGAATGAAACTACTAAACCGTTGGATTGGTCGTCAAGGAGCTGGCGACTTAGCATGTCTCAGCTGAGCTCCAAGGTTACTGGATTTGACACCTTCTGACTTCTTCCTGTGGGATTTCATTAAAGACAGTGTTTATGTACCACCACTCCCCCAGAACCTGGAAGAGTTGAAGAACTGGATCCATACTGCTATAACATCAGTGACGGACATGCTTGCACGAGTATGAGAGGAATTTGAGTGTTGATGTGACATTGTTCGTGTTGCTCATGGAGGACATATTGAACATTTGTAATCTGAACTTGAGAGGTTTGTAAATATGTGTGTAAAATTTCATATTTGTATGTCTTAAAGTTTACTAAATGTATGCATTTGAAATACGTATATTCTTTTTCAAAAACCCTGTCTATCATTTATTTTACATAGCATGGTACAAAAACTGTAATGCCTCAAGAATTTTGGTATAAATTCTAGAAACACTAGGCCTTCCGCCGTCTCGAACGCCTGATATTTTAGGAGTGCAGGAGAGTGAGAACATTTCTACCGACCCACCTGTTTCTATGTGCATGTCGGAAGTTTGTTATTAGAAGACTGTAAGAGGGGCAAGTCACTGACGATGACAAGTGTTTGCCACCATGCCACAGGAGACGTGATAAAAACTCAAGGAATAATTATGTAGTATTCTTTGCTGTGTTAGTGAAAGTGATTATTGTAGAAAAAGAGAAGAAAACAATTGACTATATTCTTTTAACTTACTTCGTGTCTTAGCTCTGCATGAGGCTGGACGAATGTGATGTCCATAAATTAATGGATTATTACAACTTACCCCCATGAACCATGGACCTTGAGGTTGATGGGGAGGCTTGCGTGCCTCAGCAATACTGATGGCTGTACCGTAGGTGCAACCACAATGGAGGGGTATCTGTTGAGAGGCCAGACAAACGTGTGGTTCCTGAAGAGGGGCAGCAGCCTCTTCAGTAGTTGCAGGGGCAACAGTCTGGATGATTGACTGATCTGGCCTTGTAACACTAACCAAAACGGCCTTGCTGTGCTGGTACTGCGAACGGCTGAAAGCAAGGGGAAAGTTCAGCCGTAATTTTTCCCGAGGGATGCAGCTTTAGTGTATGGTTAAATGATGATGGCGTCCTCTTGGGTAAAATATTCCAGAGGTAAAATAGTTCCCCATTCGGATCTCCGGGCGGGGACTACTCAAGAGGACATCGTTATCAGGAGAAAGAAAACTGGCCTTCTACGGATCGGAGCAGTGGAATGTCAGATCCCTTCTAATCGGGCAGGTAGGTTAGAAAATTTAAAAAGGGAAATGGATAGGTTAAAGTTAGATATAATGGGAATTAGTGAAGTTCGATGGCAGGAGGAACAAGACTTTTGGTCAGATGAATACAGGGTTATAAATACAAAATCAAATAGGGGTAGTGCAGGAGTAGGTTTAATAATTAATAAAAAAATAGGAGTGCGAGTAAGCTACTACAAACAGCGTAGTGAACGCATTATTGTGGCCAAGGTAGACACGAAGCCATGCCTACTAAAGTAGTACAAGTTTATATGCCAACTAGCTCTCAGATGATGAAGAAATTGATGAAATGTATGATGAGATAAAAGAAATTATTCAATAGTGAAGGGAGACGAAAATTTAATAGTCATGGGTGACTGGAATTCAAGAGTAGGAAAAGGGAGAGAAGGAAACATAGTGGGTGAATATGGATAGGTGGAGAGAAATGAAAGAGGAAGCCATCTGGTAGAATTTTGCACAGAGCATAACTTAATCATAGCTAACACTTGGTCCAAGAATCATAAAAGAAGGTTGTATACATGGAAGAATCCTGGAGATACTAGAAGGTATCAGATAGATTATATAATGGTAAGACAGAGATTTAGGAACCAGGTTTTAAATTGTAAGACATTTCCAGGGGCAGATGTGGACTCTGACCACAATCTATTGGTTATGAACTGTAGATTAAAACTGAAGAAACTGCAAAAAGGTGGGAATTTAAGGAGATGGGACCTGGATAAACTGAAAGAACCAGAGATTGTAGAAAGTTTCAGGGAGAGCATAAGGGAACAATTGACAAGAATGAGGGGAAAGAAGTACAGTAGAAGAAGAATAGGTAGCTCTGAGGGATGAAGTAGTGAAGGCAGCAGAGGATCAAGTAGGTAAAAAGACGAGGGCTAGTAGAAATCCTTGGGTAACAGAAGAAATATTGAATTTGATTGATGAAAGGAGAAAATATAAAAATGCAATAAATGAAGCAGGCAAAAAGGAATAAAAAGTCTCAAAAATGAGATCGACAGGAAGTGCAAAATGGCTAAGCAGGCATGGCTAGAGGACAAATTTAAGGATGTAGAGGCTTATCTCACTAGGGGTAAGATACATACTGCCTACAGGAAAATTAAAGAGACCTTTGGAGAAAAGAGACCCACTCGTATGAATATCAAGAGCTCAGATGGATACCCAGTTCTAAGCAAAGAAGGAAAAGCAGAAAGATAGAAGGAGTATGTAGAGGGTTTATACAAGGGCGATGTACTTGAGGACAATATTATGGAAATGGAAGAGGATGTAGATGAAGATGAAATGGGAGATACTATACTGTGTGAAGATTTTGACAGAGCACTGAAAGACCTGAATCGAAACAAGGCCCCAAGAGTAGACAACATTCCATTGGAGCTACTGACGGCCTTGGGAGAGCCATTCCTGACAAAACTCTACCATCTGGTGATCAAGATGTATGAGACAGGTGAAATACCCTCAGGCTTCAAGAAGAATATAATAATTCCAATCCCAAAGAAAGCAGGTGTTGACAGATGTGAAAATTACCAAACTATCAGTTTAATAAGTCACAGCTGCAAAATACTAAAGCGATTTCTTTACAGATGAATGAAAAGACTGGTAGAAGCCGACCTCAGGGAAGGTCAGTTTGGATTCTGTAGAAATGTTGGAACACGTGAGGCAATACTGACGCTACGACTTATCTTAGAAAATAGATTAAGGAAAGGCAAACCTACATTTCTAGCATTTGTAGACTTAGAGAAAGCCTTCAACAATGTTGACTGGAATACTCTCTTTCAAATTCTAAAGGTGGCAGGGATAAAATACAGAGAGCGAAAGGCTATTTACAATTTGTACAGAAACCAGATGGCAGTAATAAGAGTCGAGGGACATGAAAGGGAAGCAGTGGTTGGGAAGGGAGTGAGACAGGGTTGTAGTCTCTCCCCGATGTTATTCAATCTGTATATTGAGCAAGCAGTGAAGGAAACAAAAGAAAAACCCGGAGTAGGTATTAAAATCCATGGAGAAGAAATAAAAACTTTGAGGTTTGCCGATGACATTGTAATTCTGTCAGAGACAGCAAAGGACTTGGAAGAGCAGTTAAACAGAATGGACAGTGTCTTGAAAGGAGGGTATAAGATGAACATCAACAAAAGCAAAACGAGGATAATGGAATGTAGTCGAATTAAGTCGGGTGATGCTGAGGGAATTAGATTAGGAAATGAGACACTTAAAGTAGTAAAGGAGTTTTGCTATTTGGGGAGCAAAATAACTGATGATGGTCGAAGCAGAGAGGATATAAAATGTAAACTGGCAATGGCAAGGAAAGCGTTTCTGAAGAAGAGAAATTTGTTAACATCGAGTATAGATTTAAGTGTCAGGAAGTTGTTTCTGAAAGTATTTGTATGGAGTGTAGCCATGTGTAGAAGTGAAACATGGACGATAAATGGTTTGGACAAGAAGAGAATAGAAGCTTTCGAAATGTGGTGCTATAGAAGAATGCTGAAGATTAGATGGGTAGACCATGTAACTAATGAGGAGGTATTGAATAGAATTGGGGAGAAGAGGAGTTTGTGGCACAACTTGACAAGAAGAAGGGACCGGTTGTTAGGACATGTTCTGAGGCATCAAGGGATCACAAATTTAGCATTGGAGGGGGCAGCATGGAGGGTAAAAATTGTAGAGGGAGACCAAGAGATGAATACACTAAGCAGATTCAGAAGGATGTAGGTTGCAGTAAGTACTGGGAGATGAAGAAGCTTGCACAGGATAGAGTAGCATGGAGAGCTGCACCAAACCAGTCTCAGGACTGAAGACAACAACAACAACAACAACAACAACAACACAACCTATGATATTGTACTTGTGTTTTATCGAGTCTGACATTTAAAGACACCATTTGGCTTGCCAGAGTTTACATACTTATGTGAAAACGAGTAAATGTTGCTTTGTGTTGAGAGTTGAAAATATATCATGAATGAATTGAAAGTGCTCCATGAGCACACAAATTATTTCAAGAATAGAGAAGTAGCTTAATAAATTCCTGTAACACGCTATAGTCTTCAGAGAAGAAGCTTTTAGAGATCGATGTAGCTGATTACCCAGAGAAGAGGATCGGCTGCACAAAATATGTAAGTCAACTGTGAGAGATGTGAGAGTCTTGCACCCCAGTACCACACTGTCTAATGTCTTCAAAAAAAATGTTAGAAAACAGTCAGTCACTTCATCCAAATTAACTGTTTTCAGTGTGGACACTTCACTCTGCACTATCATCGCTGGTCAGTAATAGTCTTTGGGGCACTGTCCCCACAATTCTGGTAAGCGTCCCACAAGAATGTGTAGTAGATGTCAAAACTATACACATGGAATTTCAAACCTGCCAAGATGAGCTCGCACCTGCCAGTCCACTTTACTGTGTTGACAGTCTAGTCACACCTTTGTCCATTCCTGACAATCACGCCTAACACATGGCCAAACAAATTGTTCAGTAATGATCGGAGTTGTTGCCCATATGCCTGGGTAGCTGAGATTATGTAGTTGAAAAACACGCATTGCACCAATGAAGGTATATTAGGCCGAAGACATTGTTGTGATATGTCACATAGAAGAATTGCATCCATTTCTGGAATCAATCTGAGTTCTGTCTTGAGGTTAGTTGACACATCCTCAAGCAATGCATCAGTTGTCTGATTGCATTCCTATTGTTCTGCAACTTTGTTGAAGTTGAGGGTGAGGGATATGGTGCTGACTCACTACAAGTAATCCATGATGATGTTATCTGCCGCACAGAGGTGGCAGACATCCACAGGATACTGTGTAATCAGATAAAGATGTTGAAATTGTCTCAAGTGACCATAGGTGAAGGGTGTTGAATGGCGTCCACCAGAGGTTTATGAGTAGTACAGATAATCCGTGACATCCCTCAATATCCTCACAAAAATAGCATACAGCCTCTTAAACCACGAGTAGTTTTTAGTCAAAAGAAGACCAATTTGTCAGTGAGGCTGTAAGCTTTCTAGAGAAAAATCTCAGAGGTTGTGTATCACCTACTACTTCGTACTGGAGGATAGCACCTAAAGCTGTGTCACTTGCGTCCATCATAATTGTAAGCTCTGCATCTGGTACCAGATGTCCTCATGCAGGCAAATGCTGATAGCTTCTTCAGTGTCCATAATACGCTGATTAGCCAGAAAATTATGAATACGTACGTATAGCCAGTACATATACGTTTGGAATGGATAATGGAGAAGCAAGAAGGCTTTGGTAGATCGAACACATCCCGGATGTGTTCGATCAGATTCAAATCTGTCAAGTTGGGGGGCCAGCACATCAATAGGAATTCACCACTGTGTTCCTTGAACCACTCTATCACACTCCTGGCCTTGTGACATGGTGCATTATATTGTTGAAAAATGCCACTGCCGTTGGTAAATATGATTGTCACAATGAAGGGGTGTATGTGGTCTGGAACCAGTGTATCATACTCCCTGGCTGTCATGGTGCCTTGTACAAGCTCCACTGAACCCCATCAATACCCATATGAATGTTCGCCAGAGCATAATGGAGCCACCGCCAGCTTGTCTCCATCCCGCAGTACTGGTGTCAAAAAGCTGTTCGCCTGGAAGATGACTGATTCACACCTCACCCTCAGTATGATGAAAAAGATATCAGGATTCATCAGACCATGCACTGTTCTGCCATTGTGCCAACATCCAATGCTGATGGCCATACACCCATTTTAGTCGTAGTTGCCGATTTTCATGGTGTTAACGTTGGAACATGCATGGCTGTTGGCTTGGAGGCACATTATTAGGATTGTTTGGTGCACTGTTTGTTCAGACACAATTGTAATTTGTCCAGAATTAAAGTCTGATGTTAGTTCCACCACAGTTCGCCACCTGTCCTGTTTTACCGGTCTGCCCAGCCTACGATGTCCGAGGGGTGGCCGCCCACCCGACGTCTGGATGTGGTTTCATCTTGGTATCACCATGTGTTGAAACACTCACCACAGCGCTCCTTAAATACCCGACAAGTCGGGCAGTTTTGGAAAAGCTTATGCCGAGCCTACGGGCCATCACAATCTGCTCTTGAGCAAACGCAGATCATGCATCTTCCCCATTCTACACATGAAGAGCACACTCACTGACACTATGTGCACCGTGCATGTATAACTAAAGGACATTCCTGGCCAGGTGATGCTGATATGGCCTGGACGGATTTATATCAACAGTAGGTTTATAGACATAATGTCTTGGCTGATCAGTGTAATCTATACTTGCCTTGCATGTGAGGCCTGACAAGGGTGTTCATTATTGGTGATTCAAAATGCGCAGCTTATGGGGATACCATCTGTAAAAATTAAGGATTCCCAAGAATCATGGAATATCATGATATGTGCAAGGCGGTGGCAGCCATTGGATCAGTTGCATTTGGTAGAGGGTAATGAGAATGCATTTGAGATTAACTTTGTGGCTCTGATGACCATGGGGAAAAAATCAGAATGTCATCTAAAAACACATAGCTTCAGCATAATTTAAAAAATACCCCGTCGATGAACCATTGCCAGGTCTGAGTTGCAATTTTTTTTTTTTTTTTTTTGGCACCATCAGAAACTCAAATAAGCTGAACGGCATGATGATGGCCATTTTGGCAACATTTTCTGGTTGCAAAGAGATCTGGTCTGGTAATATGCCTTTTTACAATCCCTCATGGAAAAACTGTTGCCCCTGTGAGTGCATGAGTAAAGTTCTGTGTATTTGGTAAGGGTAACTGTTGTAAATCACACATGAGTTAAGTGTTCTATAGTCTCCACATAGTCAAACAGAACCATCTTTCTTCATTATTAATTTAATGAGAAATGCCTGTGCACTGTCTGATGGCCATACAATGCCCACGTGCAACCTGTCATTTACTACTATCTTAAAAGCTAGCAGGAGGGTTGGAGCAAGGTGGCATGCTCTATACCAAACAGAGGGACCCACTGTCGTACTGATGTGTACATTGTACCATTTTTAATACTGACTAATAAAGTAGAGCCCGTGATGCATTATGTCAGGCACTATCATGGCATCTGTTATAGACATGGTTTAGCTGTCTTCAAACCATAAAAATACTACTGTCCCGGGGTTTTGCTGCAGAATGGTCATCTTGAAACTTCATAATTGTGGCACGGTAGATGCGCAGCAGTCACATACATTATAGTAGGTATAGCAGGGTCGGGCATGGCATCCAAACTTCATTTGTGCATGGCATACAGGCCAAGGCCTGGCCTGTCTCAGCTTTGCTTTGTCATTCTTGGAAGTACCCAGAACAGTGTGGCATTTCATTGAGCACTGCAGCATGGCATTTTTCAGTCAGCACAACTCTATTCGCTTCACACAGAATTGTGATGTTGGCACACAAAGAATTTAAAGATTTAGTTGACAATGAAAGAGCAAAAAAGTACAATGATCAAAAGATGGGATTCATCATTCTATACATCAACTGGTGGCATGAATAGCAAAATTTCTGAAGTTGCATGCATAATTCCACTGTCAGATGCAACAATTTTTAATGGATCTGAACAAAGAGTATGGAGACATTATAATTACTGCAAAGTGATTTGGTTAAGTCAAGGGCCATGCCTACAATGATTTTTCAATTTAAAAGTGCTATTGCTTAATTTATGGAGAAAAAAGGAGTACAGGAACGAAAATTAGAACATTTGTAATGGATTGCAGACATTGCATTTTAAGTGGACTTGAATGAACACTGCCTACAGTAAGACATTGCAAGATGAGTAACAACTGCTTTCGTATTTAATGGGGATGCATTCAAAAAGAAAATTGCATAGTAGAAGGGACACTTTCTGACAAACACAGACCAGGTCTCTAAGCCCACTGGTATTAAAGAATTCATTGTAGCCTTGAAAGAATTACAAGGATCGTTTTGTAAATGTTTTGAGGCCGTTTGCCATTTCAGTTGAAAGTGCCCCTGTGGGTGTAACTGACTGATCTGCAAAGTAGTTATCATTTGAAAGGCAAATCCCTTTAGTGTTAAGACTTTGATTTCCTCAGATAGTTTCCATGTCTATGTCATGAAGTCACAAAAGTACTACAACATTTCAACCAACATGTGTGAAAGATGTTTCTTAGATTATGAAACTAAATAAGATATGATTACTTGGCAACTTGAGAGTGAAGATCTGTGAAATTGTCTGTCTGTGCTGTTGATAAATGTGAAATACAAAACAGAGTCATATGCAGTGTGACTCTAGTGCCAATTAAATGTGGTGCATTCTCAGTTTCCCCCTCAGTCTGCATGTTGGGGAAATGTGCAGCAAGGCTAAGCACTACAGCACTTGTACCAAGGAATGTATCGCAAGCAAATTCTTGGGCACCCATGAGGTACAGGATGCCCCATCAGAATGTTATTTGCCCTGACAAACACTATGAATTTGTAGTTTCACTGCTCATGGCGTCAATGTTGCACAATAGTTGTGAGTAAGGACTGGACATAACATACGCCTGTATATACAATATTGTAGATGTAAAATCAGTCTGTACATATGTAGACCATGAGGGATCACCAAAATTCACTGTAGTAAGTTTGGAGAAACAGTTCACAGTTAAAGACTGCCATTGTTGCATCACACTCACTGTGATCTGTGCAGCAATGTTAGCGCTCAGGTCCTATTCTAGTCTGCACACTGTTTGTTGTTGTGAGTACCAAGCTCCTTTAATACCCCATATAATCGGAGCTCATAAAATGGCTGGTGGGCATGAAGTTGTGTCTGCTGATTGCATTGCAGACAAAAAAAAAAAAAAAAAAACACTTCGGCATGGAATACCACAGTAATTCTGGCGGTTTCACAGACAGGGTCTCTAACGAGGTTAGTTTCCTCTGTGGCATAGACAAGAAATGACCCAATGATACACAGAGATGTAGAATCTCAACAAATATAATTTATTTTACACAGCACAATACACAAACATCTTGCAATTGCAGTTGCTCGGTCTGAACTAACCATTTTGGGTGCCAACACTTTACTGTTCAGTGACAGTCATTGTGGTGCTGTCCTCACAAAATATTCGTGATTTATTATGAGATGATATGATTATGTGTAAGGGATTTTTGTGGATTATTATTATTATTATTATTATTATTATTATTATTATGAGCAATACAATGGAGAGGTTAGGGTTACGGCTTTATTGTCATGAAAATGTACAGGACTTTATTAATTATGTTACATCAAACATTTAAGTGGCATAAGTAATTTATGAGAATAATTACAAGGATGGTCACTGACAAAATGGATTTGATATCTGTTGACTTAGTGATTATGATGATGATGATGATTTGTAGTGGTTGGGTCAAGCTGATAACTTACTAGCAATTACAAGTATGTCGGATAGTGAATTAATGATGATGAGACGTAATGATGTTACCCATAACTGTGTACCCTCTAAAAGTAAAGTAGAAATGAGTGTTGACAAAAATATTACAATTAATGGAAAATTTAGGAATGGGATTTATTTATTTACTTTTTTTTGGGGGGGGGGGGGGGGGGGGGGCAGGGGAGAGAGGGGGGTGTTGTTAAATATCACGAATGGGGAGAAAACTTCGCCATGAAATAATTTACATGAAATAATTATACAGTTTTTACTAATCAGCATTCTTTTATGATGTACTGAGAGGTCATATTTCAGATTTTGCTGCCTTTTAGTTTCATGTTTGTATAAATTAGCACTTAGTTGCCGTTTCTAGGATTAGTCTTGCTTAAGCATATTCTAGTTTGTTGGTATAATACATACATAATAAATACATGGTGATTTTAAGACACCCTTTCAATACATTACGGAAACCACCATTATTCACTAATGTTGTTAAGGATGAATCTGTATATACTGTGATAGATGAGGGAATGTTTGTGAAAATAGATGTAAGGAGTAGGAAGGGTTACTAACCAATTTAATGTTTAATGAGCAAAATAATTAACATTTCATTTTCGTTGTTACTAATGTAGGCACACAGTAATCAGTTCAGTATACAACCACAATTATAAAGGTGCATTGTGTTTTTTGTAGTAATTATGAATCTATTCCAACACTGTGATCAGAATACTTACGTAATGTGAAGGTGCTGTCTTGCTTAATGTTTGCCACTGTCATGAAATTCTGTACAAGTGTATGATGTCTTGTAAATGTTGTGCATATTCTTTCTAAAAAGGCAATTTGTTTGTTCACATTGTCAGTTTTGACAAACATGCCACAGCAGTACTAATTATAAATGATTTGAGACACTACTTCAGATATTTAGCTCATCTTGCTGCTATTGTACTTGGATTTGTGTATTTAGTGATGTATAAATACACTAGAGGTTTTTTAAAACATTTTTCATGCGCCAGTTATCTTATTCATGCAATTGGACAGTGTATTAGGAGGCCTTTTTGAATACACTCCTACTAACATACGTATCCATCCCTCCGACATTTATAGTTTCATCTGTTTAATGCCTCTGCCATCCCTTAATTGTATACAATGCTAATTAGGGTGTACGAATTGTAGGAAAAAAGCAATCTCTAATGTAGAGTTCAAGCAGGATACAAGCAAAGGAGATGAAGAAAGAAGACTGTACCAGGAAACAAGAAACAGGGAAGAAGAAAAAGGATGAAAGTAATAGTATATGCATTTGTTTAATGTGTCACATACAACAAAAACAATTACACAGTATGCAGGGGCACCTGTAATAAAAGATACCTGTCGATTCAGTTCGTCCAGTGTCTACACAATTCAGGCACCTAGAATGTATATTTTTTTTCTTTTACATTTATGTATCAGCAGAATCTCCTGTATAAATTGTATGCACAAAATTCTGGGAGTGTGCGCATTGAAACAGACCGAGACTCACATACTGAATAATATGGTAACCACAACTAAAATATTTAACGATACACTTGTCTATTTCATCTTTCGTAGCAAACCTGTCAATTTTTATATTACACTAGTACTAATCACTTGTGCTAATTTTCCTGTAATTTTTCTTTCATTTACACTCATCTATAAATTAAATCTCTAACCAAATGAAATAATAATAGATGTTCTTACATCACTGGATTGTTAAAATCACATCACGTAATTTTCATATAAAGGTGCCAGATTTTGAAGAACTGTATTTACTGGAAAGATGATTGTACAAATTAATATCCTAATTCTTGTGGGAAATGTTAAAGCTCAAAGTAAATAAAAAAATTAGGTAAGTTAAATTTGAAAAGTTTGCTAATATCACAAAAAAAGGCTGATAAAATTGTCATTGTAATTGTGTTAGCTTGAATGGTAAAGTAAATTTTAACATGAACCTCATAGCACAATCATCTGAGTTATAAAATTGTGATTATGCTACATGTCTTAACAAGGAGGTTAGCACTAATCCATTGTTAAAAGTTTATATAAGCGACTGTGACTGTGCACTGCAGTTCAGTTTGGAACAGTTTTTGCTCAGTTCAACGCAGTTGTGTGTCAGTTTTGCCACAATATTTTCTCAGTCTGATTGTTAATGAAAAGTTTTGTAATGGAGAACAGAAGAAACAACAAATAAATTTTGGATATTGAAAAATTTTGATTACGAGAACCTAATTTCTAATGATGTAAGGATGCAACTTATATGAAGATAACCAATGCAATACTTTCTGCACCAAACAAAAAGAATGTGCCAATTTGATCAACAATCATCGACACCTCTGATACATCAAGATCAGTATTTTAATATTACTGTTTCATTTTCCTCCTTCGACGTTTATCTTTTACAATAATTTCTGTAAATTAATGCGAATATTGAAATTAATGCACTTAAATTTATATGCAATTTATGTTTTAGTCATGAGCAGGAAGGTTTCAAGAGTCACAGGACCACCTGGTATCGGTTCTACACCATCTACAATGCTCTGAAGCACCAGTGTGCACTTTTAAGGTGGTGACTAATATTTTGTCCAGTAAGCTTATATGTTTTAGGGACTTGCCACACATTGTACAGGTCTTCCATAAAAAAAAACGATAAAAGTCGTGTTACACAATGATTTACCTTTCCTCTTGCTATGTGATGAAGGGAACAACAGTACCATAGTGATAGTGGAAAAAGTGCAAAGAGTACAAGTTTCATTCATTCCATTTTATTAAATATTAAATTGTGAATACAGACTGGTTTATTTTAATAAGAGTTGCACCTGTGGCAATAAAATGTCTCGTGAGTGGGCACATGACCAGCATGGTTGCCACTGGAATGAACAAGACAGAGCACACTAGTGTAATAAAATCACATTTGCTGGCAGATGAAAATTATTGAAGTCAAGAAACATCACTTCACATGTGAAGAAAGTTTTATGGAATGTACTTCTGACTTGGCCATTCCACACATGTATTTCTGGTGCTGTATTCTGATTCATTATTATTTAACTGTACCTGTTAACATATGACAAAAACTGAAAGGATATTATGTAAAACTGAACTGGGACAAACTGCAACTTTTTGTTCCATACATACACACATACATCCATTCTTATACAAGTTTTTGATGACAGTAATGACAAAATGGGAAATAAGCTCTTGTAGCAATTAGCATGGCCATGAACAGACCATTACATTTGTGATCTTTCTTAACCTGTCTGCTTACAAATGACCAGTATCACAGAGTGGCTGTACCGTATTATACTCCTCATCTTGTGAGAATCAACACCTGGAATGGAGACAAGTGGTGTACAGTCCTAATAACAGTTTTACAAAAACCACATGAGATTATTTCTATCAGAAGTATAAACAGTGTAGTGTATTACTAAATTATGTAATTTTATAGAAAATGTTATCAAATATTAATTTAAGCCAAAATATTTCCACCATAATTTCTTTTTCAAGAAATTTCATCTGACAGTCAATTGCCTCCTGGTGTGTCAGACTCACAAAATACATTACTCCAAATATTTCTTTTCATGCACAGATTTGTCCATTGTTTCACAGTTTGTCTTAGATCGCATGAAATTACTTCTTATAAATTCAAAATTCAGTCACCTTTTTATGTAGTGATTACACACCAATTAAGTACAATGAGATTTTGAAATCAATTAGGTTTTTTGAGTGATAATAGTTCACTGCTAACTCTACTCATTATCATCTTAATTTTAAAATGTCAAATTGTACCATGAACTCTAAATTGCCAGAGTTCCTTTATGAAATACCTCTGGAATTTTCAACAGACAGAAACCAAAACCACATACCCACATAAATAAAATGCAAGTATGCCTTGTAACTGAGAGCGTGACAGTGATAATGAAAACATTAATCAGATGCTGCCCCCCGCCCCCTTGAAATCTACTCACTAAAGTTTATATTGTAACTAACTAAACTCTCTTTATAACATGGGAGTTGATAAGTACAGGTAATATAGCCTTGTAACTATCATCATATGTAAATTTGAAATGTAACATGCTTCAGTACCAGAAAGGTAATTACACAAAAGAAAAGAGTATTTGGGAGCACTTCCAGTTTAAGGGTACTGAAAAAAAGCTATATTTTGCTTTCTGTTATTAAATCAACAAAACCATGAAACAATTATTTTTCCAAGTAGGCATTTGCTCCATTGCCATTATAATTGGCTTGAATTGAGGCAGCCTATTACAACGTGGCTATATAAATGTAATGGCAGATATAATTTCAGAGAAATGTGTTCTATCTCCAATCACATCAAATATGCAGTTCATCAGTAACCATCAAAGCTGAAAAGGTGGAGTTGTAAGTTGCTGTCATGCTCTTCCTCTTTGTGCTGAACACATTTACAGGAATAAGTGAAAATGGCACTCTTAGTTAAGAAAAGATCACATCTTTTGTAGTTCATTACAGTTCATGCGCAAATGTTAATTACTTAAATTCATGAATAATGTCCAAAAATATCCAGTTACTTTTTGATAGCTTCAAGAAAAAAGGTCATGAGCACTATGTGAGGATTTCTGCACTGAATCACTGGTTAAAAAGTCTGTGCCAAAACAGTGAAGCTGCAGGATGGAATTAAAAGCAATCACAACAGCACTGCAGTGTGACAAACAGAAATGGAAGATGAATTAAAAAATGCTTGTGAACTCAATCACAATGCTGGAAAATAATACTAGTATATTTTAACTTGCACAACTAAATTATTCGTGTCTTAGTGGGTAAAAGCCTAAACTCCATAGGTTGGAGGAAGATAGGGTGAAACCTCCATTAGGACCATGCCTAATAAACCACTGTCACGTGCAAACACACCTTTGGCTTGAAGACAAATTCACTTGCCAGATTGCTGTCAAATGACCATTTTCTTGCTTCTATTATTTCTATTCTGGATTCTATATCCTTTTCAGTGTCATTCATGCAACATCACAAGTTTACATTTATACATACACTTCCTAATAACACAAAAAGCTGTTACATGTAATGAAAAATGAGCATCTTCTTTCAAGGTTAATCATTCTAGTTTAGCTTGTAGAAATGTAAATTTCATGAAAAGACTGTATCACAATTCATAATCACATACAATTGACACAATATTCTCAAGTGCCATAAGAATTAACAGAAAATGTATTGTGTGGAAACAAATGATTGCAGTGTTTCCAAAAGTTCCATTGGTCACATTTGTTTCATGACTCCAAAGCTCATTATTTTGCTAATGTCATTACAGACTCAGTCTTCTATCCACAACAGCTGTATGGACAAATAAAATAGTAGGCACAATGAGTATATATTTTTGTAACTATATACTACAGTATTGACTGAAAACTCTAATTACATCATTTGTTCACACATAAAGCATAACAATACAGCAATATTAAAACAACTCAAAACTGCAATGTGCATAAACAGTAGATACGGATCTTTTGTGATTTCTGATTTATGGACATTAGGCTGTGGACTAAGGCAAGTTTCAGTGTCTAAAAATTTCATCTCGTAAAGCTGGAGACATCTTGAGGTTATAAAGACATCTTCAGTTGACTTTCAACCTTAAAAAAACCGTTCAATTTGCTGAGACTGTTTGATTTTGAAAATCAACTAATGACATCTTTCTAGTCTCTGAGAATTTCTTCAGCATTAGGAGATGAAATAATCAGCACTCTAACGTGCTTTAAGCCATAGCCTAATGCCCGAAGTTGCTAAGAATGTAAATACCGGCTGTGAAACCACATTGTATGGCCAATGGCTAGGGACATCAGCATGTAACTAAGCTGGACATCACTGTGCAATTACAAAAACATTTATGTTGTATACACTGTACACTTTCATGAGAAATTTCAAGACACAAACATCATTCAGATTGCTTAGGCTAGACAAAAACCAAAAACTGACGCCATGTTCTGTTAGTACCAGAATAATGACAGACCAGAAAGATCATATGTTATAAGTAACACAAATTAAAACTGGATGATTGCTTTTGTGGTATATAGCACTTCATAAAGTTCTGTTTAACTATTCCCATATAATACATCTGACTTAAACAATAAAGTAGGTTATATACATATATATAAAAATAAGAACAGAAAGACTAGTAGTGTTGATGAAATACGTTTTCGAAGGCTGCAACTATTACTTTAAGCTACTTCAGACTTGAAACCAGTGAGTACAGGTTTGTGGATTCTGTATAAACATAATAAAATATTTACTGTTCCCTTTCTGTCCTCACATTCTTCACTTACTTAATTACCAGTAGTCACTGAAAATGTTTGTTTTACTTGTAAAGATCAGCTTACTGTGTTGGTAATAAATGTGGGCCTAAAGTTCAAACAACTTTCACCCTACTGTCTTAGATAACACGTGAAACAAATAAAAATAGTACCTGAAAACTAGTGTTTAATCTGTGGTGATGTATTCACGGTAGCTTGCCAATATCCCATGGTGACTAAGAAAGTGAAAACTTACTGCCTGCTAATTTTTCCAACTGTGGTATTATACATGGAAATTGTTTTGATAAACTGGCAGGTATAACAACAGTTTCAAAGCTGAATCGTGTATCAATAAGATAAAGAAATAAATCAGTTGAATACAATAATTGACATATTACATTCCAGTTCATGTAACAAAATCATTTGGAATGTAATATCACCTTCTTTTAAACTTTTCTCTCTCTCTTTTAACAAAATTTATCCAGTTAAATGTGTTATTAAGTAAGCTTATTCACAAGTGTCATACTGGATAATTACACTTGTATATGTTTACATGGGTAAATACATGCCAATGTGCAAATTTAAACTATTAAAAACCTCCACTTTCTTTTAAACAACTTGCAGAAGTAATACACAAACAGCTTACTCTGTTAAATATCTGTGATTATCATAACTTTTTGCACCAAACTGTACTATAATCAGAAATTATAATTAAAATCTTCAACTAGTCATTCATGAACAATTTCTACTGTAACTTCAGTTTTGTAACTGCTGGAGGAGAAGGAGGAGGAGGAGGAGGAGGAGGAGGAAGGGGGGGGGGGGGGGAGGAGGAAAGGTGCTTTAGGAAATCCTCCTTTCAGTTAAAAATTGAACAATGGAAAATCCAAGATGAATGTAACAATATTATGAAAAGATAGTTGCTACTCATCTTATTGACAGATGCTGAATCGCTGATAGGCACAACAAAAAGACTTTCAAAAAATTAGCTTTTGGCCAACATGGCCTTTGTCGAAGATACAACTCACTCACTCAGTGTCACTCTCTCTCTCTCTCTCTCTCTCTCTCTCTCTCTCTCACACACACACACACACACACACACACACACACACAAAGCGCGTGCAGGCGTAGTATCTCCAACGAAGGCCTTGTTGGCTGAAAGCTCATTTTCTGACAATCTTTTTGTTGTGCTATCTGCAACTCAGCATCTTCGCTATATGGTGAATAGCAACTACCTTCTTCATAATATTGTTACATTCTTTTCAGTTAACTATGCCCACAAGTACACTGTTCAACATGACCCTTTAAATGTCTGTGAACACCTTACAGAATGTAGACTCTGTTCTCAACACTATTAACAAAAGTTTGCTTAGACACAAGCTTTGTGTTTCAACAAATGTAACGTCTCTACAAAATGGTCCTGTCATAACTAAATTTTGAGTGGTTGCTGATGAATAACACAAAGCATTTATTATCCTTCAGTTTTTTTTTGGTTTCACTGTTTTCTTTTCTTTTTTTTTTTTTTTTTTTTTTTTGTTCACCCTTCTTTCCTTGAAAAATAAAAAAAAAAAAAAAAAAGTGAAACCTAAGTGATCTGCTGAACCTTCTGATCATGATTTTCAAAGCAGATAAGACAAAAAAGTTCTTGGTTTTGGGTAAAACAGGAAACATTAGCTACACCAATAAATTATCTGTATTAATCTGAAGAACTGCATCACATATGAATCATAAGCTAAAAGATCATAACACAGATAGAACTTCAACTTATAAACCACACAAATATGACATGACACCTTGTGATTTATCCAAATAAAACTAAACCAGTCTCCAGCAGTCCATAACAAATGAATCATTAACAGATACTTTAAACTGAAAAAAACAGTGTAAGATAAGTGGGATGACACACTTTACTTAACTGAAAACAAATTTTCTAACTGTTGTACATATTACACAATTAGATTCTTACCTTCCCATAACAAACATTGCTGCTACAAATAGATATTTTATTACACTTCAAATTTGGGTGAAAGCGTTTCTTCCCCACTTAATGGACATCAATTTTTCATGCAATAATGAAGAATCAAAATTTAAAATATTTGACTTTTTCTCTAAGGGTAAAAAAAGAATATGCAATTAAAAATAGTATACGGGAAGATGGCAAAATTTAATAATAACCAGAATGGAGAAGGGATTAACAGACATTAACCAAGATGTACCATAGCTGAAATTCTGATGTTTCATTTAAGAGCTGCCAAGTTCAGGTCACTGTCTTGCCATTATTATAAGATTTCCCATTACTTCTCTGTGGAACTGAGTTAAAGCTTTGTTTTTAGTGATCGTTGAAATAACAACACGATAGATCGCAATAAACAAAGATAGAACAGAGGAAATGTTGAAAATAAAGATAGAGTGCCTAATATTCACAGGTGATGTGGCATTATTAGCAAAAAATTATAGTATACAACCAGAAACTGATTGAAAAACTACTTACAAGTGCAGGAAAGACAGAACTAAAGCCATCTTATAAGCAGACAGATTACATTTATACCAATACAATAAACAAAACCATCTGGAAATGAGGTTTAAAAACTTCAGGAGAACAGACAAATTTAATCATCTTGGGGAATTGTTACAGCAAATAAAGGAATAGCTATCTAGATGGAACTAGCATACAGGATTGTACACAACAAGAGAGTTAACAACAAAGCAATGACAAAGCATTACACCAAATTAGTAAAGACAGAAGCATTTTATAGTTCAGAATGCCTGTCATGGAACAAAAAATAAGCAATAAAAGAAGAGAATTAAAAAAATTACTGAACATTTTACGATGCAAAAAGCCAATTCATGAAAGGAAGTGAAAATAAATATGTATGCAGATGTCTAGAGAAGATAACGGACACCCTATGCAACACAACACTAAAATTAAGAGTGCATTGCAAGAAACAGATAAATTAGATTCTAAAATGACAGCTAAATTATCAAGTCAAAAGTAACCACAAAATGGAAAAAGGAAATACAAAAAATACACCCAAGTTATGACTGATTAAATGGATACTTGCAAGTGTTTCAGACACATGTCAAGGGACCCTACGAAATAAAAACTACAATAGCCTACAGCATATTTCAGAAGAAAGGAGGAAGATGCTCAGTAAAAGAATGAAGAAATTCTGAGATAAAGAAAAGAGTCACTCCACAGTTAAAATGCAGAGTCAAAGCACATCAAAAGTATTTGGCACATTGTTTACTAAGCAGCAAATGGGATATAATGTAATAAGAAATAGAACTCATTACAGAAAAATAATGCAGATCAAATAAGTACAATGTAAAGTTTGTATCCACACACTGTTTCTTTAGTAAGTAAGAAAGACAGTAAGCAATTAATATGATATATGGAGGATCAAGGAAACATTTCCAAATTAGTTGTCTTGGATTAGGATAAAAATCACATAATTACAGGATGTAACTATACCTACTGCTCTGGTCACTTGAGGCCCATCATGAAGTTTCATGCTAAATTACAAAAAGGCTGGTATAAGACAAAATGACACAGCAAACAGATATTCTGTCAAATTCTCCACACACTGTGAGATATCATGAATTTTGTCCCAAACAGTATACAGCATGTTCCATCAACTTTTCATTGAAATCACATTTGTTCATTGTACTGCGTTGCATGCTTGATGGGACATCTCATATTTTGTCCTGTTCTCTGTCTCCCACTAACAGGAGCACCTCTTTTTTCCTATTTGTCTTCTGTCTTCAAATTTAAATCAATGCTTTATCTCATATGGTTACATAAACAATATTTGTTCCTCCAAGCTGATAATCTGAAAAAAATAATAAAATGAGCATACGGAATTGCTGGCCGGGAGGCCACATTCGGGGAAGTTCAGCCACCAAGCGTGTCTTATTTCAGTTGACGCCACATTAGGCGACTTGCATGCCGGTGATGAGGATGAAATGATGACGAGGACAACACAACATTCAATCCACGAGCGGAGAAAATCTGCAACCCAGCCGGGAATCGAAACCTGGCCCGCTGCACAGGTGGCAAGCACATAACCACTCAGCTAAGCAGACGGACTGATAATCTGCAGAACAGACTGAACAAGTTAAGAACCTTCTTTCTGTTTATTGTTACCTGTTCATTGCTTACAGTCTGCCTATTAGATATTTCCTGTCAAATGAAAATCAACATGGAGAATACACTTTAAAACAAATATACCAGTACTTGTGAAAAACAAGGCTTGCACATAGTAATGTCCTCACTGTGCTACCAACGTGAATTAATATATCACAGGTGGAAATTCTGTGTTCATTTTACTGCACTTTACCTTTTCTCCCAAAATTACTTTGTTTTTCTATAAAATTAGTACAAAATCAAAACTTTTTAACTAACACTTATGATTCATTTCCACACTAGCACCCCTTTTCATCAATGCCTGCTACCTGGAAATATGTCCACATGTCCTTTCAAGTCACTTATCTTTTACTGCAGATATAAATACATAAAAAGCATGTTTGCTCTGATTATACTGAACATAAAATATAGTGAATGTTATAATAACAAACATGCACAAGCAATTTATTTTTGTGTGCTAAAAACTATGCATTCTCATCTTTCAAATGGTACAATACAAACAATGAATGCTTGTGCATTAAGTATCAGTTCCAACTGCAACAGATCCAAGTTCAATATGGAAGTATGTACATTTAAATGTAACAAGGAAAACAATCAATTATTGATAAAATTATTTAATTGGATGGATAAAAAATCTACTCACCAAGCGGCGGCAGCAGAACACAAACATCAAAGACTGTTGTGACTGGCAAGCTTTCGAGGTCAGTGGCTCCTTCTTCATGCAGAAGGGTTGAAAGGGAAGGAAGAAGGGTGAAGGAAAAGGACTGGAGAGGCCGTGGAAAAGGGATAGATTATGGGAAAGTAGCCCAGAACTGCGGGTCAGGGGAGACTTAACATACAGGATGAGAAGGAAAGAGAGAATGAGAAGGAAGATCAGTCTTTCCTTCTCATCCCGTACAGTAAGTCTCCACTGACCCGCGGTTCTGGGTGACTTTTCCATAATCTACCCCTTTTCCAAGACCTCTCCAGTCCTTTTCCTTCACCCTCCTTCCTTCCCTTTCAACCCTTCTGCCTGAAGAAGACGCCACTGGCTCCGAAAGCTTGCCAATCACAACAGTCTTATGTGTGTGTTCTGCCACTGCTTGGTGAGTAGATTTTTTTATCTAACCAATTAAATAATTTTGTGCAATTAAATGGTTTAGTAAGGGATTTTATAGTCTTAATAATGATTAGAATACAGTCGTGTTAAATTAGAACAGTATCTTTTTGGTAATCTTGAAAAGATGTGACATAACTGTTCGATGTAACAATAGCTATTGAAAGCAAGCACCAAATTATGTAAGAGAAGCCACTGTTTCAACAAAACACAGTGTTAGTAACAGCAAAGTAATTAAAAGGGGCAAAGTGCAGCTTGTTTTTATTGTATTCATTGAGGCAAAATGAATTCTTGCGTAAATTTACAACTTATTTTCTTAATGACTTTCACAGCCATAACAGCACAGGTAGAATTACTATTTTCCTTTATTTCCAACAAAAAGTGCAAAATAATGGGCTTTGCCTGCTGGCTATTAATATTTTTCTTTATTTTCCACGATTGTCAGCAGAAACAGGAACTGCCAATTCCTTTATCACAACAGAGCAGTCTACTACCTTCTCTCGTGTAATTAAAATCTCAGGAGTTGGCCATACAGGCATAAGAATACAAATGCAGTATTGGAAAGAAAGATACGGTACAAAGCTTGCTGATACTTCTCACAATAAAGTATGTTTAATGTTCTGGGTCAAAATACTTTTATAACATCCAACCAAGTAATTTATTTCCTACAATGTCATGTTGCTTGGCGCCATTATGTAAAAATCACAGTCTAAACTGAATGGATTGTGAAATAAAGCAATAAGTTGTGAATTTGATTTGCTGTAGCCAACTTGATAAAAAATACAGCATACATGTAGAACAGAAAATCTAACTTGTAATGAGCACACATATGGCATGAATTCTCCTGTATCGAATGTTCACAACAGCATTTGGAACTGTTAAAAATTATGTTAATTTCAAACAAAGTAACTCAAGATATTCAGACAGCAAAACTTTCTGTAGTTAGCTAAAGTTATTTTGTTTCTGGATTACATGTTGTGCATTTACAAAATGCCTATTCACTAGTTGAGAATGATATTTTCATACTTTCCCTGTAGCTTTGTACAATATTCTGATGGTAAGAGGGAGGGGGGAGGAGGAAGGGGGGGGGGGGGAGAGGGAGGGAGAGAGGTAGGGGGGGGGGAGAGAGAGAGAGAGAGAGAGAGAGAGAGAGAGAGAGAGAGAGAGAGAGAGAGAGACTGTTGGGGGAGGGGAGAATTTTAAACCTACTAGTGCACTGCCATTCTACCATGAAAATTAGCCACATTAGGCATTCAAATGGAACTGCTTAGTGACAGTTCCCATCTTTACTTTTTCTCCTCTCTTTTCTTCAATATATGGACAGTGCCATGACTATCAAAGGCAAAATCACAAAGAGAAGAAAGAGTGTAGAGAGGGAGAGGCACTGCTGGCTCTTATAAATGGCAGCACAATATTTATATTGGAAAAAAGTCTACAAATGAGAACAACAATCACATATAAAACAAATTATGTGAAATGGAGGAAGGTGTATAAGAAACACCCAAAATACAGCACAATAACAAGCATCCCTTAACTTGGAGTCCACAGTGACTTGTAAAATATTTAAACAGAATTGTCAGCAGCCAAATATCACAACTTTTAAGTGTGATTGTAAATGTGGTTTAGAAGTTCTGCCACTGGAAGGTCATTCAATCAGAGCTAAACCTAATCTTGTAAAGAACATCACAATGTATAAAATAATAAAGGACGAGAAAGAGTATAATTAATATATCAAGTGATTCATTCATATTACAAAATATTTATCTTTCATAACATGAATATTCATATGAACACAAATAATAGAACAAAATAGAAATGAAGGTAACAAAAATCATTCTGGACAGTATATTTTAAGTCACATAAACTTTAGCTTTAGTTCAAAATATCACAACACTGTAGCAGCCTCAACAGGCTCAGTATGAAACTATGAACTGGAAAGCCATTATGAACGTAAATTGTGACTGGTATTGCACTGCGGTTACTACAATGGTACAGGTACTACTGATTCAAAATCTCTGTCGTGAGACATATTTGAAATAAAAAATTGTAACTGTATAGCTAAAAAATCTTCAAATTAGGTTTTAGAAAACATATGTTATAAACAGAATCTTCTTCATGGAACAGTCATGAAAATACAGTTTCTGTATTTCCTACATATAAATAAGTGAGGGGGATAAAAACTAGTTAGGAATATGTATCAGTCAAGACACCATGGAAATTGCTTCCTGAAAAGACATGTAAGCCAGATATTTTCAACAATATTTGTACGAAGAAATAACAGTTTATAACTGCAATGAAAGCAATTATTTATGGTAGAGCATTATTCCATAAGAAATAAATTAGAAACTGTAAATCAAAACTGTTAATTAATTCACTTTGAAACACATTACTCTTTAGAATAAACCACATATGAGGCATAGTGATACACTATTTTACAATATGGCAATGGCAGCAAGTATGGGACAAATTGTAAGCAATATCTGAATTAAAGTAATAAAAAATTGTCATGTAGCACCAAGATACCCTCAAATTCTCAGAGTACGTAAACCTGTTCTGTAGCCGAAATTAAATATTAAATGAGCTATGTCTTTAAAACGATACACAGAAATAAATATTTTGTTATCATATTTGAATCTGAATTGATACTCAGAATTATGATGGCTTTGGTATATTACAGGAAATTCTTTTTCTCATGAAATAAAAGTAATACACTTAAAGTTTAGCAAACACTTTTGCAAAGAGAAAACTCACCATGCATCAAACACACATTTAATAGTACAAAAATAACACATTCTAACACATTTTTGAAGTACACATAATACTTTCAAACATTTGCTATCATGTAGCACACAATTAAATGATTTAAATGTTTAGCCACCATACATACATAACTTTTAGGACACAAAACAACTGTTTGTCTTGTCCTAAATAACGCACCGGAAAACATAATTTAAGAGGAAAATACCCAAATCTAAGCCATTAAGTCTTCTGACAATGCTCCACATAGAGCAGTTAAGTTCTTAAAAGTTATATCACAGTGACAATTCTATTATCTAGACATTTACTGTATTGGCATGATTTGCTCTTTCAAAGAAAGAGCCAACGTTAATACAATTACATTATGCTGCTCACACAGCAACTCATATTTGATACAAAACAATAACAATTACACGTACAGATTAAAACACATTAGCAAGAGACATGACAAATCGTTGATGACTAAAGGCAGCAACCTCAAGAGACGTGGTGGGGTACAAAAGAAATCAGTTCCACTTGAGCGTCTGCAGAGGGGGAGGAACTGCGTTCATCTTCCAGCAACTGCTCACTGTAGTAGTGAGGGGTATTCAAGTAGTCTATGACTCGGCGAGGCAGTGGCAGGGTGTGAATCAAGTCACGCCGTACTAGTTTCAGTATAACAAACCTGTAACAATTGGCATTATAGTACAAAGGTTATAGAATAACAATGATGCAGAAATAAAAAGGATACTCTAGCAGTGCAGAAAGTTAAAATTCTGCATTACCCCGTTGAAAAAAAAAGTAAATAAACTGCATATACAGTTATGGATAACAATATTTTAATCATCTATACTAGGTATATAGCAGTTAAGAGTGGAAATGTCAACAGTGAATGGATATGGATAACAATCAGTTTTCTTCCCTCCACCACCTCTCATCCAACTGCGAGGGAGAATGTTACACAGTTCTTCACAGAACTAGACTGTTAAGGAATGATTAACTAACTGCTGTTATACTTCAGGGGTCTCTTATGTGCCACATTCCGATCCTGTGAAGTAATCAGTATGAAACGATTCTACAATATAATTTTGTGTGTGATTACTGACTCTCAATGGTATTTTAACAAACATATCGGAGTTTCTGAGCAGATGATTCTGTACATCTGTTTCATCTGGTAACACACAGAATGAAGGATAATCAATAATTAATGAACTCCATGAGTTTAAATAAAACAGACAACACAATTGTCTGAGTGTATGACTAATTGTGCTGCTGACAGACTACAAGAAGTGATTTGTTACTACATAAATGTAATTTGCAAGAAAATCTTACAATAACTGAATGATCAGTAAGTACATTTTCAAGAATTCACTGACCAGATTTTTGATATATTAATTAACCAATATTTAAAGCTGGAATGTCATTCACAGTAGTAGGGAGTTTAACAGGAGCCAGACTGCAAACATAGGCTTCATAATTTTTGTCCATAAGCAGAAAAAAGAGGAGCTTCACTCAAGCTGTTCCCCCTTCCCAGAAGACAGATATTTATAAACACCTTAAGGAGATAAAGACAAACGTTGACTGAAATATCTGCTTCTGTAGACAATAGTACAAAAAGTGGTGCGAGGTCATTAAAGATGGAGCATAAGCTCAGTGAAGAATGTGGTGGGACTTCTGCCACATATTTTCCAAAGGAACTATACCAGCAGTTGCTAAGTAGGCTTACCATATGTCCAGGTCTAGATCAAACAGCCCTGGTCTTTTAGTGCAGTCCAAGGTAATGTCTGGTGTTCCAAAAGTGTCCATGGTTTGATCATTTTTTACTGGTGAGGACTTTTTAAAATTTTGGATCTATAAAATCAATATCACATTTTTAAAGATTCATAAGAGAATGTTTAAAAATGCCAGGCCTCTCTCAGCTGACCATGAGCAAGCAATGATGTTGGTTAGGTGGTATGGCTACTGGTTCCACAACAACTTTTCACTCAGTCATTTAACGACACAAAAGGTGCAATGTGTTCATGTTGTTTTCATCTGTAAAGTAACTCATCTACACTTTTCAATAATTCTCTCTGTATATGTTTTCCATTGCATCATTTGGCAACGGGGAAAAGAGAATGTGTATTTAAAGTTTTATATCATCTTCGGCCAAAGATCTGCTATCCACTCTAAAAGAAAATAATGATGTTCAGGAACAAAATTTTTCTTAAGTGTATAAATTTTTGTAATACTAATACCCAATACCTAGACTTATGGAGAATCAGCTTCGATAAAGTTGGTAAATGGATTAATTTGTGAACTGAAATTGCCTGGTCTAGAGTGTGCACAAGTTGTCAATGAAATGATTAAAGATTCCATAAATACAGATGACCAATTTCATGAATATACATTTTTGAACCAGATAACTGAAAACCACATCTGCTCCAGTTGAGAGAGTTTTCTCAATTATGGGGTACATCTGGCTTGCAGAAAGGTATAGCCTTTCATCATCTACTGTTAAATACTTGCTAGTGTTAAAATTAATGCAAAGCTTCATTATTGTGAGTTTTATGTTGTAATTCAAACAAACCTATTCTAAAGAGAGTCATGTCCAGTGAAAAATACAACTCAATAAATACATTTTTAATGCTTCCGTAAACTGTTAAAGACATTTCAGCAATTTCAAAACTATGTGCTGACCCAAAAAATATGGTTAGCCAAGCTTTAAGCAATTAAGCAAAGTCACAGAAAACATAAATTGTATTGGCAGAATAGATTTGAACCTTAGCCCTCTTGGATGTGAGACCAGGTCTTAACCTTTATGCCACCTCACTTGGTGGAAGTGACCCAATGAAACATGCTAGGATATCTGTACTTCTCGGTACATATATAGTAAACTATGGATAATCCCCTTTGCAGGTTATCTGCGACCTATTTTTCCCTATTTTTTTCAACCTGCTCAAAATGTTTCTTTTACCCATAAGTGGTCACCGGTGAATGATAATGTCACATTACAACATGAGTGAAGTAAACGATGTGCTGCACAAACACTTCATGCACTGGACTGTATTGTTCTGATGGAAACTGTAGTTATTTGGTTTCTGTTAGTGCTGAAGAATGTATGAATAGCGAAGACTTGCTGTGCTGATGACATAGCAGAAACTGGAAATAATAAACAAACTTGAATAAGGCGGTAACAATATGCAGAATCTGGCACTGATTTACAATGCGGATGAAATTATGATCTGTGATACTTGGGGGAAAAAAAAGACAAAATAATTTAATTTGCTAGCAGTTCTGCCTCCTCTATAATCTGTGTGTGTGTGTGTGTGTGTGTGTGTGTGTGTGTGTGTGTGTGCGTGCGTGCGCGCGCGCGCGTGTGTGTGTGTCTCTCTCTCTCTCTCTCTCTCTTTTCTTTTCATGATGAAGGCCGTAGCTGAAAGCTTTGAGTAAGCATCTTTTAATTGTGCCTGTCTGCAACTTAATGTATTTTCTTTACTGTAAGTAGTAATCATCTTTTCCTACATTGTTGACTCATCTAACTGTTTGTCAAAGCAGAAAGTTATTAAAATGTCTCTGTATGCAGAACTTGATAAAGCCATGTTGGAATGCTTTCAGCATAAAAGAGCAGAGGGCACACAAGTATCTGGCCCAACATGCACCCAAAAGTCCCAGTTTTTCTTTGAAACCTTGGGGACTAGATGAAATTTTAATCCATCTTCCAGCTGGCTAATCAGATTTAAAAATCATGGTAGCCAGGACATTGCCACCCAAGGAGAAAAGTTAAATGCAGATAATAAGGTTGCTTCAGAAATTTTGTAATGAGTTCAAGGAGTTTACTGTATGAGAAAATTCAGACATGGAGTAAATACAAAACACAAACAAAACTGGGCTGTTTTGAAAGTTTGTACCAGCAAAGACTTTAGTTTTCCAGACAATGTGCCTGGTTATACATCAAGTAACAAAAGGATGACTGTGTTGTGTTGTACTAATGATATGGGATCAAGTAAAGTTAAGTTTGGTACAGAGGTAAAGCTAAAAAACAGTACTATTTCAGAGGAAAACAAATGTACAATTTACCTGTCCATTATTTTCACCAGAAAGGGATGGACCGCATAATATTTCAAACAGGTTCCATAACTGCTTTGTGTCACAGGTGTCAGACCTGCAAGGGCTTTATTGTTACTGGGCAATGCATCATCACATCTGAATGAATTTGTTCTGAAATTGGATGATAGGATGATGATATTAAAACATTTACCCCCTAATGTGACAGCCTTAATTCAGCCAATGGATCAGGGTGTCATTGCCAACGCGAAGAAAAGTTACAGAGAAAATCTGCTACAAAAACTTAATGATGAGGGCAGCAAGCTTCAAACATTTTGGAAATAACCGATAGTGCTAAATGCACTTTATGAAATTTTGAACGCAAGGTAAGGTAAAACACTCAACCATACCCAAATCTTGGAAAAACATTAATCCTAAAACTAATGAAATCAGTGATTCTGATGATCAAGAAGACTGCTCATTAGCGACATTAACTGATGTTCTGAAACGTACTCTAGGCAGTGAAATTGTTGACAAACAAAATATTTCTGAATAGTTGATGAGCGCTGCACAGAGCCAGGTCATGAAATGTTGAGTGACAGTGCAACTGTTCAGCGAGTAAATGGGAAATCTGAGGAGGTGAATGACAAGGACAAAGACGAAAATATTCATCTAATTTCGGATACAATAATTAGTCGTGCATCAGCACTTCAATGGGCCAAAGGGTTACTAGACTATCTGCAACAGCAAGAAGATGCTCTCCTTTCTGACAAGTTGGTGTTGTGTAAGATTCATAGTCTGATGTGTAAAAGACAAGCTACCTCACTGAGGCAGAAATCAGTTGACTATTTTATTTCAAAAGTAGTGTGGTGTAATGTGAAATTATTTTTCACTCTATTCTTTGTAAATACTATATTATCACACTTAATATGATGAACAAAGTAGAATTTATTACAAACATTTGTCAAGTCATTTTAATTATGACAGTGTAATTAATCTTCGTTTTTGAAAAAGTCTAATACATTACCGTGAACTTCAATTGTGAGTTCTCTACAGAATTCGATTATCTGCAGTTTTCAAGATGGCAATTACCATGGATAACCGAGAGTACATTGTAAACAATCTATCCCATAAGTGTGAAAAGCACACACAGATTTCTGCTGCAAATGAATGTGTCTCCTGGAAGGTACTGTACTTAAGTTATAGTTGTGCAACTAACTGGATTCAGTTATAACAATTAAATACCTAGGTTTACCTAACAAAGTAATGTTAAGTTTGGATCAATGCACCAAGTGAGTTGTGAGGGATTTATTGGAAGAAATCTGGGAAAATGTAGCACAACTTCAAAGCAGCTACAAGAAAGACGTTCGTGAAACCAATTCAGGTCCAGCTTGAATGTTAGGCACCTTCCCCAAATCAGATTACAGTAACAAAACTAAGGAATTACAATTGTGTTGATAAATTTGCAAAAACTGACTGGTTTAATCAGTACAAAAATGTTACAGGAATGCTCAGGCATCATACAGAGGGTTCATTTTAACTGAAGACACTGAAATATGTTGAAAACTATACATCGGATAAAAAAAAGTTATAATTCCAATTTATTCATCTCGGAGGGCGACATTCAATGATACCACACTCTACCCCCCCCCCCCCTCCCCCACCCTATCTCATGCCTGCATGGTGAGGGACAACTTTGAAATCTTCAATGGAAGCCCCCATTTTTTATTGCAGATTATGATTCTACAGCTTAATCTACACACATTTTGACTTTAGCATTTTCTTCGTTTTGTCACAGATTGTGTTGTAATCGGACAAACAGAGATTGGTACACAATCGTAATTTACGACATGCTACTCAATGGCCCTTGAATATCCAATGGCACATGGGACCCCACCCCAATGCTGCGAGGGTAGGACAGGCCAGTAAATCAAAACTTCTAATTGCAAACCCCATTTGCAACATTGTATTCCCCTGACATATCACATCAAGAAAGTTATAATTCCAATTTATTTGTCTCAGAGGGAAACATTCAATGATACCACACTGGACCCACCACCACAACCTGTACATGGGCAGCAGAGGGTAACTTTTAAATTTTCAATGGGAACCTCCCATTTCTCCACAGATGGCACTGTAATCAGAGGAATAGAAATGGGTATACAATATTAATTTATGATATGCTACTCAGTGGACCTTAAATATCCAATGGCACGTGGGACTCCATCTCCATGCTGTGAGGGTAGGACAGGCCAGTATTTCACAACTTTTTATTGAAAACCCCATTTGCAGTGTTGTATTCCTCTGACGCATCAAACAGGGTACTACTTGACATGCCCCTCTGAACTGCACAGTATCATAACAGACAGTACACTGTGACTGGAGCTCACTTACTATGCAGATGTAGAACAGGGGACTACTCGACACACCACTGAGGACGTGGCTCAAGGCAAACGCTACTATACTTTTCCAAATAGAGTAAGTGTTCAAACGTAGTACCACTGACTTCAGTACTCTTTGTGATCTGCTTTTCAAATGAACATACACAGGACAGAAGCATATGTGCTTCTGAAGTGTCGATTATGTCTTCACTGTAGCAGCACCACCGTTGAGGATAGGGAAAGTTAGTTTTGTGTGATATTTGGAACACGAGTTACAGCCAGGTGTGGGCTGGATTGCAGTAAGTTACGCATAACAGCAGTTGCGAGAGCAAATAGAGGCCACAGGGGCATAGAACTGCCAGAGAGGGTTCACACAGCAGATTCCATGGCACAAGTCACAGGCAGAAGAGTGCCACTGGCCAACCTAAGTGTTATGCATATGTGATGCGAAGTGGCACGCTTGACAAAACAGAGGCACACAGCAGAGTATAAATAGGTGCCGTTTTCTAACAAGATTCATTGAAGCGTGACAGCTCTCCTAGACGGCAAGGCATGTCACACTGCCGGCTACACACAGCAACAGGTGGGGTGCCAGCATTCCAGTCCACGGCGGGTCACTGGTTCGACCCTCTGAGGCCAACGCGGGGCATTCCAGTGTGGCAGCTCTCCTGGACGGCGGGACGTGTCACACCGCTGGGCTACACGTGTCACACCGCTGGGCTACACGCAGCAGCAGATGGGGCGACAGCGTCGCAGTCCACGGTGGGCCGTTGGTTTGACCCTCTGAGGCCGTCGCAGGGTCCACAGCCAGCCAGCGGCGGGCCACTCTTCAGCTCGCTAACGCAGGCAGTCGTCTCAGCTCCCGACACACACCAGGGACTTCCGAGGCGTGGGCCACAGATTCGGACGCCGGATCGTGGGCGGTCGTTGCCTCCGTGTTCTCAGTTTCGCCAGTGAGAAAGAAGCAGCAGCGGGGCCGGCCTACGACTCCCGGCAGAGCAGCGCGGAGTCAACGGGGACAATGGCCGCTGAGTCAGCTGCTGGTGCAGCTATCCTGACATTATCGGAACTCAGCAGGCCAGTCAAGGCCGGCACGGCACAGCATTGCATTGCATTGCACAGGCTGCTGGGGTGCTTCCTCAGCATTGCTGGGCCCTGTGACGCAGACCGAGGGGAACAGAAGACTGTAGTGGAAACGAATAAATCATTTGGAAAGTTCTCGCCGAGTTTTAATACGATACCTCCTGGCACCCACCCACTACATTTGGTGTCTTCCTGCTACATTTGGTCATCCTGATACATTCGGTGGCAGAAGCCGCCACAACATCACGGTTGTTGGCACTTGCTGGTACAGCTTATCTTTTAAATATCCCCACTAAAAGAAATTTGGAAACGTCAAATCTGGCAACATAATGAGCCAATTAATAGGGCCACATCTGCCGATCCACTGATCGAGAGTAAACACAGTCTAATACCTCCCATGCTTCAACTGCGTAATGTGCTAGGCTACTGTCAGGCTGAAACCACATTGTCGAACACCCAGTGTAACATCCTCCAATAGTACTAGTAGCTCCTGTTCCAAAAGTGTTTAATTTTTATGCCCATTCAATGTATCATCAATAAAATACAGACCAACAATGTTACTCCCCGTGATGCCACACCATATGTTAATCAACCGCGGACATTGATAGACAACTTGCCGTAAACAGTGGGGATTGTCTACACTCCAGTAATGCTTGTTACACCAGTTAACATTAACATGGTCTGTGAGTATAGTCTCATTGGAAAATAGTACCTCAGCAAAGAATGTGGGGGTCGTCTGCATTTGTTGACGTGCCTATTCACAAACCACTACCTGATTATGAAAATAAGTGTCATGAAGTTTCAATGCTGTGACACATGGTATGAGAGATACTTATGAGGATGCAGTACTACCTATGGACATATTGAAATCACAGCGTAATTGCCGAGTGCTTATCCACAGATTGTGCTGCACTGCTGCTAGTACAGCTGTTTCATTGGCTTCCCCTGTAACACGTTTGCTTCGTTTCCTTTTGCCGGTCCATATGCTGCCATCAGACATAAAAGTGTTCACAATTTTGTAAAAGAACGAATGAGAGCGACCTTTCCCTGAAAAATGCTCTGCACACACGGCAACAGCAGCCTCAACATTTCTCCTACATTCTTCACAAGTCAGTATCATTTCAATTTTTTCTTCTGTGGTAGCAACATTGATAATCCACTTGCACATCTGTTCTCCAAATGATATGTAGATGTGCAGGCAATAAATACTGCGCAAATACAACAATGTTTAGAGCCGCTATCTGTTCTACATCTGCATAATAAGTGAGCTCCGGTCGCAGTGTACTGTCTGTTATGATACTTTGCAGTTCGCCAGAGGGGCACGTCAAGTAGTACCCTGTTTGATGTGTCAGAGGCATACAACATTGCAAATGGGGTTTTCAACAAAAAGTTGTGAAATACTGGCCTGTCCTACCCTCGCAGCAAGGAGATGGAGTCTCAGGTGCCATTGGATATTTACGGGCCACTGAGTAGCATATCGTAAATTAATATTGTATACCCATTTCTATTCCACTGATTACAGTGCCATCTGTGGAGAAATGAAGAAAATGTTTACGACGAAACGCACGTAGATTTTGCCATAGAATTGTAACCTGCAATAAAAAAGGGAGGTTCCCATTGAAAATTTCAAAGTTGATCTCTGCTGCCCATGTACAGTTAGGGGTAGTGGGTCCAGTGTGGTATCGTTGAGTGTTTCCCTCTGAGACAAATAAGTTGGAATTATAACTTTCTTGATGTGATGTGTAGTTTTTGAGATATTTCAATGTCTTCAGTTAAAATGAACACCGTATATAATGGACTTTGTACAAGAAATTGATATTTTTGTGAAACTCTTCTGTGCAATTTAATAAAACTAAACTGAAGACAAACCTGAAAAATGGATTTTACTAGGCCCACTGTATCACTGTGGTCTAGGTCTACCATCTTTGTGTCTACTAATCTGAAAGTCCTATGGTCCAGCCACTGATTAAGTTTTGAATAACAATAATTACATATGATGGCCAAGGAGTGGCCCACATTCTAGTCAATGCCTTTGTCAAAAGAGTGGGTAGCGGTTCAGGGCCTTGGGAATGGGAAATTGCCTCAGATGGCATAAGAATCATTATTGGTCAACAAGGCAATGGAAACCACTGCATTAAAAACCCATGAAGTGTATCCACAGGAAATGTGGTTTGCAACTGAAAAGGTGTCAGGATGATCTCTCCATAGTAAAATGATACCAGAGTAGTTCTCCAAGATAACTGGACCTCTGGTAGAGTATCACGAGAAAAATACTGAAAAATCAATAAAGCAGTACCATTCTATGAGTTAGAGCATGGAATGACAGAATTTTGAATGTAGCAGGGAAATTATAAATTCTGAAAATAAATGTAAGGCTAAGTCTAGAAGTAAAAGGGTTCAGTGAAGTTATACAGATAGAAGATAAATGATTCTAGTAAGAGGAATATAGAACAGAATTAAATAGGAAGGTAGGGCAAAAAGTGAATTACTGTAAACAGTTTGACAGGATTATTCTAAACAGCTTCTAAACCAAACCAATGCCAAAAACAGTGACTTAGGTATATACGCTGTGATCACAAGCAGAAGATGATGAGATAGAGATAGTATGTGAGGGAACTGAACACGTAACTTGGCATGTTCAGGTATGTGAAAATCTAATAATCATGGGGAACTGTAACACTACAGTAGAAGAAGGAATAGAGAGCAGAGTTATGAAAGAATATGGGCTCAGCAATAGGAATGAGAGAGGAGAAAGACACTGAGTTTCAGTTATTAATGGCAAATATACAGTACAAAAATCATAAAAGGAAGAGGTATACATGAAAAGTCAAAGAGACACAAAAAGATATCACCTACATTAAAAGAGATTTTGAAATCAAGTATTAGATTGTAAGGAATATCCCACAGCAGATACAGACACAGATCACACTTCAATAATGATTAACAGTACAGTGAAGTTTAGAAGAATCGCCAGGAAGAAGCAGTATATATAAGAAGTGGGAAACAGAAATATTGAGGAATGAAGATGTGTATCTGAAGTTTGCTAAGCCTGTAATACAGCAATAATGAACACTTCAGTAGGAAGCTCAGTTCAGGAAGAAAAGACATGCATATGAAAGCTAATCAAAAAAGTTGAACAGATAAAAATATAAGAAACTGTGATGAAATTGCATGTAACAGAGGAAATACTTTCACTGACGGACAAAAGGAAGCAATACAGAACAGGCATCACTTAGGATGAGACAAATTGGAATTGCAAGGAAAATAAAGCAAATTGGCTGCAGGAAAAAGTTGGTTGCTACAAGGAATGATCCAACAAACAGAAAAATCAAAATAACTTCTGCTAAAATTAATAACAAAGCTGGGCCATTCCATGCCAAGTGGTCAACTTTTGGAGAAAGTTACTGCATGTTCATTGATTTTTCTGAAATTTTGTGTCAAAATTCACACATGTTCCCAATGGACATTGGTAAAGTTTTACTTCCATCACTTTAATACTTTCACAGATATACTCATTTGTTTGACCCTATAGCCAGCTATCGACTGTGTACCCATTGGTTTTTGACAAGTTTGAGACATAATATCAACAGAACTCTTTCAAACTGTTTCCATTAGAAAGATCACGTTCTGAACCACCTAAAAAACTATATTTGGTTTCCCTTTCTAAGCATATAAGGCCCTAAAAACCAACTAGGTGGAGGTGCACTGAAAATGGGCCCATATTCTGCTGGTACTCAAATTAAATCTGACATCTTTCAATATCCTCTACAATTGTTTAATACTCTCTGTGGGAGATAATATCAAAAGGCCTGATGACTAGGAAATGAGTTTGAGTCAGAAAAAACTGCAAATAAGTAGCTCTTTCATTTAAATTAGAAATCTCAACAGCATTCAGTTCTACAAAATTCCTTTTATAAAAAATTAAATGGAATATGGAATCCAATAAAAAGATTTGTTTTCTCTTTATTGTGGCTCTAACAACTTGAGGTAATCACACCTGAAAAGCAAAATTCTTTGAGTTCTTAATCAATTCAAAATTTTTCCTCAAGACATACAGCAAATTAATGAAACCTATAAAAAAAAAAAACAAGTAGTTTGAAGTAACTGTAAGCTTCGGATTCTAAAGAGACTTCTTCTAGCTATGGCCCCTGACACTTATTTTATATTACCAGCTTGGAATCCTGTGTAAAGAAACCTTTATCAGGCTTGGGAACACATGGTAAAGACACAACCCTTGGCTGCTGTTGCATAGCTATCAGGCATGGCCCCTACGGCAATGGGGATGTTGATTTTCTGACTTTTAAAAGGAACCAGCAGCGGTTAAGCCACCACGGACCACAGCAACACATTTACACAGTTTTTCATCAGTACACTAATGTTACACATTAACCGCGAACTATGCTAACATAAAGTATGCTATATCTTAAACTAGAATTAAATAAGCACATCAATATCATTACACAATAAAAAGACCTACTAATAATTCTCAATAGTATGAATCCGTTCCAGAAAATGTCAGCAAGGTTGCCATGAACATCAAAAAATTTACACAATGTGACAATGGTATAAAACCTAAAGGCTATTTATATGATGTGTGCTGTAGCTGCAATACAAAAATTTTACCACCATGATCTCCACTGCTATGCTAAAACACAATTAAATTGTAAAGTTTATAACCAGTTTGATTCTGTAGTTAAAGCAGAAAAAAGACTGAAATATTTCATGACTCATTGCAATGAAAGACACTTCTTTCTGTAAGTGTGTGAAGTTGTTTGTACTTTATCTCACTTCTTAGTCACACAGACTTTTGATATTGCCTTCTCCTGAGATTGCTAAACAACTGTAGAACATAACAAAAGGAGTCAAAGTTAATTTGAGTACCAAAAGAATATGGCCCACTTTCAATGCACCTCCACCTCGTTGCTGTTTTTTAAGGCCTTATATGATCACATTGCAAAACCAAACATAGCTTTCAGGCAGTTTAGAACATGGCCTTTCTAATAAAAACAGTTTAAAAGAGTTTATGTAAAAATGGGCCACAAATAACCATTTTTTATGTTTTTAATAAAATTGTCTACTTTGCCCTCAATTACTATTGAAAAGCCTAAGAGGAATGAAATGTTGTATTCTAAGACCTTGTGATTATATCTCTGGAAGTATTCCGTTAATGATCATGAAACTTTACCAATGTTCATTGGGAATGTGTGCAATAGTTCATAAAATTTTTTATCAAAATCTGTGATGCTCATGTATAGAATTCCACTGTTAAACACAGAGGAGGGAGTGGAAAGGATGAATGAGATAGTTAAGAGCCTCTCAGCTGGATGAACTATCTGCTGATGTGATACAAGAAGAAATGGATGCAGATTTGGAATATAGAGGGGATAAAGAATTAAAATGAAATAAGAATGTAAGCTTTCCAGGCCACTGTAGATGATGTTTCAAGTTCTTGGGTATTGCTATTGGGACCATTTGCCAAAAGAGAATATTGTATCAATGCTGCTGCAATTTCTTTAACAAAGAACTATGTCATCTAAGGAAAACTTTGATAATAAAAAGTGATTGTCAATAGACAAATCTCCACAGTGTAAGGAAGTATCAGACGTGAAAGGGAAAGAGGACATGCTCCGTAACTTGTATTTCTGCAATACATACAGAGCGTGACTGGTTGTGTCAGAATGTTCACTCAGCATAAACATTTAAAGCCAGACATACCTAACCCCTGACACAGTATGTAGTGTCTGCAATGAAATCTGCCTATAGCTGTGCCAGATGGTAAGTTGTGATTTGGATTGGTGTTGAACTGGTACTTAATGCTGGTTTGGCATGCCACGTAAGTAAACACTGACATGATGTATGCTATGTGGACAGGTGTTGCATAACATATTCTCCAGCTTGCAATGTGACTAATTATCACAACATGGTAATGAATCACTTGAAAATAGAGCTAAAACGGTAATAGTGTCAAAAAGGAAATAAAAGATCAAATGATGAAAGTGTTTTCATTTAGACAATTCCATAAGATGATAACTCCTAAAAATAAGAAAACTCTTTGATGTTTTCAATACAGGGTGTATACGACCCGGGACAACCGGGAGATCCGGGAATTTTTTCATCCGGGAGAAAACAGGGAAAAACCCAGGAATTTTTTAGAATTCTGGGAATTTTTCATTGTTTTAGTTTTCAGTTAATTTTTTGAAATTTTGACTGGTAAGAACCGATACTGTATCAAAGGATATTACTGTATCCCCGTACTGCAGATACTTCAACAATAGAACATAAACGAGAGAAAAAAAATGAAAATAAATTGCAAAGGAAATGCACCATATACAATGACACAAAGTGCTCATGCAAGCGTCTGCTAACAGCAAAATGTGTCAAAGGCTTTAGGAAGACTATGCAATGCTTCATAACAACAAATTGCCTCCGGTGAGTGTGAAGTCACAACTGTTTCCATTAGATTCGTTTTAGCAGTTACGAGCGGGCTCATGCTCATGCGCATGCGCAGTTGAGTCGCGTTTGAGAGTAGATTCTTCCGCTTCTGACTACAGTAATGTTGCTGTTGGCTGTGCAAGCAGTCGCAGCAAGCAGCTAGATGCTACCGGGAAAAGGGGTCGCCAAATTCATATTGTTGAGGAAAAAAACTTGTTTCACAATGCGCCTAGCATCCAGCGCACGTTTGCGCGATTATTCATATGATTTTGAAACGCTTCCCCGTTGGATTTGGAACATTTTTGAACACATTTTAAGTTGATTTCTGGATGAATCATAAGTTGACTTTTGAATGCATGCATAGTGTACGTGATGTGTCTGTCAGGAGAATCCTCGTAGCATCTAGAAATAAACTTTCCGCAGATAAAAGAGGACGGGGCTATACGAGCCGAGGGAGTAAAGCTGAACAGACAAATGCCAATCGCTGTCTGATTATGTGGTTGATTGGGTTTGTGAATGATCAGCATTGTTATAATTACTAGCGAAATCCATAGATTCAGACTATCAGAATGAAAATAAACGATTGACAGGAATAACAGATGTATGCAAGAAAATTAAATTTTGACAGAAAATTTTTGGCCACACTAGTAAGGACCAGTAGTACAGTCCCCAGCTAGCAGCCGCGTAAGTTCTATTCTGGAAGTAATGCGGAAAACGTGTTGTTCGAACACGTAATAACGCCTAACCGGAAAATAATCGCAGGGTAACTAAACCTGTGATTCTGGCACAGTTAGTGAAGTTAATCGTCGAACAAATTTTGACAGTGGCAGCAATAGCTACAGAATTGGTGATGACAAGATTGTTTGTTAGAAGGAGGAAGGAGAAGAAACGTGGACATCACACAAATTATGGAAGAATAAGACGATTCCACATTTATATAAGAATTTCGTAATACTACTTTTCGATCTCATGCTTGAGAAGCTGGTGCCTATGAATGAAATGTGAAACTATTTCCTAACATAAGGCTTTTTGCTTGTAGTAGGCCTAATGGGCATTTGATATTGGTACTTCGTGGATTAGATTCTGTCGTGTTATAGAAATGGCCATTTGTGCCAAAACAGTCTCGTTTATTTGGTGTGTTACAAAATTTCTGCAACATTAGAAAGGCCTATTTTGTTTTATCTAGCAGTGACAAAATAGTCGTAATCAGATTGAGAAACCACACCAGTCTTGGGTATTATTTGTATTAACAGCTTTTTCAGTACTAGATAACGACATTTCATTTTTTCATGTAGCAAAACGTTTGACGAACTTTGATGAGGTAATAGATTCTTTTGCAGAATTAGAACCATGCCATGCAAAGCTGTAGCAAGATTAGAGAGAAAAAAAATGCTAACAGCTGAGGTTTGAAGAAATGTGTAATTTCTTGCATATCTCTTGTCAGTATTGGTTTTATATATCCTATATTTAATTAAATATGTCACACAAAACAGCAAGTTATTAATTAATAGGCAATAAAGAGTTCAGATTTTCTGAAAAGTTCTTGTCCTCTCGATTACAAATAATCCCATCTGCTATTAATTGCGAGATTTTTTAAAAAAGGGGCAGGCTGTCAAACCGGCCGACTGGGAGCAGGAGAGACACCACAGGACATTTCAATTTCCACTCTCCTGAATATAGTTTGGACGTGCGGCAGAAAAATGCTTTATGAAGAGACATGGCACTGCACCTTGGCATACTTAAGACCAAATGATATATCTTACATTTCCTCGAATACATATGTTTTATGTTTCAGACTTGCGCTACAAGGTGAACATATTTTGAAAATTCGCAAATGTCGTAGATCCGGGGCTGATGCGCAGAGCAGTCTGAGTTATAGTGGCTAGTCTCCAAGTGACCTGTGTTTACATTTAGTGATTTTGTTGTTTCCCCCTTCGTTTACTCTCACGTCAAATGAAAACAAACAGGATATCTGTAGCCGGGAGCTATCAAGTGAATTAAAACACATTCACATAAGTACAGAAGGCTGAAATCTGTCATTAGTTTCAGATTTTATTTTATTTCCACCTTTCTGACACTCGAGCGTTAATCACCTTGCGGAACAATGAAGTTATATGTTATTTTTGTCTATTTGCTAAAGAAATTTGAGTTTTGTTAACCTTTTCCGCAGAGGCAGTCAATTTATTTGAAACGAAATGTTTAATTCAACAGTTCTGGTTAGTTTCAACTGTTCGCTGCATTTCAAGTGCATGTTTTCATTTTCTAGCACGTATGGCATTATGCCATAATAAAGAACCAAACATGATATAATACAGTACTGGTGCTCCAAGAAAATTTCTATCCCAAAAACCACACTGAAAATCTTAATATCAGGTCGAGGTCTACTTCATTGGGAATCTGGACAAACGAATATGCCCTTTAAGTATGCACTTTAAATGTGCACATTTTAATATTGTTCATGAAATTCCGATGCTCTTGCAGTATCCTCTGATGTCTTGTTTCTTTTATGAAATAATGGATGATTTTTCAATGTTTTACACGTACGTACATACGGGCTTCCTACGTCATGATAGCTACCCAAGCGCGGTGTCACCTGTTATCTGCACTCTCTGGCAACTGCTGAAACGAACCTGTTTCTAACAGGTCGCGGGAAAATATTGCGAATAGTAAATATCATTTTACGTAAGTCGAACTATTTGCAAGAATGTACCATGAATTTATTTAATCACAGAGTGTTTGACTCTCATTTAAAAATCAACTATTTGATGACAAGCCATTTAGAAAAATTTCGAACCTTGAAAATCAGACATTTATGTCATTATCAAAAATTTTACTGGCACATTTGTGTGATATATCTTAAAGTGTAACACACGCAAAAAAGATCAACAGTATATGCGAAAGCTTAGCTTCTCTTGCAGCTTGAGACCAATATTATATGTGAAAGCCTTGCTTTTCTTGTGGCAACACTATCTATATTAATTTACACTATTAACTTTCCCTGTTTGTGTGTTCGTGCTACTTAACAGTGATGTTGCTGTTGCTGACTACATCACGTGCCCTATGCTCTGAATATCCGCTGTCATCGGCTGGCGAGATCACATGACATGACCTATGAACGGTTTACAAAAGCGCATCGAAATCTCGATTTCAATGATTAGGAAACTATCCAATGGAAAGTAACATGCGGTGTTTGGTGGCATTGCAATGTATACTTTCGTAATACAAAAATACGCAGCGTAGATGTTCCTGCACATCAAAGATATTTCCAAAACGTGTCTTTTTCCCTGTGTTTGGTTTTCTAAAGTGCTGGGAAATTGTACGCCCGTGTATAAAACCATAATCATTCAAAGGATTGATAAGGGAAAATATACTGTCACCCGGGAGAAAGTGTATTTTTAACCGGGAAATCCGGGAATTTTTTTCCCTTGTCCACGTATACACCCTGTCTGAATAACTGTTGTCATTCGCTAGCGAGATCACGTGACATGAGCTATGACTGGCTGACAAAAGTGCATCGCTCAACGCAATCTCTATTTTAGAGTTTCAGAAGCTACCGTGCTGTAATTTGTGGAATTTGTGTATATACTTTCGCAATACGAAAATAACCCCTGTGCACATTGTCTCGCATCAAACATCTTTCCAAACGCATTGTTTCTCCTGGGTTTCATTTTCGAAAGTGCTGGGACATCCTCCGCCGGTATAAGACCTTTACGATTCAAAGGACTGATAGGTTTTACAGCTCGGAGGGAAATTATACTGTTGCTTAACACGGATGTATTTTCACCCGCTTTATACGTAATTTCATCCGGGAGAAATTGTGTTTTTAACCAGGAAATCCGGGAAAAATCCGGGAATTTTTTTTCTTGTCCACGTAGACACCCTGCAATAGCACTGATGCTCTGGTCTCCTGGCCATAACTGACTTACTGACAAGGATGTTACAGGTACACTATGTGATCAAAAGTATCAGGACACCCCCTAAAACATACATTTATTGTATTAGGTGCATTGTGCTGGCACCTACTGCCAGGTACTCCATATCAGTGACCTCAGTAGTCATTAGACATTGCGAGAGAGCAGAATGGGGCACTCCTTGAAACTCACGGACTTTGAACATGGTCAGGTGATTGGGTGTCACTGGTGTCATACATTTGTACGTAAGATTTCCACATTCCTAAACATCCCTAGTTCCAGTGCTTCTGATGTGATAGTGAAGTGAAAACGTGAAGGGACACATACAGCATAAAAGCGTACAGGCCAACCTCCTCTGTTGACTGACAGAGATCGCCGACAGTTGAAGAGGGTCATAATATGTAACACACAGATATCCATGTAACGTGTAATAGGCAGATTTCTATCCAGCACATCACACAGGAATTCCAAACTGCATCAGGATCCACTACAAGTACTATGACAGTTAGGCAGGAGGTGAGAAAGCTTGGATTTCATGGTCGAGCGGCTGCTCGTAAACCACACATCACGCCGGTAAATGTCAGACGATGCCTCGCTTGGTGTAAGGAGCGTAAACATTGGACAATTGAACAGTGGAAAAACATTGTGTGGTGTGATGAATCATGATACACAATGTGACGATGTGATGGCAGGGTGTGGTTATGGTGAATGCCCAGTGAACATCATCCGCAAGTGTGTATAGTGCCAACAGTAAAATTAGGAGGCGGTGATGTTACGGTGTGGTCATGTTTTTCATGGAGGGGGCTTGCACCCCTTGTTGTTTTGCATGGCACTATCACAGTACAGGCCTACATTGATGTTTTAAGCACCTTCTTGCTTCCCACTGTGGAAGAGCAATTCGTGGATGGTGACTACATCTTTCAACACGCTCAAGCACCTGTTCATAATGCACAGTAACATCCCTGTAATGGACTGGTCTGCACCGAGCCCTGACCTGAATCCTACGGAACACTTTTGAGATATTTTGGGATGCCAACTTCATGCCAAGCCTCACCGACCGACATCAATACCTCTCCTCAGGGCAGCACTCCGTACAGAATGGGCTGCCATTCCTCAAGAAACCTTCCAGCACCTGACTGAACCTATGCCTGAATTCCAGCATTACCGATGGAGGGCGCCATGAACTTTTAAGTCATTTTCAGCCAGGTGTCCAGATAATTTTGATCACATAGTGTAAAAATCCAGAATTATCACTCTGATGGAACAGTGCAGCACTTTAACCACAACTTTTACAAGCTTATAAAACCATTTCCACCTCTTTAATGAATTTCTTACTAAATGGATGCTGCACAGGTTTACCAATCATAATTTTATTCTTTATGTAGTCATCTGGTTCTTTGTGGAAATGGTAAGATAATCAGCCATTTTAAGAAAAGACTGTAGGAACTGGAAAATGGGTCATGTGAGATAGCACAATGTGTAAAAGTTTAATACAGTATAACAATGAATCATCAGAAGCAGCATCACACGAAAGATTGAGTCTATCTGTGTAGTGTAGCTACAAAGGTAATATCCTTTACTGACAACTCAATAGGTCACAAATTTTTAAAAAATCACACTTCACTTCACTTCCCAACTAGTCCCAGGATTACTGTACGACACTTCAGGCAACTTTCAAATCTCAAAAATGTATGCACAGAATGAGATATAAATATGGTATTTTAACCTGTAGTGTTCCTCAGGCATCCATGCTCATGGAATTTCTTGGGCTGGGGGGGGGGGGGACCTCGCAAGTGGTGACAGGAGAACACACATACAAAAAAGGTTTTACTTACACAAGCTTTCAGAGCCAGTGGTCCTTCTGGCAGAAGGGCTAAAGCGGAAGGAAGAGGGGTGAAGGAAAAGGACTGGATAGGTTTAGGAAAAGCGGCAGAGTTCGGACATCCACCCCTGGGTCAGGGGAGACTCACTGGTCAGTCTTTCCTTCTCATCCCGCTCGGAAAGTCCCCCCTGATCCGGGGTTCTTGGCGACTTTTCCGAAATCTATTCCTTTTCCTAAACCTCTCCCGTGATTTCCCTTCACCTCTCTTCCTTCCCCTTCAACCCTCTGCCAAAAGACCAAGCCACTGGCTCCACAAGTTTGCATAACTAAAACCTTTTTTTTTATATGTGTGTTGTTCTGTCACTGCTTGGTGAGTAGATTTTTTTTATCCATCTAATTACATGATATACATTACTGCTTCACCAGCTGCAAAAGATAACAGTAATGCTGTTTTGTTTGCAGGTGATACAAGCACAAGAGTTTTTCTTTCAGATTTAAATGAGAAATTGACTTACATACTGATTTGGGGAGAAACAATTCTGATTCACAATAATAAAACACAGCACATACAACAGTTTCTTCTACAACATTCAATAGAAGGCATGTTAGTGAAGCAGAAAATACCAGCCAGAGTGGATGGTAAGCTCTCAAGGAGGGCACATATTCACAGCTTCCTGCAGAAGTTCAAGGTGGCTATCTTTGTGACTGTCTACAGAGAAACCAATGATTCCCAGTAATTTGTTTACTTTGCATACTTTCTTTTTGCCAGGGACAATATTTTAGGGCAATTCAGTTCAAGAAGAAATAATATTTTTAATGTCAAAGCAAGTGTCTGGGTCATATGCAGTATTAATTAACACCACTCATGTAGATGTCTAACACCAGAATGGCAGAATGGATCAAAATGCATCCTATCATACTTTTTTTTCTTCAATTTCATATCCATTTTTTTACTTCAGTCTTGAAATTATGTGAATCTTCATAATTTTTTCTCCTCTTTACCATGATGTATTAGGAGTTCAAAAATATTCAAATTTTTTTGGTCATTTCATGTGATATACCTAGAACTGGGACAATTTGATACCACTGTAATTTCTCCTCTGAATATACGTAAACAATTCAACTAAAAAGTGGTAACAATCAGCAATTATGTAGAGTTGCTTCTGCACATTGTCGCATCTAGGCATGTGCACATTACAATCTGCCAAAGCTTACATTGTATCATTTAGGTAATGTTCTTTTCACATGAAAGACTTTTTAGAACTTCTTGCCATTGTGGACTTTCTGATAAAGAAATGTTATGTCTCTTAGAGAATTCAAATGTCAAATTGGAAATCGACTTCAGTGCTGAAGATGACGATTCTGTACCAGACAAGTGAAGATGAAGACAATGTGAGAGGAGGAATTGGTGGAGGTGGTTTCAGACACTGATCTACAATAATTCTCACCTTATTTGTCACAGCAGGTCCAGTTGAATACCTCTACAAAGATGATCATTAGGGATGAAAATGAGTGGGACATTGGCAATTCCTCAGCTTTTAGAGAAAGGTCAGCTATGGACATCCAAAAGGAGAGAGGAGGTCCAACTACTTATACTTGTCAACAAATGGACGACTTTGTTATCAGAGCTTTCTGTCTTATTTTTGATGAAGTGATGCTAGGGCTCATTAAGAAACACACACAATGAAATGCTCAAAAACACTAAAAAATAATTATTGGACAGTGTCACTTGAAGAACTGGAACAATTGATAGCTGCCATATATGCTTGGGGCATCATCTGTATAAAAGCTAAGTCTGCAGATGATCTTTGGTCGCATTCTTGGGTGCCTACTTCATCAAACACTTCATGTCAAGGGACAGATTTCAAGAGCTTCTCCAACTTTTCCATTTAAATGAAAAACAATGCCTGCCAGCCAACAAATTTGCTCTTGTATCTGAAATTTGGGGAAATTTAATGGAAAACAGTGTTCATATAGACGAGCAACTGTTACCAAGGAAAACAAGATATAGGTTCACTCAACTGAGTCTCAAATTTTGGACTGCTGCTCAGGCATAGATGAAGTAATGGTTTCCCATACGTTGGAAAAGAGGACATGCTTGCAGGGAGTACAATGTGTCTCATGCAGCTATTTCTAAATTAAGAATGAAACATGATGACATACAACACATCTCTTCAACTTGCTAGGAAGCTCACAGACATCATCAGGTACCAAATGCTGAAATACAATCTGCCACCATCCTGCACCAGACTGGCAACACAGACTGCACCATGGCTGTATAGCAAGGAAAAATAGAATATAGGGTTCAAGAAAATTGCTTTCCACTATTCTAGAAATGTCAAAAACTCCACCGTTCTAGTGTTAACAAGCCTAGGACTGTTACTTTCACATCACAATAAATCTACTCACAAATGAGACCTATAGTTGACATGAAATTGTCTGAAAGGAACAGCAACATCCATTTGGTGAACATAAGACATAAGGTATGCCTTCATGTCGCCAGGATACTTTTTACTGTTCAATGAGAAGTGCTGGACTCTACAACATACATTTGCAACAGGGTTCCAGAAGAGTAGAAAACTGGCAAACCTGTAAGACTACAGTCATTTTTTCGCATTAGTTTACTTTTTGAATGTGCACCTGCATCATTTACGTATTGGTAGGTTTTGTTGCAGGTGTTCTTGGTCTACTGTTGCTTACGCAGTAAGTGCCAGCAATAGAGTGTGGGATGCAGTAATGTGCAATTGGGCCATAGTATATCTTTAGCATAATTTCAATTACTGATATTAACTACAGTCAATTGGAGATTGATAAACAATTTTACCATTTTCAAGGAATGTATTATTTGCTTCAAAGTGTTTTGTAACAATATTATGAAAAGGATAGTTGCTACTCATCACATAGCAAAGATGCTGAGCCGACAATGAAAAGACTGTCAGAAAACAAGCTTTCTGCCAACAAGGTTTTCGTCGGAGATATAATACACACACACACACACACACACACACACACACACACACACACATACAAGAACAACACACACACACACAACACCACAGTCTCGGGCAGCTGAGACCACACAAAGTAAGCGTTTTATTGTAGTGGGTGACTATGGTTTGATGAAGTGAGCTGTACTGGTTTACTTTGTAGTGTCATTTACATATTGAGAAAAATATTACAACCCATATTATCACAAAATACACTAGTCAGCACCTCCGATGAGCAGACATTCTACATTTACATCCATACTCTGCAAACCTCTGTGAAGCGCATGGCAGAGGGAACGTTCCTCTGCACCAACTATTAGGGTTTCTTCCTGTTCCATTCACATTTGGATAATGATTGATTGATTGCCTCTGTGCATGCTGTAATAATTCTAATCTTGTCCTCATGATACCTAAAATTGAACGCATATTGAAGAACCATGGAGTAAAAACTGTCTTTTGTCCACCCAATAAAACATGAGCATTATTGGCAAGCATAAAAGATTATCTTGACTGCGGAGGGCCAGCAAATAAAAGGTTCCATGTCAATTGCCACACTGTCAAACAATGTTGCTGATAACACCAGAAGCACACATGACTGATGTACCCCAACAAGCCAGCGCTCGCAGAACGCTGTTTGCCCTACAATTACACGATGGAGTACTAACATACCAACTTCCAAATACTGGGACAGCGTCATCAGAGAAGCAATTGATATTTGCACCAGGGACGATCTCATCAACCAAGATTGTGGTTATAATCTTTGCAAGGCTTAGGAAGCAGTACTGAGTTTAATTAAGAAGACTCTCAGCAAATAAAATGATCTAGCGATCAGGGCAGACAGAGTACTTACAACAATGCTGTCACAGATGCTGAAGCTAGTGTGTCTGTGACCACCGAAGAGCAGCTGCAGGAGTGGAAGGAGCAGCTCGTGGGGGCAGCGCTATTAGCCGGTTGCACATCCTCAGGAGCTCAGTTAGTCAGTGCACCTGACGATGGCAACTTGTCTGATCACCGAAATATTGTGCCCATTGAACACTATGAACCAGCAGTACACCCGTGGACTGTTTGATCACTTCAGCTTTTGCTTTGCTACTTTCAAATTCAGTTTCTGTCCCATTCATTAGGGACTGGACCTAACTGTGGTGCTATGAACAGCCTTTATATATGATCAGAATTTCTTTGGGTTTTGTGAAAGATCATTTGATAATACTCCGTATGGTAGACACTGAAGGCTTTACACATTGCCCTCTTGACAGCCAAATGCATTTCACTCAGCTTGTCTCTATCTATAGTCCTATGTTTTGTTTAAACCTATTACGCAGTAGTTTCTGTTTCTTTAGAAGTTTCTTTGCAGTGACTGAATACCATGGAAATTCCCTGCCATTATGAACTGTTCTACTGGGTATGTATCTAACCAATGCACTGGATTGTCAACTATTCTTTTAAACCTGAGCCATAATTCCTCTACTGTGCTAAAAGTTTGAAGTTTCTCCTTGAGATATGACACTACTGATTTTTTATCTAGTTAACTGAACATCTGCACAATTCTCTGACATCTTAAAGTGTGGTTTCAGTTACCTGAGACTGCAGTTGAGTGCGTGAGTTGTTATATAAAGCTGCCAGATTCTCAGACGCTGAATCCCAAAGAACTGTCCATGAACATACAGAAAAATTCAAGCAGACTTCCAATGCACATCAACTGCTACATGGCGCTTCATGCAGACCAGACAGATGAAAATTCGACAAGAGATTTCTCATAACTGAGCTAAGTGAACGCCTGAAGGACTATCCTGCTTCATAAGCGATGCCCAGTGGAAACACAGCAAGCTGGAAGATGTGAAAAACACTTAATCACATCAGAACAGGTATAGGGTCACTCAAAACAAATCTTATTAAATGGGTGCCAAGACATGAAGCAGACAACAAATCTGACAGGGCATGGAACACCTTGTACAATGTCCAATTGTTGCACGAGATGTACCCCTGACTGTATATGGTTTGACAAGACTGAAGCACTGGACAAGGCCCGATATAGGGCTAAAAAACTGTATAAGAAATTTTCAGGACACAAAAAAATGAAACAGTATTAGATGTTTACTGATCATTATTCAGATGCATTGCCTTCATTTTCCCATTCACTGAAGATGCCACATTGATATACTAGTGGATCATTGGCTGAGAACATCACAAGGTGATTGAGAAACTCCCTGGAGTGTTCTTTAGGACCTACTTCTGTACGAGCAGTTAAGCCCTACACCGTAATTTGTTCAGCAGCAACAGTGGGGTTTAAGCAAATGGTAAAAGACAAACGTAACATTCCATCATAGGTTTACAAGCTAAAGTTTTTCTCCGTGCAAACTACTTCTAGTCTTCTGTGTGTGAATGGTTTGGATTCGCTTAACTTAGTTATGAGAACGAAATTCATGAGGAAAAAATTGAATATTAAACTTGATCATATATTTTCCATTGCTTTCTCAAATCAATCTAGGCAAATGGGATAGTTATTTCTAACCTGGCATGTCTGGTGCCTAATCCTTCCCCTTCTCATCACTGACACTTGTTAAATTAAGGAATTATTATTGGTTTCATTCTAGAATTGATGTTATTTGTAGGGGTGATAGTGGGATAATTAGAAATCAATATCAAGACGAAGAGCATACTTTAGTGAAATATGGAAGAAAAGTTATTTTCATTCATTTGTGAAGCAGATGATGATTAAGTGTCAGGACACAAGTGTAGATTAGGGTAAGGTTCAAGCATTCTGTTTTTTTCTGGTTGTTGTTGTTGTGGTCTTCAGTCCTGAGACTGGTTTGATGCAGCTCTCCATGCTACTCTATCCTGTGCAAGCTTCTTCATCTCCCAGTACCTACTGCAACCTACATCCTTCTGAATCTGCTTAGTGTATTCATCTCTTGGTCTCCCCCTATGATTTTTACCCTCCACGCTGCCCTCCAATACTAATTTTTTCTGGTATCTGTAACAAAATCTCTGATCAAATCTGAAATACATGAAATGAAAAGATTTTATTTACACACCAAGGAAACTATCCCAGAATCGGTGAATTCCTGATTGTAAATGTGGAAAGAAACAGCTTTTGTTAATCTGTATTACTCCACACCTGTTATGACTTGTGTGAAAAACATGGTTCAGAGACTTACAACTGAAAACTCCTCTTCCAGCAAAATTATGTAGAGATGATTTTCTCTTAAATTCTGAGAGGGTAGTGATAACTCTACCAGTAATATAAAAGAGAAAGATTATTTTAAATTAAAAAAGATGTTGACAAATTGTAAAAAAACAATCAAAAAACAATACTGTTGATAACAGTTCCTAAACATTCCACAGCACAATTCACCCACATCAAAAGCTCTCCAGTGACTAAAGCCTACTCTTGCTCAAAGGGTGATTGTCTTTCAAACAGTAAATTTCCTCCAAACAAAATAGATTTGACTGTTGGACTAGGTATGACCTGGATTTATTTTGTAAACAGGTGGAAACAGGTTTCCACAATTTGAGGAATAATGCAACACTCAGGAAGCAATAATTAGAATGGGGGCACTCTCTTTACATTGACAATTGGTATTCAAGCATGGACCTGTTCCTGTGGTTTCATAATCATGGCACAACTGCAGACCGTACTGTTTGTTGGAACAACCACAACACGACAAAACAACAGGACAAACTGAAACAAGGAGAAATTCAGTTTACATCCACTGATGTTATGAATTCATGCAATGAAAGATAAGTATGGATGTGAACCACCCTCAATATCAAATAAATATTTGAGGCTGGAAAAACTTTTGGATTAAGGGAGACCACTCACCGAAAAGCAGAAGCACAGAGTTTTTGATAAGCAGAAGCACTGACTTTTTTATAGGCACGCACAAAAGAAAGGAAAGTTGTTCGCTTTTGGAATTATCCTTTGACAGTAAAACACACACACACACACACACACACACACACACACACACACACACACACACGCATGCTACTCACACATACAAATACCTCTGCCCCTTCTTGGTACCATTTGGACTAACAGTGCCAATGGTTTGTTTCTTGGCAGATGGACTGGTTGTATTGGAGGTAGTGTCGTCTGAGGTGGGTAGAGGGAGAAGGATGTCAAAGGCAGGGAGAGAGACTGGGGGTGCGCTGGTAGAAAGACTGTTGAAAGAATCAATAATCTCTAGAGTTTTGCAGATTTTTTTTCCCACAAAGTGAACCTGTGTATTTTAAATGTTCCTGATATTCTCAGAGTAGCAACAGAATAATAAATGCCAGAAGCATAGTTTCATCTGTCTAAAGAATTGATATTGTGATCAAAGACTGGAATAAAAAACATTTGACAGTATTGGATCACTGTTTGTATATGCGACTATGTTGCAGTTGGTGAAAAATAGTTTCATCTGTCTCTGGTAAGAGAAAAAGTTGAAACTTATGCCACAGACCAGAGGAACGCTAGTACAGACAGGTATTTTGACTGCAAGAATTCCCAAAATTTACTGAGAGGCATTTTCCAAATACTATTCAGAATGAACAATCAAGGAAAGATACACCGACACATACATCATAATTTGCTCGAAACAGAAAATGTGCCAAGAAACCAGGTATGAATGCAGAACATCTTTCACTACGTACTGCACCGAGTATCAAGCCCTATCAAACGAAAAGAGGGTGTTAGGACTGGAAGCTTACATAACTTATTTGCTCTGGCTCAGTAACTGATTCAGGAACATCATACCTACTTACACCACCTGAAATAGCCTCAGAATCTTCAAACAGGTCTCACAGAATATATATGCAGTTTCAAAGAGCTGTAGAAAGAGAATTACTGTTCAGAATGTCATCAAATATGAACAGCATATAATTGACGGATGGGGGAAATGTCTTAGGCGCAAAAAATTGACCAATAGGTTGCACTGTAAGTATCTGAATATGTCTACCAACAAATACACAGCACATGGCTGTTCCTCAGTTTGCATCCGAGACAACCAGCATGATTACCTCCATAAATGATTGCCTGTTGCTGGTAAAGCTAATTTACAAGAATGGTGACAATGTGCCAGAAGCCCTGCAGAAGTGCCAGACGCTCAAAGGTATGAAAAAAGGCATTGGTCCCAAGTCTGCTCAAGGCCTGGAAAGAATGAAAGCAAAATTCGAAGGACCGTTTCTTTTAAAAGTGCATTGTGACGGAGAGAGGAAAGCAGTTGATATGGTGTCGTCAAAGATGTGGACACAACGCTGCAGGAGGGGTCCAGCAGTGGTGTGTAAACCCGCAGTGCAAGAGGAGTTGCCCGAACGTTGAACATGCTTGCAGGCATAGTGCATAAAATCCTACAACACATCCTGCACTGCTATCCATAAAGAGTCATCAATGTTCAGGAGCTGCTTCCTGCTGAACTGCCAGCAAGACAAATGTTTGCTCTGGAATTTTCTGCCTGCATGGATGTGGACAGTGAATAACCATGGAACATTCTGTGGGCAAACAAAGAGCACTTCTATCTCCAAGGACATATGCAGAACTACAGAATATGGGCAATGGGAAATTCACACGCACATCAACCAGTACCACTTCACTCTGCAAAGTGTAATGTAATCAACTGTCAGAGATACGGTTTACCTGAAGCAAAAAGTACAATGCCCACAGTAAAGAGGTAGGTAATTCATTATAGTATTATGTTGCCAGAGAGCGTGTTTAGTTTATTTAATTATGAATATGTTCTTTTATGATATATAATGGACTTGTTTAAGATGTTAAATGCTATATTAGTTTATAAGGTCAGTAGACCAAAGAATCTAGGAAGCGGGGATGTCTGCAACTTTTGGGCACATGTTGGCTTGCCCGCCACTTCTTTGTCAGTACTGGAGGAAGACGGAAGTGCTTTTGTGACAAGTGTAGTATAATGGATTTAGATTATCAATGTTGATAGTGAAAATGGTGTAGCTCCTAACAAAAAGTAAGAATAAATATAATTTTTTGCTGAAAGTATTTCCAATCCGGTGGAGTTAATTTTAAACAGAACAAAACCAAGGCCATGCTTGATATTGGAAAGATTATTTTGCAGACAACACTACGAAAACCCCTTAGACAAACGAGATCTGCAGTGTGTAATCTTTCAGCTACTAAAAAATAATTCTTGCTGAAATTGTGCTGGAACTGGTCGTATCATTCCCATTCAAAAACACGTGGTGAGAGTGTTGTCCTACCATAATATACCGTGTAAGATTCCACAAACAATTTTTCAGTTATCTAAGAAACGAGAAAGATAATAACCAGTTAAATATGGTGTCGTCGTCCGGGATTACTGAAAAAGTTATCGAAATAAATTACCACCGAGATTGCGAAGACAACGACAGAATTCATACATCCTGGATGAAAATGTTCAAGAAAGTCGTATGCTGACACCTTCAAGACAACGGAATGCAGTTACTGGAGCAAGAATAACGGTGCAATAAGTCAAGAAAGAAGATAAAAGTGTAAAGTGTTGTGCAACAAAAATGCAATATTCATGTAAGTGCATTGTTTCAGTGTTGTGAATTCCATCAGCCACCAATCAACAGAGAAGATGTTATAAGATAAGAAAATCAGTGAACTGTGAGTAAGATAATTTAGTATCCTTTAGCAAAGATAAATTTTTTGTTTTTGTTTATTCCTGTGATGACAATTGTAAAAGAGGAAAGTATTGGCAACGGTATTGCTAATGCTAGTATCACTGTAAATTTATCATACGAAAGTGAATGCAACAGGAATAGTCTTGATCCTGTAGAGAAAGTTGAAACTCGTATGGAAAGACATGTTATCAACAATAATGAATTATACGGAGGGAAAATTTAAGGCAATTGATGACACTAACAGACAAAACGGGGAGTGGTTAGAAAATATTAAAGACAGACTCGGTGCTAATGAGATTCATTTGGAACAAATGGAGAAAAATAGTGAGATTCGTTTTAATCAAATGGAGCAAAACAACACTGCTCAGTTAGACCAGAATCTTAAGTACATCAGTGATAGATTTGAAAAACAGTTCAAAGAATATGAAAAGAAAAATGACGAAAACTTTCAAAAAGTAGAAGCAAAAATTTCCCGTTTGAGTCATAATCAGATCACGGGTAAGGTCAATTATGTTGGGAGAAAGGTTAAAAATGTAGATGCAAAAGTAAAAGAAATCTGAAAACTGAAATTAGCACAGGTAGAGAGAAAATCCATAATGCATTTAAAGTTGTGCATGCAGATATCAAACAAGCAGAAGATACATTATCTGCTTGTATTTCTAATGTAGATGATAAAATTGTTCAAGCAGAAGGCAAATTTGAACAAAACATAGGAATCATTACTGAAAAAATAGATGCAAATAAGCAAATACGCAAAGATGAAGTCAAGAGTTTAGAAAATAGTATTAATGACATCACTAAGAAACTTGAAAGTGTTAGTAGCAATATGGAAACCAATAGTTTGGCAAACAATATTGGCAATATGTGGTGCAATATTCCAGTAAAAAAACTTTTCAGATGAGAGCAGTATAGATCCAGTAGATTTCCTGAAGCATTGCAAAGATAATTTTTTTCCAAATATGAATGATAATTTGAAAATTAAATTTGTGAAAAGATTTCTAGAAGATGAAGCACTGTCATGGACTAATCAACATTGTATTGAGGGAATGGCTTTTGCAGAGTTTGAGGAGAGGTTCTTAAGTAAATTCTGGTCAGAGACAGAACACGCTCGAATAAAAAGTGAATTCTTGAATGGACCAGTTTATAAACATGAGTTTAGTAGCAAGAAGCAATTTTGCAAAAATCAGTCAAGGATACTCACTCACCTAGGCAAACATTTTGATGAACTCACTCAAATCGATACACTAAAAAGAAGGCAGCCATATGAATTACAGTGGGAATTAGCTTCTGGACCTATGACACAACAGATCAGTTTTTGAAGTATGCAGACAAACTAGACAGAATTATTGAGAAAACGGGTAAACCGCAATACCATAGTCAAAACCCTTTTCAAAAGACAGGTCATACAAACTGGGGAAACATAATTTTGGAAGTAATGATTTTCATCAGAGAAATCACCAGTGCAACTTCAAGGGATCACAAGGAAACAATTTCCATTACAAGGATCAATATGGAAATAACAATAATCAATTTGGTAACAGACACTTTGAAAATAAACCAAAGGAGTTGCATAGTCATAATGGTATGGGGAGAACTGAACAGGCAACAATACAGGAGTTAAAAAACTGAATAGGGCTCCACTGGCGGTCCGCATGATAGGAGCTACTTATACACAAATGGAAAGGGCCAACCCAAACAGCCAAACTAAACAGAAAAATGCCAGTGACATAATGAGTAATTATTTTAAGGAGAAGTGTTATCCCATTAATGTGGTATCTGTTACAAATAATATGTCATATAAATAAACAAGAAACAAAAGGTAAGTTATTTAAAGACACTGCTTGCTTGGAGAACCGTGAAGAAGAATTAAACTTAGATTTACTCTATGAGTGGGCTGAGAGGGACACCTTGCTGGAAAATAGTTGTTCAAATTATCAAAGTGTGTTAGGAATTAGAGAACTTATGGAAGAGTCTGGTGGGCTAGGAATGAAAATTGCACATAGTAAAGATGATTTAAATGTGTATCTGCATATTGAAGGTAAGGGTGCAGAAGATCCAGAGGATAATTTTTGTGGTGTTGATTGGGAAGAAAAGGAGACTGAGGATAGCAGTGAAGAAAGATGTTTTATTGGTGTAAGTGAGTAGTTGGGAGCTTTAGGGACTACTAATATAAAATAGGATAGTAATGCAATTAGTGAGGTACACATGAACACAGTTGACAATTTGAATGATAAGGATGTCAGAATTTTAGCCAATGAGCTATTTGATCTTAATACATGTAAAAAAAACAATGAGAGGGAATTGACAGCAGGTAATCTTAACAGCATTAAGGGAGTAGATGATGAAATGTCAGATAGTGAGCAATTTTTGCTTAGCTTATGGATTAACAGTAGTGCCATTAAGGATGATGAAAATTTCAGAAAGGTAACACTTGATATATATGAAACTTTGTATCCAGAACGGTGGCATAGAATTAAGTACCACATTTCACAAATGTTAAGAGATAAATATAAAGGACAGACACACAATATCACAAATGAATGTAGTTGGATTAAAGAAAAATTCAGGAATAGTAACCAGGCCAAAGAAAAGGCAATCACGGTAATAAAAGCATATAACCCTGGAAGTAATGATACAGGTAAAGACACTAGAAAGGGATATGGGTTTTAGTGAAACTGAAGATGACTTATTACATGAGAATATTAATAAAAAATTTTACTTTGATGTAACCAGTCCATTTATTGATGTACAGATAGATCATGGAAAGGAAAGTATTTAGTGGACACAGGAAGTCAAATATCTGGGATATCAGAATCATTAAGTAAAAAACTGAAAACTAATAAGGGTTATGTTGAGTTACCTGTAGCAGGAATTAAAATAACAGGTGCTGCTGGGAGGCACAGTAAATCAGTAAGGAGTCAGGCTTTTATTACTTTTGAAATTGAAGGAGTATCATGCTCACATGGGTGTCTCATTATTCCTGATCTCTCAGAGGATTTGATCCTAGGCATGCCTTGGATAATAAAAGTGCAGCATTTGACTGGGTAGGACAGAAATTAATGATGACTCTACCAAGTGGTTAAGTCATTGCTATGAAACTTCTTACATCAAATGTGTCGAGTATGAATAAGACTGTGAACAGTATTGAATTTACAAAAGAAGGTAAGTACATTGAAAACCAAGTCACAGATTTTGATACAGATGAGATAGAGTTTGAAAACTTGGTAAATGAAAAAGTAGCCGAAGCTAGAGAACTAACTGAGAACCAAAAACAAGATTTGAAATTATTTTTGTGGGAATATAGTGATGTATTTAGCAATATACCAGGTAAAGTAATCGGATACGAATGTACTTTGAAGTTGAAACCACATGGACCTTTCTTTACAAAACTGTAAAGTATTCCAATCTTGGAAAGGGTAACAGTGTAGAAGGAATTACAAAAGATGGAAGTTTGTGAAATCATTGAGAGTACAAGCCCTTATAATAATCCCTTGGTCATTGTAAATAAACCTACTGGACAAGTCAGATTAGTGCTAGATTCCAGACAGTTAAACAAATGTTTATACAGAGAAACTGACCGCCCAGAGAACATTGATGAGTTGTTATATAAATTTAAAAATATCCAAATTATGTCAAGCCTTGACCTAACTTTGTGTTTTCATCAAGTACCTCTTGCAATTAGTTCTAGAAAGTACACTGCTTTCTTATACAATGGGAGATGTTACCGATATTGTATAGTGCCTTTCGGATTAAACTCATCAGTCACAGAATTTATAAGAGGACTAGACTATGTAATTGGCCAAGAAGTTGTGTCAGAATTAACCATTTATGTAGATGATATATTAGTGTCAAATCAAAGTTGGGAGGATCATTTGAAGTTATTGAAAAAGGTGTGTGAAAAACTCAGAAGAGGAGGAATGACATTAAAACTAGAAAAATGTGAATTTGGTGTGTCAGAACTCAAATTTTTAGGTCATGTCATTACTAAGGAAGGGATAAGTGCAGACCCTGAGAAAATAAGATCTATCGTATACTTTCCATCTCCTAGAAACTGAAAACAATTGAAATCTTTCTACAGAATCTGTGGATTCTATCAAAAATATATAAATGGACAATGCCTTAATGTAACATGTTTAAGCAACTTACTTAGAAAAAATGCTACATGGAACTGGTCTGAAGTGTGTCAGAAAGCATTCAAGAAAATTAAGAATGAACTTTGTACGAACAATCTTTTACACAGACCAGATTTTAGTTTGCCATTTTGTCTTCACACTGACAGCAGTGATTATGGACTAGGAACAGAGCTATTTCAGGAGAAAGTTGTGAATGGAAAAAAACTTCATTGTACTATTGCATTTGCCAGTATAATGTTACTTAAACATGAAAGAACTTACACAGTCACAGAAAAAGAATTACTTACGATACACTGGGCATTTACAAAATTTAAAACATACCTGTTAGGACACAAGATAGAAGTGTATTCAGACCACAAAGCTTTAAGTTATTTACAGGAGTGTAGACTATATCATAATAGATTAACCAGGTGGGCAATGTCCCTGCAACAGTTTGACTATGAAATTGAGTATATTAAGGGGTCAGAAAATGTAGTAGCTAATGCTTTATCTAGGCTACCAGTAGGAGGAGATGAGGAAATGTTTGATCAAGAGGAAGAAAAATAATTTAAAATAAGATACATGAAGGGAATCCAAGATGAAAAGCTCATAAGGACACTTTGCAATAACATCAGGAGGGGACAAAATAACGATCCTAACTGGAAATTGGTTAAGGACTGCTTAGGCAACAGATGTACGATAAACTTGACAAATAATATAAGGTCTTTAAGGGAACACTCTTTAGAAGAACAGACGTGGACTCTGACAATTGGAAGCTATGTTGGCCAGAGTGTGAGGCAGACAAGTTAATAAGGCACACCCATGAAAGTTATGGTCACTGTGGAATACAGAAATGTGTAACAAAGTTACAAGAAAACATCTATTTTTGTAACGTGGTAAAGGTGAGGAATGAAATATCAACATGCAACAAATGTCAAAGAGCAAAAGTAAGTAACAGAACATGTCAGGGAGAAATGCAGAACATTATTCCGGATAAGCCATTAGATTTAGTAGCTGTAGACTTTTATGGCCCTTTACCTAAGAGCAAAGGTGGTCACTGTTTTATATTCATCATGGTTGATGTATTTTCCAAATTAATTAAACTTTATCCTGTTCGTAAAGCTATGAGTAAAGAGATCATTACAAAGGTTGAGAGAGATTACTTCAAGAGCTTAGGGAAACCTAAAGCAATACATCTGATAATAGTTCACAAAAAAACTGGAAAGCATTCATGGAAAAAACTAACACAAAATACATCTTGATACCAGCATACAACCCATCTTCAAACCCAGCAGAAAGGTGCATGAGGGAAATAGGGAGACTTTGCAGGACATATTGTAGTCACATGGTCCGACCTTGTAAACAACTTTGAGGACATCACGAACAGCTTGCAGCATAGCTCTACTCGATTTTGACCATATGAAATTATGTTTCATCTCAGACAAGTGAATCTTATTTCTGACTTAGACTTTCCACAATGTGCCTTAATATCAATGAAAGAACATGAAGATATTGTAAAGAAAACCACGAAGAAAGTAGGTGAATCTAGGAAAAACAGAAAAATAAAAGCTACCACATTCAGAGTACGCGACCATGTCTTAGTGAAATCCCATGAACGATCGAAGTTACTAACAGCAGAACTCAAGAAGTTTTTTTTTATGTATACACATTGGGCCATTTGAGATTATTGAGGACCCCCACTCGAATGCGTACCAATTAGTACATCACAAGTCGAGAAAGCTGTTTGGTCTTAGGAACGTTGTTTCTTTGAAGCCGTATATTGAAAAAAGAACAAATTGAGCCTACAAATATGCCTTTATCTGGAAAGAATTTTACTAGAAAAATGAAATCCTGTGAGATAAAGTCACAGGAACAAATTGAATCACCATGCTAAGTCATGTAACATATCTCGTGCAAAATGATGTTGTATCTAGACTGATTGTCACTCAATTCTGTTATAAGATTAGAGTTCGTAATTCCAACGTGCTTGTTTAAGTAATTGTACGGTATTTAATGAATTGCAAAATATGTATACTTGACAAATGAGGGATTTTATTTTAATGATGATGCTAGGAGACAATACATGTCACCCACCCCGACTGTGTGAGAATAGCAAATCTCATAATTTTTGAAATCTTGCTCATTCACTTAAATAAACCATAATGCTTATAAGTTCTATAGTTAATAGACTATACTTTCTTGTATATGCAAGTGTGCTTTTGCTTTACATCATGCTCACCATGAATAACCATTTTTATTTGGCTGTGTTGATCACACAAAGCAGATACTTTATGCTGGCTTCTTTCACCTCTTAATCATGATATCTATCACATAATCTACAAAGTTCATGAGAGTTTAGTATTGGTGAACTCATATACTTTTGTAACATCATTGATGATACAGGAGTTAGTGCTATGTTTATTCTAATATGAGAAAATCTTTTAACTATGGTACTATTTTATAGTAAGTTTCTGGGCAACAAACCAATATGTGTGTTTATGTAATTTATGTTGTGAGACAAAGCAGGGAGTCAATGGGCGATGTAAGAATGAACAATTTGCTAGAGTTGTCATAAAAAGTTGTATAGAAGCCAAGACAGTTATGCAATTTCTGTATCGGACTGACAAGTGGACCAGGGTACACTTGTAAGTCTGGTGGGCTAGTGTAATGTAATCAACTGCCGAAGATACAATTTATCCAAAGAATCTAGGATGTTGGCTTGCCCGCCACTTCTTTATCAGTACTGGAGGAAGATGGGCATGCTTTCATGACAAGTGTAGTATAATGGATTTAGATTATCAATTTTGTTAGTGAAAATGGTGTAGCTCCTAACAAAAAGTACGAATAAATATAATTTTTAGCTGAAAGTATTTCCAATCTGGTGGAGTTTATTTTAAACAGAACAAAACCCAGGCCATGCTTGATATTGGAGAGATTATTTTGCAGACAAAACTACAAAAAACCCCTAGACAAACGAGATCTGCAGTGTGTAATCTTTCAGCAGCTACTAAAAAATAATTCTTGCTGAAATTGTGCTGGAACTGGTCGTATTATTCCCATTCAAAAACATGTGGTGAGAGTGTTGTCCTACCACAATTTACTGCGTAAGATTCCACAAACAATTTTTCAGTTCTCTAAGAAACAAGAAAGATAACAAACAGTACAAAAGTGATCAGCGCGGTGCGGATTGATGGCATCATTTATCATAGGGCCGCATTTTTTTGAGGAGATGAATCCTGTGGGTCCTGTTCCTTGTAATTCACTGGTAAATAGTGTGAGTCTTTTGCACACCAACATCATTCCAAACCTTCGACAGTGTGGATGTGTGGGTAGGATCATTTTTGTGCATGATGGCCCTCTTCCGCACATTGCAAAACCTGTGCAGTGGCTGCTGTATAGACAATTTGGAAATGCTAGAATTATCAGCCATTATTTCCCTACAGCTTGACTGTGCAAATCACCTGATCTTAATCCGTGTGACTTCTGGCTCTGGAGTTATATGAAAGATGTTGTGTTCAGTGCTCCAATTATGAACATAGCTGAGCTGAAGGCACATATTGTGCAATACATTTGAACATGATCCCCCAAGACACTCCCACCTGTTGTGGAACATGCTGTTTCTCAATTTCAACTTCTGGCAGAAAACAGTGAACAGCATATTGAACATGTCCTGCACCAGTCTCATGACAACTAGAAAATGATGTCATTTTGTTTTTTTTATGTGATTTTTCACACCAACACAATTAAAAACTGAAGGCAAGTCTCCCCTCAAAGAAAGGACAATTGGGTTAAATCATGACATACTTTATCTGTGATAAGATACAATCGGCAGTCTAGGGCACCTGTTCATAGACACCATGACCTGTGCACAAGACAGACACCTTCACCTTCACCAACCTTACGATGACCACAAGTAAATACAGTCATTGGCCAATTACAATAAAAATAAGCATTACCAAAGTCTTTGTTTGCTATCTGTCTGAAATGAAAGGTACGGTAAGTAATGATATAAGAGTGCATAACACACAATTCCTCTTGAAGTTGCTGCCTTATTCTTGCTTGTAAATGTTCTCTCTCCATTCTTAAGCTCCAAACATCCAACTGATTTGCACATCGTAGAATGGTGAAGATGAAAGTAACAAGGCATCTCTGTGCATCATTCAATGTAGTTGCCTTTGTAGCAGCTTAACACAGACTGGCAGTGTGCACTTGTGAGCATGCTTTATCAACCACAACTTTGGATGCAAGCCAAGTGCAACTTCTGGCGCAAGCCTTATCAGCTTCCGCTTTCCAATGTTTTGCGACACTGTGGGCCGACCATACGGTTTTTGGTCCCATGACAATTGAAAACCAATGTCATTTTCCTTTTCGTATGGTTTTTGGCCTCAGGACAATTAAAAACTGATTTTTCCCATCCAATGTAGGACGACCTAGCCATGATGGACAAGCTTACCTAACTAACAGTGCCACAACTGTTGACTGTCGTGTTGCGATTTATCTGTCATTTCCAGCTGACCCCATTTACATATTGGTAAAATTTTCATTAATTTTTTTCCTTCCGTGACATTTCTCCTTGCAGCAATAATATGCCTTTCAAATTTGACATCATTCTGGGCAGTGGTTCTCTTTCTACAGTATGTTGAAATGGAAATTATGGACACCTTGTATAAATGAAGCTAGAGGGGCTAAAGATGAGAGCAGTCTACGTACCTTAGGCAGTGAAAACAGACAAATCCACAGTTTACTGTAATGTGTTGTTAGGGATAGTGAATAAACATTTCACAAAACCCCCCCTAAGGTGTATTTATTCACTGAACACCAGTTCCAGTCAAGCAAACATCTTCAAGCCATGAATGAACATTAAATCATGTTAAAGGGCAGTTCATTGGTGTCAAATAAGTGATTATTAACAGCTGCAGCATCTGCCATTTCTACGTGCATCTTATCTATCATATATTTTTGCATAGTTACTAAGTCTACAAATCTTTAGTCTGTTGGAGTGTTTTGTACTCCGGTCATAACCATATCATAAACTGAGAGTCTATTTTCCACATTCATTAATGGTATGTTTGACCACTGTTCTAAACAAAATTTGTTCTTTTAAAAACATTTCAAAACTGCAAAACACTGCAATTAGAATCAGTTTGGATGTAAACCTCTAAGATCTCCGGTGTTGTCCTTTACTGTCTATGCACTTACATTACGGAAACCCTTATATTTTTCAAAATAAATGTAATGTAGGTAATGACTGCAGACTACAAAAAAGTGTGTGTGTGTGTGGGGGGCGGGGGGGAGGAGAGGGGGAGGGGGGGGGGGGAGAGAGAGAGAGAGAGAGAGAGAGAGAGAGAGAGAGAGAAATGTTATTCATGATCACTTTACCAGACAAAACAAAAACTTACACAGGACCCAAATCAACACATTCCAGTGCCAAAACAGTGGTTTCCACAAGGGAGTAAAACTTTATAACAAACATCTTACAAGGGAACCTCCCCATCGCACCCCCCTCAGATTTGGCACAGTGAATAGGCCTTGAAAAACTGAACACAGATCAATCTAGAAAACAGGAAGAAGTTGTGTGGAACTATGAAAAAAATAAGCAAAATATACAAACTGAATAGTCCATGCGTAAAATACGCAACATAAAGCAAAGAGAACAAAGGAGCGCCGTGGTCTCAGGGTTAGCGTGCGCAGCTGCGAAATGAAAGGTCCTTGGTTCAAGTCTTCCCTGGAGTGAATATTTTAATTTTTTATTTTCAGTTTATCTGACAAAGTCTTATGTTTTCATCACTTTTTTGGGAATGATTATCACATCCACAAGAAAACCTAAATCTGCCAAGGTAGAAGAATCTTTTTACCCATTCGCCAAGTGTACAAGTTAGGTGGGTCGACAACATATTCCTGTCATGTGACGCATATGCCGTCACCAGTGTCGTATAGAATATATCAGACGTGTTTTCCTGTGGAGGAATCGGTTGACCTATGACCTTGCGATCAAATGTTGTCGGTTCCCATTGGAGAGACACGTCCTTTCGTCTACTAATCGCACGGTTTTGCGGTGTGGTCGCAAACCACAGACACTTAACTTATTACAGTGAACAGAGACGTCAATGAACGAACGGACAGATCATAACTTTGCGAAAATAAAATTTTACTCAAGGGAAGACTTGAACCAAGGACCCCATGTTCCGCAGCTGCTTACGCTAACCACGGGACCACGGCGCTCGTGTACTCACACTATCCTTGATCTTGCATATCTTGCGCATGGACTACTCAGTTTGTATACTTTGATTATTTTTTTCGTAGTTCCACAAAACTTCTTCCTGTTTTTTCGATTGATCTGTGTTCAGTTTTTCAAGGCCTATCCACTGTGCCAACTTACAACTAAATCTGAGTGGGGGTGCGATGGGGAGGTTCCCTTGTTAGAAACACAAAAACAATTACTAAGCTCAAAACCTTTGGAAAATCTTTAAAGATATATTTACTGCATCACTGATTTTACTCAACTACAGAATAGATAAATTTATGAAGTGTGCTACATAAATACTAAATGTTTGAACTGAATTATTCTGATCTCAAATAAGTACACATAGAAGTCTTTCATCTGTATACTTATAAATTGACTTGTGCAATGGCTTAAGCCTCAGCTGTAAACAACACTCTAGAACAAATATGAAAAACAATACTGATAAAGAATAGCACAGTCTAGAAAAATTGATCAAGGAAGGTGCTGATGAAGCAGTTGGTGAAAAGAAAAAGATAGGAAATGAAAAGGTTTACAAATTTGTGATGAAGCGACAGAAGTGGTTAATCAACAAAAAACAAGAATCTTATCTTAAACAATGGAATATTCCAGTCCGAGCTGCCAGAGAATGCAGCCATATGTGCATGAGGCGTGCTTGCTTGTGTGGACAAACATGTGTAAGTGTTTCCTTTTCTGCCGAAGGTTTTGGCCAAAAGCTAATGCGTAAGCGTAAGCGTCTTTTTGTCGTGCCTGTCTGCAACTCAACATGTCATACTTATAGTAAGAATCTTAAATTAAATAATTGAGCAGCGATCCATCTGAAGAAACTCACCATATTTGTCAACAAAAACTAAATAACATTAAGAAAACAATAAAAAAAACCCATCAAGATTCATGGGAATATTTATAGGTGTAACGGAAAATAGTACTCATGGGGGCAAACAGTAGCCTACAAAAGAATCAAAATGCTCAGTAAATCAGAAAGACAGTGGATTGTTATAAATAATAGAACTGGGTAATCAATTACAATAAAATATGGTATGAAGATTTAAATTCTGTTCAAAGTTAAAACAGATGAAAGAGACATGGATGCAATGGATGATCTAGATTTGGAAGAACTCACAGACGTCATGAGAGACAAGTAAGTGACATACGAAATGGGCTTCTATAGTATGGTGGTTTGCCTCACAGCTCACATTTTTATGACCACCTAGTATGCATTGGAAAAGTAGTAGTACTACCATGGCCGTGGCAGCAGACAAATATAATTTCATGAAATGTATTCGCAGTTGTGCATATGAACCACCTTCAGCTGTAGAGTGGAATGAAGAGAATGAAAACTAGTGCTGGGTTTGGACTCAAACACAGATTCCTCACTTTATGCAAGTGGCTGCCTCTTAACTGCTTCAGCTGTGTGAGCACGACTCACGGACAGAACCCAACTTCCATACATCGTCGTTCATGTGTCTTACCTGTACTTATAAATCCCTTTAATGCTATTCCTACACAGGGGAGACATTTTATTTGGAAGTCACAAGCCCGGTGTTGGCTGATAAATACAAATTGCAGGGCCTCTGTTGTGAAGAAGTATGATGTAATGTTCCTTCGGACATGCACACATTCACAGAGAAGCGTTGAAATCAGGAACTGTTGAGTGTCCGAATAACTGTTAGATTAACAGTGGCCAAAGTCAAAGCAACATATGGAATCACCACTGTACACTCCAGAAAATATCTAGCACAGTGTGAGGTAGGCTGCATGCGTCACTCAATGCCAAATAGCAGCCTGAGCACAAGTAACTTAGCGAGCAGGTAGTCAGATAACTGATAATGATACAGTGGCCGAAATTGCAAGTAACAACAACCTCTGCAGCAGTTAGAGAGTTAATATGTTGTGACAAATGAAAATTTGGATAAAGTTGTAAAATTGTAAGTTGAACCCATTTCCTGTGATGCTTCCTACTGTCTTATTACACCCTTAATTACACCCCTCTTCGTTATACTTCAAACACTCAACTTCTATTTCTCTATCAGTGAATGTCTCCTTGTTTGTCTGTTCTAATAATTTCATGCACTTCATCCCCCATTCCCAATGCATTTTATCAGCTTTTGTCTGCTCTCTCTTTCTTTCTTTTAGCAACCCGTGATTTCATTTGAGGTTAGTTTCATCTTTGACATATCAGTAACTGCCAGCTATCCCCCCCCCCCCCCCCCCCCCATGCTCTACGCTATCTTTCCCTTTCTTTCTACTCCCTATCTTTCCCTCTCTCTTGCCTAAGGAACTGTTCTGACAGCTAAAGAATCACCTATGCTTGTAATCTGAGTCCCTGCCCTGCTACAATTGTTTGTTCAGCTTGTTGGTAAATGAGCCTTTCTTTTACTAGGTATGTTTTCTATGCTTCCTGGAGTTCTTCCTCTACACTCTTCCCCTATCAATTTCTGTTTGGGAATTGAAAAAAGCATTTTATTTCACAATTTTCAAGATTCTGTGAATCTTTTAAATGATGTTGTTAAATCTAATATCTTAATTACTTATGGCAATATAAAATTTTTATCTATCTCAGGCATACTCACCTACACATATGTTGCAGACTTTGAACTTGCTTGAAGCGAGACACCGGATGCAATAGCTGCACTCGCATCGGGCCCAGTACTGGTCTACGATGCAGAAAGAATAAATAACGCCCACTTCTTGAGTGTTCTACTGCATTTTCGATGAAATCCACAATAGTATGACTTTTGAATTTTGTACAACTTCCAAAGCTAAAATTTCCTATGAGAAAAACAATGAAATTCGATGCCAAATTACAAAGTATAACCACAAATATAATGTATAATAAATGTAATGGTTATTTCACATGAAAAAAGGCAGAAAAACTGTAGTTCTTTGTACCATAACCATTGCCAGACAACGTTATCAACAATATATAACAATATGCTGCAACCCAATATTCAAGAAAGGTCAAATATGTAAACACTTTACAAAAAACGACACCTAATATTAGACATACCTTGATCATGTTCTATCCTAACATGACGAATGCAACCATGCAGTTTAAAAGTGAGTGAGAAGATGTAGTGATCATCACTACTATCACGAACAATAAATGACCCATCCGGCTCGTTTGACAGAATTTTTTCAGCTGCCTCTCCAGAAATTGGACCCCAATACCAACCGTACTGCAAGACAAGATGTAATAAATAAGCTGTATAAAATGAGCTAAGACTAATTTATGGGAAGGATGTGGGACATCATGTTTCTATGAACCAATTATGCAGAGTATAACTGGAGAACAACTCAAAATTAAAATGGGAAACTATACCATTCCCAAACCACTATGTTGTTACTTGGAAAAATGAATAATAATTTGCCAACACTTAATTATTTTCATACACACTCACAAAAATTACACTAAAAAGGCTACTACTAGATATACAAAATGTTCTTATTGTATATGAAACGTGATAACTTCTTGTAGAATAAGTAACAATTCAGTGTCAAGAAACTGATTAACAGTTTGCTCAGCCAAGTTCTGTTATTATTTGAAAATGGATTTAGCGAAGATTGAAACATATGGATAATTAAACAAGCCACTAACAGTTGGAGCTGTTTTGACCTTCATAACTGTTACAACAATTGTAAGATGAAATTTTGTTAAACAATGCAAGATGGACACAAGTTCGCAAAAACTTATTTGAGATGCAACACAATAGCAACAAAAATTGCTTTCCTCATTGTTTCATTCATCATACGTAAAGTTTTTTTACTGCTATGACAATGAGCAACCGGCCAACAAAGCTCAGACCAACATAAAACAAATTAAACACATACTTTGCAGCAAACTATCATAATATGGCAGCACTCCATCATGAGATATAGCAGTTACACAGAAGTGAAATCCGAGAAAGAATGCACCACTGTTAACCTTGTTGAATATGCTCATATTCAAACAAACTTGTCGACATCTCTAGCCTGAAAGACAATAAATTCCAAACAAAAAAGCTTGTGAATGTAACCATCACAATCATACATATTACTGTTCAATTGACAGATTACACTATGTGATCAAAAGTATCTTGGCTGAAAATGACTTACAAGTTTGTGGCGCCCTTCATCGGTATCGCTGGCATTCAATATGGTGTTGGCCCACCGTTAACCTTGATGACAGCTTCCACTCTCGCAGGCATACGTTCAAGCAGGTGCTGGGAGATTTCTTGGGGAATGGCAGCCCATTCTTAACAGAGTGCTGCACTGAGGAGAGGTATCAATGTCGGTCGGTGAGGCCTGGCACGAAGTCGACATTCCAAAACATCCCAAAGGTGTTCTGTAGGATTCAGGTCAGGACTCTGTGCAGGCCAGTCCATTACAGAGATGTTACTGTGCATTATGAACAGGTGCTTGAGCGTGTTGAAAGATGCAGTCACCATCCACGAATTGCTCTTCAACAGTGGGAAGCAAGAAGGTGCTTAAAATATCAATGTAGGCCTGTGCTGTTATAGTGCCAAGCAAAACAACAAGGGGTGCAAGCCCCCTCCATGAAAAACATGACCACACCATAACACCACCTCCTCTGAATTTTACTGTTGGCACTACATACGCTGGCAGATGACATTTACCGGGCATTCACCATAACCCACACCCTGCCATCAGATCGCCACATTGTGTACCATGATTCATCACTCCACACAATGTTTTTCCACGGTTTAGTTACCCAATGTTTACGCTCTTTACGCCAAGGGGGCATCGTTTGGCATTTACCGCGCATGTTGTGTGGCTTATGAGCAGCCGCTCGACCATGACATGCAAGTTTCCTCAACTGCCGCCTAACTGTCTAGTACTTGCAGTGGATTCTGATGCAGTTTGGAATTCCTGTGTGATGGTCTGCATAGATGTCTGCCTATTACACATTATGACCCTCTTCAACTGTCGGAGGTCTCTGTCAGTCAACAGACGAGGTCGGCATGTAGACTTTTGTGCTGTAGGTGTCCCTTCACATTTCCACTTCACTATCACATCAGAAAGAGTGGACCTAGGGATGTTTAGGAGTGTGGAAATCTTGCATACAGACATATGACACAAGTGACACCCGACCACCTGACCACGTTCAAAGTCCGTCAGTTCCGCAGCGTACCCCATTCTGCTCTCCCAAGATGTCTAATAACTACTGAGGTTGCTGATATGGAGTACCTGGAAGTAGGTGGTAGCACAATGCACCTTATATGAAAAACATGATTTTGGGGGTATGCGGATACTTTTGATCACATAGTGTATGTTGTGTCTGTATTCAGCAATGGCCTGAAGTTTTAATAAACAGATATCCACTTGTTCAACAAATTGAAATAATTCAGAATTAACTCCATATCTGTGTTCAATGTCATCACCATTTCTGGGTTAAGAAACAAAAATGCTGAATCTGATTAGTTGTTCTTCCAAATCTGTGATCAATAATTCCAGTGGGCAGTTTTAATCTCCGATGATCATATTTTTACTAAGTGGACTCCATAAAGCTGATTTGTGTAAGGCACAACTTCTAAAAAACTTCTTCATTGGTAATATAGTACGTGGTCACTCACCAGTCATTTTACTTTTAAAAATGGCATCTTTTAACAGACATGAAGTGACATGGAACAGAGGTTAAGGCCCTGGACTCACATTCAGGATGAGTGGTGTTTAACTTCCATGTTTTGCCATCCAGATTCAGGTTTTCTGGAGTTTTCCTACCTTAATTAAAGAGAATGCCAGGATAGTTCCTTATAAAAGGACATTGTCAATTTTTTTCCCCAACCTTGCCCGATCATAATTTAGTAGCATTCATCTCCCACGACCTCACTGTCAACAGGATGTCGAACCCTACTGTTTAAACTGGCCACCAAATTAAGGCAAATTAACAAACACAGGAGAAGCCTTTAAAAATTCAAGATAAGTTGCATATAAAAGTTGATGATAAGCAAAAAACCAAATATTAGCAATATGCCCAACCACTAGAAGGACCACATTCTGTCCATTCTGTCAAACACAGCTTAAATAGTTTAATCATACTGTGTTTTGACCTCAAATCTGCTTCATCGCTAGGGGAGAGGGGGAGGGGTGGGGAGGGGGGGAGAGGGGGAGGGGGAGGGAGAGAATGGCAAAAAGTGCAATGGATAAAGTGTCCATCAGAGGAAAGAGCAGACCAGAGGAAATCCTGGAAAATGTGTATCATGAATTCCAAAATGGTGAAAATATGGGGCCTACCTCAAAGACTCACACAAGAGAATTTGTAACTTCAATGTGAGCAATTCTGTTGCTGCTACTGCAAATTCTACAATGGATTTCAAATTTATGTGAAACTAATTAATTTATGAAACAATTAATATTCAGTTTCAGAAACAGCTACATCTGCCATTGCTGACTGTACCTCAGTACTCATTGGATTAGATTTACTTTCATTCCAATTGGTCCGTAGTGAGGAGGTCCTCCAGGATGTGGAACATGTCAGAAAAACAACAATACATGACAAATATTTACAACTAAAACAAATAAGCTAATGTGGGGGCGCGCGCGCGCGAGTGTATACCTGTCCTTTTTTCCCTCTAAGGTAAGTCTTTCCGCTCCCGGGATTGGAATGACTCCTTACCCTCTCCCTTAAACCCCATATCCTTTCGTCTTTCCCTCTCCTTCTCTCCTTCCCTCTTTCCAGACGAAGCAACCGCTGGTTGTGAAAGCTTGAAATTTTGTGTGTGTGTGTGTGTGTGTGTGTGTGTGTGTGTGTGTGTGTTTGTGTGTGTTTTTTATTGTGTCTATCTACCAGCGCTTTCCCGTTTGGTAAGTCATGGAATCATATTTTATATGAATATCAATGGCTGTTTGTGAGTAAGTGGCTACCCTGAAGTTGAATGATAGTGTTACTAACTCAAATAAGTTCTTATTGGGAGAGTCTTTAAGGAAATCTACATTGAAATCACCAGCAACAACTATTTCTTTGTTTTTGGTTGTTAATTAAGTTTGAGAAAGAAATCAAAAAACATAATTCCAGCTTATTACATCAGCATAAACAGCTATTGGTTAAGAATTTTCAACAGTCAGCAGATAATATAACTCTACCAAATTTTAACTCAGTCAATGTGAAATGTCAGCTATCTTTATTGCTTCAAAATATTCGAGGACTGAGAAATAAAATTAATGAATTAACTATCTGCATAGATGAATTAGTCTTCAAACCCAGCTGACATAATCTGCCTCTGAACATCATGTGACCACTGGTATAGAACTTTTAAGTGTTACAGGGTTTAGGTTAGCATCTCACTTTTGTAGATCAGAATATATATAAAAAACAAAGATGATGTGACTTACCAAATGAAAGTGCTGGCAGGTCGACAGACACACAAACAAACACAAACATACACACAAAATTCAAGCTTTCGCAACAAACTGTTGCCTCATCAGGAAAGAGGGAAGGAGAGGGAAAGACGAAAGGATGTGGGTTTTAAGGGAGAGGGTAAGGAGTCATTCCAATCCCGGAAGCGGAAAGACTTACCTTAGGGGGAAAAAAGGACGGGTATACACTCGCACACACACACATATCCATCCACACATATACAGACACAAGCAGACATCATGTTATCTGATATGACTATCTTTTTCTTGTAATATATTTGCTTTGACATCCGTATTACAGTCTTTAATATTTTGCAGTATTTCTTGTAATGTGCTATAGCATCAACATCAGAACTGTTTCGAATTGACAGATGCAGTTTTCTTTTTGTTTTACAAGATACCCATATTCGAGTAATCCATGGCTTTTTTGTAGACTTTGCTCTAACCTTGGTAAGTTTTGGGGGAAAACAGTGTTGGAATAAGGTACGTACTTTATTAGCAAAAGTGTTATATTTTTCATTCATGCCATGAGCACTGTAAACATCAGTCCAGTGAATGTCTCTGAGGAGTGTCCTAAAATAATCAATTTTTGGCTTATTGGTTACCCTCTTGAGCTCAGATTTAACAGATTTTATATCCTGTTCAGTATTAACATTTAACAGAAGGAACTGCATGTCATGGTCTGAGAGGCCATTGACTATTGGTTTTGTAATATAATTCTGTTCATTGGACTTTTCTATAACAATATTATCAATGGCTGTTTGTGAGCAAGTGGCTACCCTAGTGGGGAACTTTACAGTGGGAATGAAGTTGAATGATAGTGTTACTAACCCAAATAAGTTCTTATTGGGAGAGTCTTTAACGAAATCTACATTGAAATCACCAGCAACAACTATTTCTTTGTTTTTGGTTGTTAAATGGGCCAGTACAGCTTCAAGGTGGTTTACGAACAGATTAAAGTTACCTGCAGGTGCTCAATATACACTTAATATTATGAAGGATTTTTTGTGAAATTCTAATTCTGTTGCACATGCTTCCATATGCTGTTCTAGGCAAAATTTATGAATGTCTATGTTCTTAAATTTATGACTGTTCCTAATGAATGTGGCAACTCCTCCTTTCTCCATTTCTGATCTACAAAAGTGAGATGCTAACCTAAACCCTGTAACACTTAAAAGTTTTATACCAGTGGTCACATGATGTTCAGAGAGGCAGATTATGTCAGCTGGGTTTGAAGACTCTAATTCATCTATGCAGATAGTTAATTCATTAATTTTATTTCTCAGTCCTCAAATATTTTGATGCAATAAAGATAGCTGACATTTCACATTGACTGAGTTAAAATTTGGTAGAGTTATAATATCTGCTGACTGTTGAAAATTCTTAACCAATAGCTGTTTATGCTGATGTAATAAGCTGGAATTATGTTTTTTGATTTCTTTCTCAAACTTAAGGTTTGTCTCAGTTCTAACCTCTCTTAAAATTTGCTTTCTTTCTGTCCTCCCTACCCTAGATTCTGACCTTTGCCATTCTACTTTCGTTAACCAGGTTTTCATGCACCAGATGAGACTTTATTAATTGACTGAATCATCAATTAACATTTTTGCACAATTTACAATAATTTTCACAATGGTGCTTGTACTCATATGTAAGATATTCCCAACGTGGATGCATGAAGTGAAGACATAAACTTTTCTAAATTTCTCGAGTAGCATATTTTTGGCAAACCAAAGTTTTAGCAATAATTATAGTCCATAATAAACTGCAAAATCTAACCTTGCCATTTTTCAAATGATTTTGGAGTTCCTGAAATAACAATTTGTTCATTTAACAGTCTTTATACAGTCAGGCGTCACTCGAAGGCTGTGCCCAGTCCTAGTTGAAGTATCAAGCATGTAACACTTTAGTTAGGTATGGCCACAGTGTATGTTCATGTAATTGTCATGCAAAAGTTGTTTGCAAAAATACCTGTATCGGTATACATGAAAACACAATAATGTCCATGTTTAAAAGCTTAAAGTGATGTCTTTTAACTCAAGTTGATGAATAGTTTGAATGAAATGTGTTGGACTTGGTATAAGGCCTGGACTATTATTGTCATCAGAACGAGTGATTGTTGAAAATTGTGACTTTCATTAATGACTGAACTGAGTAAACTACTGCAGTGTACATCTCTCTAGTGGATTACTAAAAAGAAAATGCTGTATGTCAACTATGGTGATTTGTGTAAATATGGGCTGCGTTCTATGCCACACTTAAATTTTTTTGTTTGGTGACTTGTCAGAACTATCATTGATTATTGGACAGTGTTTCATTATTTGTGCTTCCGTACCCTTACAATTTATCTGAGTAATTCTGCAACTATACTCTTGGTTTTTTGTGGGTGCCAACCGGCTTTTCGGTGCCAATAATCTCACAAAGAAAAACTGGTCAATGTCACAACAATACAAAGCCGAGGCTAACAAATGAGTAAAAATAGTGCAACCTAAACTGTGGTGTTGGTTACATTTTCCGCGCAAACATCATCAAAAACTAAATAAGATTTTCAACTTCAAGACAATAGACTGACATTCTACCAAAGAGGTGACAAGAAACTACAGGAAATCAGGTTGGCGGCTTACACATTATGTATTTATCCTGCTAGCGAAAGGACTGGAACAGGTCCCATTTGGCATTTCGGGGAGAGTTAAGAATCTGCTTGAAGGAGATGTAGAGGCCAGGTTACAAAAGATGACACCAATAGCTGGAACAACTGTCTGCTGATCTCAAGTCACATTACACCTTAGGTCAAGGATGATGCATCAACTGGTCACCAGGCCAATATTCTATAGAATAACTATTCATCACCAAGTTTAGCAAAAAGGGAAGCAAAATACACAATGAAATAAGCCCAGAGAAAATGTACAAGTGAAAACTTGTGGTCACTCCCCCCACCTTCTCTTTCTCTTACCACCACTCCATCTCCCATTTAGTACATGTGTTGTTATTATCTCACTGCCAGTTGGTCCTAACAGAACACAAAACATATAGAAAATGCCTCTTTGAAACACTATTTACTACAGTAAAATTATAATAATGTGTGCATTACACACTGATGCGCTCTCCCTCCTTGAAAGAGTAACATTGTACATATAGCATTACATGAATGGCAGGATTATGAAACTGGCATTATAAATTAAATTTACATGCAATGACCCACACATCCAGTTACCAATGCCAAATGATGATATTATTTAATGGGCAACTCAAATCTCTAATTTATTTTGCTGTTCAAATTTCACTCAATAAATATGGGTCAACATCATGTGATGCATGCAATAATGCCTCTACCATTGGACTCCCATACAGGACGTGATGTTAAGGTTATCACAATAATCTCTTTTTTCTACGCCTTTGTCCTGCATCGACACAGGATTGGGAAGGTTATTTATAGATTTGCAATGATTAGTTTAAGGGGTGGCCGGATTCCCTTCCTGTTGCCACCCAATTAGGCCACCAGGATAGAATATGTTTACACCCCCCCCCCCCCCCCCCCCACATGTCTGTATGTATGACCGGATCAGAACAACAAAGTGATTGACAATGAAGCACAGCTGAGCATGAAAGGGGGTGAGGTTTTTGGTTTGCTGGTGCGTGTGTATGCACTATGGCTGTAGCAGCAACAGCTGTGTGGTTCCTTACTGCAGTACCTTCTCACGTTGCCCTTTTAATGTACAGTATTGAGTTCGCTTTACAGGATTGTTATATCTTTGTGGCTTGACAAACACACTCCCATGTATAAAATGAGGAGGAGGAGGAGGATATTAGTGTTTAACGTCCCGTCGACAACGAGGTCATTAGAGACGGAGCGCAAGCTCGGGTGAGGGAAGGATGGGGAAGGAAATCGGCCGTGCCCTTTCAAAGGAACCATCCCGGCATTTGCCTGAAGCGATTTAGGGAAATCACGGAAAACCTAAATCAGGATGTATAAAATGATACTGTGCTATTATTATTTGTATATCTCATTAAAAGCAACAAGAAGAGCACTGTTTTTCAATAATCAGAATGAATCATGTTCAGTTGTCGTATTCAATATGTAAGGAGTGTTATAATGGGTCTGAATTGTTTATGTAAATACAATAACTAACAATATTAAAATAATATAAGCTGCTTGAGTACTTACCAATCACTGAAGTGTGCATGCAGAATGTCACACTTGTGCATACCTTAATAATGAGATGATGATTATTGTGCAACAAAACATAAAGACGAATTGAGGCAAAGGGTAAATGCCACTTCATAATTGCTTTCTTCCTTGACACTGTTGTTATATGAGTTCTGGTCCATGGAGTAGCCACAGGAATTGCCCAAGGATATAATTATATTTTCTATATTAGTCTCAACACTCACTTCACTTTTCCACGGTTCTTTAACAAACGTTTCTGTGTGGTGTATAACATTTCTCCACTTCTCTTGCGTTATTTGTGCCATTGCTTCCTCTAATAATCTTTGAATTTCTGCCACAGTGAAGCTTTGTTTTCTGTTGCCACGTAATTTTTAATTCGTGCCCAAAGCATTTCGATGGTGGTAGAGTGGCAGTGGTATGGTGGAAGCCTAAGAACCCTGTGGCCATGTTCTTTAGCTACCTTGTCCATAACATACTGTTGAAACTGTGGCTTATCTTTCTTTATTATTTCCATGAGTTCTGCCTTACATAAATCATTTTGAATTTTCACATTGTGGTGTTTCAACATTTCAACATTTTTGTTGCCATCATTGGCACTTTATCTTTAATAACTGAATGGTATGAGGCATTATTCATTACAATGACAGACAACTGATTTACATTTTCCAGGTTTGACCCTTGAACCACTTCACAAAACTATTGTGGTTCATCTCCTCATGGTAGTCGTTTGTTTTCCTCAGTTTGTAAATGTGGAGACAGTTAGGTAAGAAACCAGATGCACTTCCAGCACACAAGACAATAATTCTTCCGCCCTTTCCCAGGACAATAGCAGAATTTCAACATAAACTACCATCTGTGCAGTCTTTCCTGACAGAATGATCCACATTTCTTCAGGTTTCGTCAAGCCACATAATGTCTTCAAATGGCACTTTAACAACAGTTCTTAAAAATCGACAATGCCATGCTACAATGCTGCCTCTCCTAATTACAATTTTCTGTCCATTACCAAAAACCAAGGGCTCTGACAACCATTAACAGAGACATTTTGCTGCCACTTAATAACTCTGCCTCACGATGAGTAACCCACAATTTTTTAATAGTTGATTGTTCTTTTCAATTGCAAGATCCATATATGTGGTGACAAACAGCATCTTGTTGAATTTTTACGCTTGGTTCTCTCCTGCTCTTCTTCCCAGGTGACTGCTGTTTGGATGAATCAGGCTCCTTCCCTTCTGCACAGTATTTCTCCTTACAAATTCTGACGACAGTATTTGTGTGTATCTTCAAGGTGTCTGTAGCTCTTTCGACAACCTTCGTTAAGAGTCAACAGAGTTGCACCATTGTCTCTCTCTTTCTCGAAATATTCTCACACCGAGCACACAAAGTCACGTGCCTGGCACACAAAGTATGAGTAGATCACTGAACTTTCCGTTTAGCAGCCACACTTTTATGCACATTTCCGCTACTGGTTTAAGGCATTCTGCAGTGCAAAATAAACTCGCTGCACAGAGAAATAAACCACAAAACGAAACAGATTCCAACTGTTAATGTTAATGGCTGCAAGCATCATCTACAAATGGCTACAGTAGCCGCTACCTGCAGTAACAGAGAGATTCAACAATGGTGAACGTAACAGGAGGTGCAGTCAAGTGCATTCTCTGATTGGTTGTTGCTGCAGTAGCAGCCCTGTGAACAGCTAGACATAAATATCTTTGTTACTCTGATCCATGTATACGTAGTGTTATTCAGGCGAAAGCGAGCAAAATTTTTGAAATATTTGAAAACTGTGTAACCGGTGAGGGACATGCATACCAGCCTGGTATTCAGCTTGCGGAATGTGGAAAACTGCCTAAAAACCACATACAGGCAGGCTGGCTGGTATGCCAGCCCTCATCATCCATCCACTGGACAGATTTGATTTGGGACCAGCACACATCCCTGTCGCGGAGGCGGCCCTTTAATATGCTTGGCTATCCGCGTGGGTGTGACCAACACAATAATGTCTAATACATACACCGATATCACTACAGGGCAGTTTGAAGTGAAGTTTGTCTGAAAATACTAATTTCTCCTACACAGTAAACCAGTGACAGCATTCACATTCATAATGTTTTGTTCTGTAGTGTTTGTCATTTTTGGACACTGTGTGCTGCTACAATGGCACATGTACCGCAAGTCTACAGCCTGAAGCAGATGATGTCAAACAGGAGAGACAGAGTCTCAAACATATTGAAGTATCCTGGCAAATAGCTAATATTGTAGATAAACTTGTATGATTTGTTAAGAGTCCTGTGTACAATGTACTGCTCATCATATAAGAAATTATTGTGCATCATGCAGTACATGTTTGATGCTGTGTACAACCTCCTGCTATCTGCTGGTTCCACACCAGCACAGCAGCTGCAGTAGCATATACAAAGAGCAACAATATAGTAATATTTTGATAATCCAAAAATATTAATACTGTGTAGAAAAAATATTAATATTTGCACATCAATATTACACAGTTCGTATACAATGATAATTCATCTCTCTTCATGATTCTATTTTTTGTATACTTTTGCTGGGGAATTTAATGCATGTAAATGGCTGGGAAAGTCTGTTTAAAGGTCAGTAGAGCAATGGGGTATACCACCTATAATAGGGCCTTGCCTCATAAAGTATTGAGGTGTTTCAAATCAATCTACAAGTAGGGGACAACTTTACATTTTAAGTTTTGTACCTCCTATGAGAATGATCAGGTTTCACCAACCTGAGAAAAAGCTACACATTTTGATGAGTGGTAGATTTCCCCATTATAAGAACGAGCAGATGTAAGGGTTTCAGAACTTGAGGTTTACCAAGTCAGCAGAACGTAGATGACAACTAGCTAAGGTAATATCTACATCTACATCCATACTTCGCAAGCCACCTGATGGTGCATGGCGGAGGGTACTTTGAGTACCTCTATCGGTTCTCCCTTCTATTCCAGTCTTGTATTGTTCGTGCAAAGAAAGATTGTCGGTATGCCTCTGTGTGGGCTCTAATCTCTCTCATTTTATCCTCATGGTCTCTTCACGAGATATACGTAGGTGGGAGCAATATATTGCTCGACTACTCGGTGAAGGTATGTTCTCGAAACTTCAACAAAAGCCCGTACCAAGCTACTTAGCATCTCTCCTGCAAAGTCTTCCACTGGAGTTTATCTATCATCTCCGTAACGCTTTCATGATTACTAAATGATCCTGTAACAAAGCGCACTGCTCTCCGTTGGATCTTCTCTTTCTCTTCTATCAACCCTATCCCAAACTGGTGAGCAATAGTCAAGCAGTGGGCGAACAAGTGTACTGTAACCTACTTCCTTTGTTTTCGGATTGCATTTCCTTATGATTCTTCCAATGAATCTCAATCTGGCATCTGCTTTACCGATGAACAACTTTATATGATCATTCCATTTTAAATCACTCCTAATGCCTACTCCCACATAATTTATGGAATTAACTGCTTCCAGTTGCTGACCTGCTATATTGTAGCTAAATGATAAAGGATCTTTCTTTCTATGTCTTCGCAGCACATTACACTTGTCTACATTGAGATTCAATTGCTATTCCCTGCACCATGCATCAATTCATTGCAGATCCTCCTGCATTTCAGTACAATTTTCCATTGTTACAACCTCTCCTGTATACCACAGCATCATCTGCAAAAAGCCTCATTGAACTTCCGATGTTATCCACAAGGTCATTTATGTATATTGTGAATAGCAACGGTCCTACGACACTCCCCTGTGGCACACCTGAAATCACTCTTACTTCGGAGGACTTCTCTCCATTGAGAATGACATGCTGCGTTATGTTATCTAGGAACTTTTCAATCCAATCACACAATTGGTCTGATAGTCCATATTCTCTTACTTTGTTCATTAAAGACTGTGGGGAACTGTATCGAACGCCTTGCGGAAGTCAAGAAACACAGCATCTACCTGGGAACCCGTGTCTATGGCCCTCAGAGTCTCGTGAGATAAAAAGATTTTACAACTCTGGAATAATATAGATTATATTTATTGAGATAACATACAGAATCGATAGATGTGTCATTTTGTAGCAACAACCTCAAGTTTGATTCACGCAATGCATCAGAACCCCATTCCGCCATCAAAGTTTAAATGAAAACTTTAACTGGTGCTGGGCGTGCTGTCACTGGTATTGTGTATCTGGATATGCTTGAAATTTTTTAATTCCACAGATCAATGAAGATGACTGAGATGGGATGGTTTACTAGTAGCAAGAGGTGCACCACCTCATTTTTCAAGGAAGTTCGAGGTTTTTTTGGCAATTGCTCTGTAGGTTGGTGGATTACCCGTTGAGGGTCAAATGCGTAGCTACCTCGCTCCCCAGACTTGACACCACTGGATTTCTTTCTCTGGGGTTGCATTAAAGGCCGTGTGTATGTTCCTCCCCTACCAAACAATTTAGCTGAGCTGAAAAATCGAATCTATGCTGCCATTGCACAAGTTACACCCAATTTGCTGCAATGAGTGTGGGAAGATATTGATTACCAGTGTGACGTTTGCCACATCAGAAATGACAGTCACACCAAACCAAAATGACATTTCATACTCTTATGTGAAACTTGATATTATCTGCTAAAAAATGACACCTCTACTGATTCTGTAAGTTCTCTATATAAAATTTTATAGCATTCCAAAGCTGTAAAGTCCTTTTTGACTCACCCTGCATTCTCGATCTAGTGATCACTCATTAGTAGGTAATAAGCACCTCTGTCGCTCAGGACATACATTATGGTCCTGTGCTCTTTGTAATGTTATCTTCTTAGTACGCAATATGCTGATATCAGATTTGCACAATGCTGCACAATTACAAATGCAATCCAGAATATCTGTAAAAGAAATTGTGACTGGGAAAAAAAATGAATGTTGGTGTTGCATCAAATGATATGAATTTTTACGCCACATTTGGGATTCAGGAGCTTGAACCAGTGACTTAGATGAGACTATTTCTACATATGATACACTGCTACTTACAATGGAATAATTAAATCTACAAACAGCTCAATAATACACACTAAAAAAAAGATATGTTCTCAAAACAAACATGATGTTCACATTTTTCTGCATATGCAATGTTCAGTTTATATGATGGAAGATTTAAAAAGAGATTTTGTGCAATCCTTAAAAAGATCAAAACTATTCCATTTTTTGACTACAATTATTAACTAAAATAAAAATCATGAGAAATGCAGTTGAAATCGAAGCAAACGAGAATCATGGATTATCTTATCACACATCAAAATGTATTATTAGAATGTAAGTATACTTACATCTTTCACTTTTTCTATACTGGAAGCAAAGTCCATGCTCAACTCTTCTCCTGCAATTTCCACATCATCATCATCATCATTTATTAACTGTCCATCATCGGGAGAGGGCAATGGTGTTGCATCCATTGCGCCATTTGTTTCTGAAGGATCATTTGATGTTACAGCTGGAAGTGGTGGAAGAGCCCGTCTAAGGAACGGTGGTTTTCCTTCCAAATTAACCGTGCCATTAGATATCTTGCAAGGTTCAACTGAAGGCTTCGGTTGTTGTGCAACAGGTTCCCGCTTGATCACACTGCGGTCAGGCGAGGAAAATTTTCGAAATCTAAATATGTTGCAAAGTGTTTGCTTCAAGCTCATTGTAAAGCTATGTCTACCAGATGATTTCTTTTGTTTTTCCTTTTCACAAACAGAATTTTCATTTTTAATATTTCCCCTGTCCTGAACAATATCACATGATTCTTTGGCTTTCTTATTTTTAATATTTATTACAAAATTGTTCTTTTTATTTCTCCTAATATCAGCAGCATCTGTGGTACTCCCAGAAACAGTTCCTAATGTATTTGTAACTGAAGGAGCAGTGTTGCCAGTCTGACGGTGTTTTGCAATGGGTCTGTTTTCTGAAGAGTCACTAGAACTGGAATACAAATTCTGTAGGTACTGCCTCACTTCGTGGAGAGTCATGTGGACGGGCTCGGCAACTCGACGTTTTGATGTACCAGGAACACTGTGCCGTTTGCTGCCGCCTCCAGATCCCCCTCCTGAGCACACACTCACAGGGGGTGTGGGCTTTCCACTTCTACAGCCAGTGTTGCCAGGTGCACACTTTGCACTACCTACTCCAGATGATGAGGTGTGTCTTCTTCGCGGTTTCCGATGGTGTCGCTTGGGCCTACTGGGTGGTACTCTCACTTCGGGGCGCACCACGTCTACAGGTACCGCGTATATGTCACTATCAAACGGCACATTATACACATCACTGATGTCACCAGCAGTGAGAACATCATGTGACATAGCAGAAGTGATGAAGCTCGAATCGTCGGCACGATTTGCTGCGGGAACCGATAATGAATTGTGTGAGCTGGATAGCCGCGAAGATGAAAGTGAACTTCGAGAACTGGGCCGGTGACAGGGGCTGAATGCAAGCAGTTCAGGGGTCCAACACAGCCGCGCTCGACTGCGGAACTGCTGCTGGACATTCGTCACTTGCACCTTCTTTGGACTGTTGTCATGTTTCACACTTTCCGGATGCACCACAGATTTGGAAGACACACGAAGTGCTTCTTCTAAAACGGCAGCCACAAGGCGCAATGCAAACCTTTCCAGACATCGCTCAAACTTCAGTAGTGATTCTGGAGGGCTGTCCTGAAATTCTGGTGGGGGATCGATAGGTATCACATGTTTGCAGCCATCCCCCGGAAGGTCAGGCCAGCCAGGACCTTTCTTCAGTGTATTGAAATTCTCTCCACACATGCCGTCCGAGTAGTCCAGGGAGTCATCTTGCGAAAGAGACTTTTCTTCTCCGTCGCTCTCGAGGAGCTGAAAGACATCAAGTTTTGAAAACTGATTAACACGGTAATAGTCTTCTGATTTGCGGATCTCAAGTTTTGTCGCTTACCTCGAGTGGCAACTGGCCACCACCACTGCCACTGGAGATGGAGCCACTGTGCCCACTGGTCAGCAGCAGTCCACTGTCGTCGCTTGTTGGAAATACTTCTGACCACGTAGAGCAGGTAGGCGGTGACTCCATCGTTCCCCCTCAAGTCATCTGTGAAAAATACTTGTATATAATATAACTGCAGGGGCAATGATACAGCATTTAATCAGGTGGAACGTGCCAAGTAGTTAAACCAAAGTGTCACTGTAAGTGTTTAGCACCATGAATCAAAATGTTCTGAAGGTGTATATTAAAAGAAAGAGACATATTTATTAAGATTTTTAGGTAAAAAAGAAAAAACTAATACATATTTACTAGGTTACAATTATCACAGTAGTAAGAGAAAGCAGAAATAACTAAACAGAGCTCCACACTGACTTCTTATAAGGAAGTAAATGGACAACATTAGCCTTTAAAATTTTGCAGTAACTTACATTAAAAGAATTCTTCAAAGATATTCTCTATTAGTAAAAAGAGAAAGGTACTGTCACTTAGGCACAAAAAATAAAAGTTTCAAGATTTTTAATATTTCTTTCTATTTAGTCTGCCACAAGTATTAAATACATTTTGATGCAGTTATTGTAATAACAAATGTATGACAGGACACTCAACATATGCTTCACTAATTGCTGTACTTCATTAATTGCTATAAATCACACAAATATTTCACAATCATATATTGTCAGCTTACATCAAAACCTCACAGCAGACAGGATTTCCCAATGTAGCCGAGAAACCAAGCGGAAATCAATATAAGTAAAAAGCAACATATTATTAACAAACTGTTTTTTGATCTTAATTAAATTGTAAATATCTTTAATTACAGACCACGGATGATGCTTTACCTCAAAAAAGCGAACTGCATCAGGTGAAAAAAACCCTCATTTTCTTGTCACTGCAATGACAGAACAAAAATACCCTCAGGGCATGCTGTTATCTCTCAACTGAAGAAACACTGAGAGGCAATGGAAGAAGAATATTTTCCAAATTTCAAATTACTGACATGGAATCCAAACTACCTTGTAAAAAGAAATTATTGCACAAAAATGCTGCTATTCCAACTTCATGGATGACGTCACCAGAATATCCTGTCAAAGCATTATAATGAATGTTATGTAAACATATCACAATGGATTAAATTGGATATTTGTAAATATAACAATCAACGACAACCCAGACCAATAAGTTTAATAGTGACCTCCTAAATTCAGAAGCACATAGCACATACCTGCAAGATAAGCCAATGTGAGAAAACAGAATTGCATTAAAGCTACTATTACTCCAATAATGACTGAAAAACTTAGTACTACTTCTAAAAACAAGCTTCACATTCTCTTAAGATAACTACAACTGCCACACTAGATTACATTTCTTTCAGAATTCAGTGACAACCTGTGTGCAAACTGAAGCTGTGACTTTAACAAGTTCACAATAAAAGACAGACTGAATCACTCACTGGGTCCAATGTGAAACCTAAATAAGTCTGTATAGAATGATCAGTTTAATCTACATCATGTAGCCTGGAAGAAGAGTGGCAAATCACTTATATATGCCTTCAAGGACACTGCAAAGCAGCTACAGTTAACATTCTCTTGCAGGTAACACTGCCTAGCAAGATAAATAGCTGTCTGAACATTTTTGCAAAGGGCCACACAGGACTCAAAGAAACTGCTGAAAAATGACACACTCTTAGGACAGTGACATGTTTGTGAGGATCCAAAGAAAACAATGAAATGATTCATGACTGTTCATTCAAAATGTTCATGGTGAGATATAGTAATTTCATGGCGGTTATTTCTAGAGCAATCTAGACGTCCAAAACATCATCAATGAAGTATAATATTCACAAGCAGAGGAGGAGGAGGAGATTAGTGTTTAACGTCCCGTCGACAACGAGGTCATTAGAGACGGAGCGCAAGCTCGGGTAAGGGAAGGATGGGGAAGGATATCGGCCGTGCCCTTTCAAAGGAACCATCCCAGCATTTGCCTGAAGTGATTTAGGGAAATCACGGAAAACCTAAATCAGGATGGCCGGAGACGGGTTTGAACCGTCGTCCTCCCGAATGCAAGTCCAGTGTGCTAACCACTGCGCCACCTCGCTCGGTTCACAAGCAGAAATTCATATTTTACTGTAATTTTACACTGTTATTGTATTGGTTTGATAGTATATTAGCTTTCTTCGGTGATGTCATCATTTGCTTTTGGCCATGACTGTGCACTGCATTTTTGGTCCTTGTGCCACTGTCATGCATAAGGTTCTATGTCATATTATGGCATAAAAATAGGTTAAAAATAACCATGTCCTTGAGAATAGTCCATGGGACAAAATAACAACAGCATAATAAAAACTGTTACAGCTAGAAATTGTAAATGACATAGGTAAAAGACTTTATAGAGACTGTGGACCAGCATTACAAGGAGTTATTGATTCCCTTATTTGCTGGATATTTCCTAACCCTTCCTCTAAATCATTGGTTCCCAAACTTTCTTAGACCCTTACCCACGAGTGCAATTAGACATTAGCTAGTAACCCCCCCCCCCCCCCCCCCAAAACACACACACAAACACCATCTATAAACTCTAGCACCTAAATAAACTGCAGAATGACAGACTTGTCTTGGATACTTTTATTTTCAAAATGATGAAATATGAATGTTATTTTGTTTGTTTGTTTGTGTGTGTGTGTGTGTGTGTGTGTGTGTGTGTGTGTAAAAAAAAAATGAATGATGAAGAAATTCGTGGTGCACTGCTAGTGCTACCCACAACTCCTCAGATAAGAAAGCTAACTATCCATCTTGATAATAGCCACTTGTTACAAAATATAATTCCCCTGCATTACTCCTCTCCATTGTGGCACTAGCTCGACCTGCACACTGCAACCCTATTTAAAATGCTTGCACTATACTTACTGTTTGTAAATCAGCTGATTGCTGCACCCCTTACTTTTGAACTGGCAGAAATTGGAAGACTTCAGACTGCTAATGCTTTGTGCCCTTACATAGTTACTGCTGTGTCGTGCTGTTAATTAATTCATATATCTGTTTCGAAGCAAGTGATGAAGCAATTTCTGTACTGCTGCAGTTACTATCTACAACTTGGAGAAGATATTTTCTTGAGATATTTAGCATTTGTTACACATACGTCTCACTTTTATCATCAGTGATGTACACAACAAAGCACACCTTGTGCAGTGGGTTGACTACATGAGGAACTTATAACCTCCACTGCATTAATGCTACTAATTGAAAAAAGGAATTATTGATAACTTATATAATCAATATATGAGTCTTACACAATTGTGATAATGGCAATGATCGACTGAAAATAATTTAGTTTCATAACTGAAACAGAATCGAGTTGTTTAGTTTTTGCGCCTTGGGGTAATTATCCACAGGTTGAGAACCACTGCTCTAAATAATCTCATAGTCACTGCACTTAGAATTTATAGTCATCTATAGCCCATAAACTGTGCCAAAATTCATACAAGCAGCTTCAGAAAGTAGCAACTGCTTCGCATTTCACTCTTCAAAATTGGAAATATATCTGCCAGAAAAAAGTTTTCTCTGTCTGCACTATTTTCCTCTTTAATGACTGGCAAGCAGCTCCTCTTTCATAGTTGAAATCACTTCCTAGCTCATAGAATTTATTACAATTTTTCAGTGAATCTTCCTTGCCTCAACTGTGTTGTTCTGAGAGTAGTTCCAACACATATATCTCCCCAGAGTGACACTCAGTCCTTAATTTACCATCAACACTAATTCTTCACAATCTTGACTATATATTCCACTCAATATTTCTTCTGGTGATTCTTACTCTCAACAAGAAATGTGGTGTAGTCATCAAACAAACAACTCTGCTCTCCCTTCTTCCAATTTTACTTCACTCATTGTCTTTTACAAATTACTGTTGAACACTAGGTAGTGATAAGTGGATTTCTTATCTTGCTTTGTACTCAGTAAATGCACCTCGGCCATGACCAAACTTTTCTAACAGATTAAAACTATATACCAAACTGGTACCTGAATATATATTTTTGTTCCTCGTAGACAACAATCAACCAAATCAACTATTTGATCACAATTCATAATTTCACCAACTGCCATTTAAGGGTACCTGTCTCATACTATTTCGGGGGGGTGGGGGGGGGGGGGGGGGGGCGAGTCCCTGTATCAGGAAACATTTTTAATCTGCCAAGGAAGCTCATTTCAATGTCCTCTCTACTATAAACAGAAATTTTTAATAAATATATATTGTTCAATTTATGGATAACACAATTTTGGTATTTGTTTATATTGCATTTTTATCTGTTACTGAGCTTTCTACATCTACATACAAATTCTGCAAACTTCTGTGAAGGGCATGACAGAAGACACTTAGCATTGTACAACAAACAGAACTGCTTCTCATTTCAATTGCATATGAAGTGCAGGAAAAATGACTGCTTAAATGCCTCTGTGTGTGCTATAATTAGTGTAATCATATCTTTACAATTCCTTCAAGAGTGGTGCATAAGGGGCTGAAGTATATCTCTAGATTCTTCACTTAAAACTGGTTCTCGAAAGTTTGTAAGGCTTTTGCGGGATAGTCAGAATCTATCTTAAAGCATCTTTCAAATCAGATTTTTCAGCACTTTCATAAAGCTCTCCTGTGTGTCAAGCAAATCTGTGACCACTCATACTGTCCTTTGTATGCATTCAATATCCCCTATTAGTCCTGGTATGGGTCCCACATGTATGAGCAATACTCTAAGATGGGATGCACAAGCTTTTGTAAACACTCTCTCTTTTCTCGGTATGCTGCCAATAAACCATAATCTGCTGTCGGCTTTACCTAGTTCTCAGCTAATGTAATCATCCAGTTTCATATCCCCACAAAAATTACACCCGGGTATTTGTATAAATTGGCTGATTCCAACTGGGAGTCATTGATATTGTCGTCATAGGATACTACTTTTCTGTATTTTCTGATGTAAACAATTTTATATTTCTACATATTTGCACCACTACGAAATCTTATCAACGTCTGATTGGATGTATGTGGACCATTTACAGATAGAATGTCATTAATCTGTTTCCTCCATTATTTCTAACTTTCTTCGATTAACACAATAAAACTCTCTCACTGACCTACAGGCATAAGATCAAATTGTTTCCTCCAACAATGTTACTTACTCAAGGCTGAACTGTTCATTATGCAAACTGTCTTTGGTGACAGTTTCTAGTCACCCATGTCTTACAGTAAACAACTTGAGAATGTGAGCATGGATTTCTGTGCCCACCATCTCCTTCATCAAATCTTTTCTAGGTATGTGACTGCTTCACCATGTTTTGCAGACCAGTGTTTCAGCCATTGTTGCAAGTTGTTAATACCATCAATAGAACCTAGATTTTTATATTACATATTTGGTTCCTTCCCTCCTATGCATGTAAAAATGGTAAATGTTCATGAATTATTTGCCAGCTTGGATATATTTCATCGTATCATCATGTATTTTTACGTATTTCACTATGATTACATCTATTTACATATTTTAACTTTACATTATGTAAAATTACATATTATCACTTTTTTACCCTTCTGACCATCTCTGCTCCCTAAAAAAACATCCAAATCAAACATACCATAAAAGTTAATGACAGGAAGTAAATTATCTTCAAAATCGCATTATAATGCAATACAACAGAGTTAACTGCACTTTGAATTGAATTATGAAGGGCATGTTTCTGCTAAATTTTCCACAATTTGGAATTTCAGTTCTAAAAAAGCAAAGCAGATACAATAACAATACTACGTGTAACACTGCCGTAGCCATTATTGTGTGTAGTGAAGGGCTTCATGTACTGTCGAGATTGGTAATGGGGCAAACAAAAGACTAGCAGTCGAAAGTTTTCCATCTGCTAGCAACTTCTACAGATTCAGCAGAACTAAGGAGTGTGGGTGCCAAGAAAATTTTGCTAAATAGTGCTTCTTAAGAGTTCATGACTATGTTCATGCCGCCTCCTGTCGTATCAAAATTATCATCTAAATTAAGATCTTTAGTCTCGAAGGATGATCTTTCAGTACTGATGGAGAGACTGTTTTATGCCAAGCATGCAATAAGCAGATCGGATGTATTATGAAGGCCCAACTTCAGCAACATGTACACAAACAGCACATAAAGAACAAAGCGATTCAATCTTCTAAAAAATGAATGTTAGTGATGCAGGCGCAAAAGGCTTTAAACTCCTCAAATAATTTTTTCCATGGTATGCGCTCCACTACTGTTGCTGCAATCATGTCATGGTACGAGTTTCAAGTGTCTGAATACTGTGCATTTCTATGAAAGTGCTGTGGGTAACAGGTTCCTGGTGAACTGACAATAAGGAAAAACTGCTGGATAGTTTTCAACGATGCAGAAGATATATTTAATATAATGGAAGGAAACATTCCACGTGGGAAAAATTATATATAAAAACAAAGATGAGGTGACTTACCGAACAAAAGCGCTGGCAGGTCGATAGACACACAAACAAACACAAACATACACACAAAATTCAAGCTTTCGCAACAAACTGTTGCCTCATCAGGAAAGAGGGAAGGAGAGGGGAAGACGAAAGGAAGTGGGTTTTAAGGGAGAGGGTAAGGAGTCATTCCAATCCCGGGAGCGGAAAGACTTACCTTAGGGGGAAAAAAGGACAGGTATACACTCGCACACACGCACATATCCATGGATATGTGCGTGTGTGCGAGTGTATACCTGTCCTTTTTTCCCCCTAAGGTAAGTCTTTCCGCTCCCGGGATTGGAATGACTCCTTACCCTCTCCCTTAAAACCCACTTCCTTTCGTCTTCCCCTCTCCTTCCCTCTTTCCTGATGAGGCAACAGTTTGTTGCGAAAGCTTGAATTTTGTGTGTATGTTTGTGTTTGTTTGTGTGTCTATCGACCTGCCAGCGCTTTTGTTCGGTAAGTCACCTCATCTTTGTTTTTATATATAAAGAAGATATATTTAGATGTTTCAACAGCAACCTCATCTGAGAAGAATTGTCAAAGCCAGTGCCGATATCCTGCGAAGTGTTGTAACGCACAAATCCTTCAACAGTAGCTCATTTTGTGAATGACAGTCTTAAATTGCTAGGGCTTGGGCGAGTCCGAGTATAAAAAGTTCTTGTCATGTATTTAGATGCTGTGACCTTCATACTGAAAGTGGCAACTGCACTTCACATATTCTATCTGCATTTAATCCACTTCACCAGTCTGGTCCATGCACTGCAGTGTATCACCGAAGAAGTGTTGGCAGCTGTCCACAAGTACATAAAATAATTTCATACACTAAGATAGTGTTTATCAAATCTCTGCAGTGTGTGTTGCCATATAGAGAACTGCTGCTGAACCAAGCATTGCTGCCCGAGCTTATCCTAACGTGGTGTGGTGTGCATGGACCGAAGCTGTCAATTTTTATAATGAACATTTTCATGCCATGGAATCGGTGTTTATTTAATTTCCAACAGAATCTTAAGCTTCAGTATGATAGGCACAAAATGATTTCACCAAACCTATAATCTGGTTGCTTTTGCAAAAACTGTCAGAAATTGTTGAATGCCAATTGCAGGATGACTGACCTCAGTAATATTGGGCAAATGGTAGTGAAAAAGTATGACACTGTTTTGACCAAAAATACAGGCTACTCCACTTTTTCTATGATCAGCAATATCCAGCCAACATCTCTCCAAGGATATTCTCGATACACATGACAACATGCAATGTGCCATTTGTGCAACAGTTGTATACATATAGAAAACCATATGCTACTAAATATGTGGCATACTGATAGGTAGCTGATTGTTTCTATCAAATTAGAAGTTTAACAAAATATTATTAAAAAATCCTAAAGCTAATGACCTATAAACAGCAGCCATGCACACATACAAAAAAGTTACACAAAACAATTTTGGCAAGGACTAGAGGAAGCAAAATTAGCAAGTGTTGACTTCCCTATCAACTTGCCCCTATTGTATTACCCTTGAACCAGAATGACTGTTGATGCTCAATTTAATGCTATTTTAGCCCTCCATAATGAATCTTTCACTTGCAGTGGAGTATGAACTGTTTTCAAACTTCCTGAGAAATTGCAAACTGTATGTCAGAGTGGGACCTTAACTGGAAACCTTGCTTTTCACATGCAATACTCTCTCTGACTGTCCGACCCAAGCACAACTCAAGGCCCGCCCAAACAGCTCCAATTGTCAGCACCTCCTTTCTAGCTCTCAGAAAACACGAGCTCCCCCACATACCAGCAGGATCAGCATTCTTTTAAAAAAGGTTTCCTTGAACAAATGGCTTAGGCACAGCCTTGTGGTTGTTTACACCACGAATTCTTCACTCTGCAGCACAATGCACCTTGTGTTGTAACTTTGGAACATATTAAAAGTGTTTGCCAGGCGGAGGACACAAATGTTGACCACTAACAGCAGAATGTGCGGTTCCAGGTTTGAGTCTGAGTCCAGCATATAGTTTGAAATTCGCTTCATTTCCTCCTATTCTCCCCTCTTGTTGGACTAAGTAATCCCTGTTTTATAAAACAAATGTTTGGTCAATACCTGTGGGTCGTCACACTGCTGCCACTGAATTACTCAGATTTTTTCCTTGATTGAGGGAAAACTTATTTTAATTCAGTGCAGTTTTAATATACTGGACTCCCTTTCAGGAGGACCACTGTTTCTACCCCATACAGTCATCCTGACTTGGGTTTTCCAAGATTTCCCCTTGTCATTAAGGTGAATGCTGAGGTGGTTCCTTTGATTAGGCCACAGCCGATTTTGTGCCCTATACTCAACTATCCTATCGTATTTTGTTAATATTTTATATGTATGTATATTTCTGTAATGTTTCTGACATGTCCAATAACATGGTTCTAAATAGTCTATTGACGAGTAAATCTATATAAATAAAAAATCCATTGCCACATATATGAAAAGTCATCACCTGAGAATGGCTTGACCAATTTGGTCGATGTTGTTGTTGTTGTTGTTTTAGGTCTTGTCAGGACAAGGTTTGTATGACAGAAATTTTTTGGAAAATTCAATGGAAAGGTCAGAAATTACAATCAATTACAGCTTGTACAAAATATAGTTGATTAAGAATGGCTCGACAGATTCTGTTAATTTTTGTCATTGCTGTGTTCATAATTTTCAAGACAAGGTTGTATGAAAGAAAAGTTTTGGAAAATCCACCAGACGAGGCTGAAATTAAAATCAATTGAGAAAGATCACCGCTTCAGAACGGCCTGAAATCCCCCCCCCCCCCCCCCCCTGTTGTGTTCGTAATTGTGGCTGGTAATGGTATTTTTGGTATGAAAAAGAAAATAATAAAATATTTTATGTTGAGTTTGACAGCTGTATATATAATACATATGTAATAATAGAGGGAAACATTCCACGTAGGAAATATATATCTAAAAACAAAGATGATTTGACTTACCAAATGAAAGTGCTGGCAGGTCGACAGACACACAAACAACCACAAACATACACACAAAATTCAAGCTTTCGCAACAAACTGTTGCCTCATCAGGAAAGAGGGAGGAGAGGGAAAGACGAAAGGAAGTGGGTTTTAAGGGAGAGGGTAAGGAGTCATTCCAATCCCGGGAGCGGAAAGACTTACCTTAGGGGGGAAAAAGGACGGGTATACACTCGCACACACACACATATCCATCCACCACGGGACCACGGCGCTCATGTGTTTACAGCAACCTGATGGTACCTATCTTACACATGGACTACTCAGTTTGTATATTTTGTTTATTTTTTCATAGTTCCACACAACTTCTTCCTGTTTTCTCGATTGATCTGTGTTCAGTTTTTCAAGGCCTATACACTGTACCAACTTACAACTAATTCTGAGGGGGGTTCGATGGGGAGGTTCCCTTGTTAGAAATACGGTATGTGTTGAATGTCTCCTTTGTGCGTACTTGGCCCAAACCAGTTTCCAACAGCTTGTTTGTATATGATGTCTCTTCTAATTCTTTAGTTGATAAACTGGTGTTTCACTAGGACTTAAATGTCTGCCTGCCTTCTAGAGTCATATAACAGCATGGAGTTGAATTCATGTACCGGCATCCTGTTGAGACAGCTGTGTACCTCAGCTGTAGTACAGGAAACTCTTTAGCTGTGATAATTCAATATCTCTGGCCACAGATGACAGAAAAAAAGACATACTGTTGCAGAGCTGTGGTGTTCATTTTGTAAGAAGACTGTGAGCCCTTCTGACATCAAAGGACATTATTGTAAGGGTTTTGATGTTTATAAACTGGTTTTGAATTGTTATGGTTAATGTAAACTAGTATCAGGTAGGATGGATACATCCTGATGAAAATCAGAAGTCCCGCTTGCATTTTAAAGGCCTACATAAACTTAAAAAGATACATCTGCACTACGCTATTTTTAGTTGATTTGGTGATATTCCCCTCGAATATTACATCCTTTTGTACAGTTTTTGATTGTTTCAGCAGCAAAGTGTCAAATGACAAAATATCACCAGTGGGTAGTTTTTGTGATCTATCTAAGGAATTTTTGTAGATCTTGGCATTCCTCAAAACAAAGTTTAAAGTTTTGTGGAATTAATACTTTTAAAAACAACTGCTTTGAATCACATTTTACAAAAAATGGTGCCGTATAAATTCTGGAAAGGGAGAAAATTTCAGTTATTGGGGAAACTACTGAAAAGTGTAACTAAGAGTTCAGTTTTTGTCACACGCCTTCTGTTTATGTATGTGAACAACTTTTCACTTAATACACATCAAACAGAGTTGGTACTTTTCACAGAAGACACAAATGCTATAATTAATCTTGTCAGACAGTAACAGAAGAGATTGTTAGTAAAGTTTTTCAAAGAAATAATAAGTGGTTGTCTGTAAATGTGCTCATCTCTTCTTTTTTTAAATTCATTTCTATATAACAAAAAAAGTAACAATCAATGTAGTATATGAACCATGTGAATAGGATACAAAGCTTCAAATTTTATCCATTCATTAATGTCTTACACCACGATTTCCTGGTAACTCACTGCTTAGGAAGACAGTACTCATTGCACAAAAATGAAGTGAGAATAATTTGTGGAATTCTCCCATAGTAATCCCATTGGCGTCTCCCAAGAAGTTAGGCATTCTAACTATATCTCTACATTATATATGTATCTGCTAACAATATGTCATAAATAACCCACTGGAATTTGAAGTAAACGGTAACATTCACAGTTACAACACTAAGGGGAAAAAAACCCTTAGCTACTCATCACTTAAGCTACCAGCAACACAGAAAGGAATTCAATATGAAACCACAAAAAGTCTACATCTATATACACACACTCTGAAAGTGCATGGCAGAGGGTACTTAACTGTATTACATTAGTGTTTCTTCTCGTTCCAACTGACTATAGAGTGTGGGAAAAGTGAATGCTTAAATGCCCCCAAGTGCAACTTTAATACTGACTGTCTTTTTAATTTCTAACAAAGTGAGTGATACATCACGAATGAAGAACATTTCTAGATTCTTCATTAAATATTTGTTTTTGAAACTTTGTAAGTCAGCATCCACAGGATAACTGGTGTTTTAGGTTCAAATGTCCGTCTACTCAGGTTTTCAGCAATTCCATGACACTGTCCTGTGATTCAAAGAAACCTATGACCATTTGTGCTGCCCTTCTTTGGATATGTCTCGTAGTTTCTGTCTGTCCTGTTGGTATGGGTCACACACACTTGAGCAGTACTCTAAGATGGACCATACAAGAGTTTTACAAGCACTTTATATACTGGCTACATTTTCCCAGTGTCCTGCCAATGAAACGTGGTCTGCTGCCAGCTTTACCCACAAGTGAGCCTATGTGACGATCCCATTTCATATCCGTTACAAGATGTTGCATTCAAATAAAATTTGATCAAGATTTGACTTGATATTTTTGCAGCTTATCTCAAATAGAATTTCATTGTAAATAACTGAATCATCTGCGAAAAGTCTAAGTTACTATAAATACAGACTGCCAGATCATTAACACAAAAAATGAAAAGCTACTGCTACTCATCTATGACCCTCCATCCCAGATAACGTTCTGCATCCTTCCTACCAAGAAATCCTCAATCCGATCATAAATATTGTTTGATACTTTAAATCGCCATACTTTTGTCAATAAACGTTGGTTTGGTACTGAGGCACATAGTTTTTGGAGTCTGAAATACCAGATCCTCCCTATTGTCTTGATCCACGGCTTACAGAATGTAACATAAGAAAAGCGCGAGCCACGTTTCACATGATGCTGGTTAACATGGAAGAAATCTGATGAGTTACACAATAAATTTTAAATTTTAGCTAAAATGATTTCTTCTATACTATCTCCTACCTATAGATAATTACTCAGTTTAATCCTTATAGCATGAGGATGACTGTAGAAACATATATTTACTTTCTTGTTACATCTCTGGTTCTCTTGTAACATGAGAAGCAGTAATGACCTATTTAAGCTACTGAGATGTTTACTATTCTGAAACTGGCCAGCATGCATCAACATTTATTATCAAGCTGTACACACACATCATTTCACTAGCATCACATAAATAAACTACGCAAATATATCTACCTAAGCAGAGTTAGCACCTACATCCATTAAAAATCAATTTATTACCTCAAACAATTATACACTGGCCAATGTATTCGACTGCTTGCACATGATACAAAATATTCAGCCTTTTAACTTATAACTCGATTGTCTTTATTTTAGATTGCTGTATTTGTCATCCTCCAACATTCCTGAAAGTTTGGGGTCTAGTGTAGCAGGGGATACAAGCCGTCGGCTTTGGACAATGACGTCACAAGTCGCCAGAGAGCAGTTTACCATTTTCGCTTTTGCTGTTATGTTTCAGTTTCGTTTTTTTACTGATTGCTTAATAAAGTGGATCTGTTTATTCTATCTCGTGAGATTTTTTTTTTAAAAAAGCCAAAAAACACTTATCAGCCACTGAAGGGGGCTACAACACTAAGAAGAATCGCTTCTCGATTGGCGACTTGTGACGTCATTGTCCAAAGCCGACGGGTTGTATCCCCTGCTACACTGGTCCCAAAGTTTGTATCATCATCATCATCAGGGAAAAACTCCACATATACCAAACAATAAGGTAATAAGACATAGATTTTTACTTTGTTGGGTACACAACTGATACAACCATTTCAAGAGGCACAGTTAGCAGAAACCACTGTGGTACTTCAAGCAGAATTTCACACCCACTTCAGGTATGTTTGGTGCATATACCAAAATAATGTTCTGAATCAGACCAGATGCAATCTCATTTAGCTACAGAATTTGTATTTCGTGATATAATAGGTGTTAATTATTGTGGAAAAATGCAATCTCCATCTTCTAACAATCAGAAAATAACAATTCACTGAGATTAGCATTATTACGAGAGAGAAAAATGGGTGAGTTTTCACAAGGCTGGAGGCAGGAACTGACTGCTAGGATTGTGGTGTGAATGAAATGTGACAGCTTGATGAAAATGAATACATCCCATAAAAAAAGTTTACTACACATCAGTGAGACCAGTGGGTGGATAAAGACAATTGGACTCTAATTGATAATGTTTTCTTTGATGAAGCTCAACGAAAGAAATTAATTGTTTACCCAGTAACAAACAGTCTCTCTGATCATGAAGCACAGTTAGTAAGGATAAACAACATAGCACCTTTCGATATGGATACCTCAGCGGAAATCAGTTAGAATAACTAGTGACTCTAGGACAAATGTTTTTAAGAATAGTTTAAAGTAGATGACATGGGATGTAATTTATAATGAAACAAACACTAACACAAAATTTAATCTATTCCATGATAAATTCATATCATTACTTGAAAACAGCCTTCGCGTAAGCTAGTCAGAAAGGACACTAAACAGACAGATAAAAAAACATGGATCAATGAAGGTATTGAAATATCTTGTGAAAGGAAATGAAATAGAATGTATCTTTCAGAAAGAAAAAGTAGGGATTCTGCGGTATTGCACACTACACAAAATTACAAAGAAAAGTTATTAAAAAATCAAAGAAGCTGCACCCAATGTCCCAAATCAGTACGTCCAACAACAGACTTAAGGCAACATGGAATGTAGTGAAGCGAGAGACAGGAGAACCAGTCACAGAACTATGCAGCAGCACTATTGGACTGAATGGAAGGGCTCTAAATCACAGGTAGGAAATGCATGTAACAATCATTTATTAAATATAAAAGAAAGCACAGGGGCAAACAGTTAAAAGGCAAAGTCACAGCAGATTGTTGAAAATGTAACTTTAATATAAAAAATAAAAAAAGTGGCTGCAGTTGTAAATGCAGACGTGGATTCTACGGCATCGACATTAAGTGCGGATTTTTTAAACTGTGGTATCTAAAGTAGGGACGTATGTGCTCCAAAAATCACCGTGAAGTTTTGTACTTGCATTCTAAAAATTAGTTGTTCCGTTATCTTAACTTTTAATGTACAGGAATCAATTTCGAGTTACACGTTACACTGTAAGTCAAATTTATACGTCTCCATACTTACTTGCTAGGTTATCCAGCCCCGCGACTTCTCGTGCATGATTTAAGGCGTACAGTATGTGCGTATGCAAATGACTGTAACGAATAAAATGAAATAATGTATTATGTAGTAGGGCTGAATCCAATTACTTCTTACTGGTACTGCATAATTTAGTGATACTAAATAGTACATATTTACTATACAGTTGTGTTGAAGAATTACATCTACCAAAGTGAGAACAGTCATTTTCGTGACGTTGAAACAAGAAATTATTAATCTGTTTTGAGGGAAAACTATGTATCCAGGGCTTTCTGGTAACGCACAGAAAAAATAACTAGAGCTATCTGCAAACTACGAAAATAAGATCAAATACGTATTTGGCTTATTTACATTCATCAAATGACGTTTAATCCACTACAAAATTTCCATCATTTACAGTTAAAGAAAAGATCACAAGTACATGCATCAAAGTAGTTGAATGTTTCTCCTTTCCATTACTCACTTTCCTCAGCTACATAACAAATACATAAATCAATAAAAATTGTCTGTCTTAATGGTACTACATGATAGTAACGCCATATTGTTTTACTACATTACCCAGGATGCTGCGTGCGAGGAATCTCCCATTGAGAGCGACGTAGTGCGAACTTTGCGGTTGTCAATGATTGCTTATGGGAATCTGTTTCGGCTGTTCGTAGGATCTGACGATAAATTGTTGCAGAAAATCGTTAAACAGTTACATTCTACATTTTTTATTCATTACTGTCTGCTATTAGTCATTGCCCTGCCTGTGTAATACTCAGATTTCCGTTTCTCTGTATGCTGTTTCTGTTTCTCGGAAAGCATTTTCACCTATTATTGGAGCATTACTGAACTGATACTGCACCACAGGATGTTATGAAAGTATTTTTTCTTAATTGCTGAACAAAAACTTATTGATCCATATTTCTTGCATTCAGAAGTTGCCGATGTGCATATTATCAGTTTGACAACGGTTCTGTCGTGTGGCACGAATCTGCCAAAAACTCCGATTCGTTTACCCTTAGTTTGAATGATTTGCGGTCATTGCAAGGAGCATGCGCCAGACTCCAACATGTAAAAACAATTAACTGTTCGTAGGAAGAGATTTTCGTACAGTATTATTCTTCAATAAGGTGATGTTGACCCACATACCGTGATAGGAGTTCGTACAGGACATGGTCACTTAGCTATGCCGAATCCGTGATAGAATTTCATGACTGCTGCAACAATGCAATGAGTAAACAGTAGGGAGGACCAGGTTATAGCAGGAGCTATAGAGGTGAACAGGTTTAAAGATAAGACTTAGGTGGTACTTTCTTTGGAGAATATCAATATATTCCTTTAAATATGAAGATACGTGTGTGTAATGATGGTCTATTATAGCATAAGTTAATAAAAGTTGCTTCTGTTTCGTTAATGTGTAGGCCTATGTTAACTTATCACACATTCCAGAAGGTTCTCCTTTTTGATGAGATGTAAAAAAAAACACAATGAATGGATAGTACAGTGAGGAAGGTAGCCTCTGACTGTTGCCCATTTTTTGATTTACCATACTGCATAGGCAGCCATGCCATCGTGTTGTTATGAAGTGTTTTAGTGGAGAGCCGGATAAGCCAGCTGATTTAATACACATTGTAGTTACTTTCTGTCAGGAACAACAACAGATATGATTTTAATAGGTATTATCTAAATCGAAGCAGGATAAGCAAGACATGATTGGTTCAGCACATTGGTTGTAGTTGAATGCGTAATTATAGTTTCTGTCAGACTAATGTCTTGGTGTTTCCCTCCTAAAGAGTTTAGCAAATATATGGCCTTAACAAATGGAAGACTCCAGCGCCCTTGAACTTTTTTGAGTAGCACATTGCATTTCTTTCATTTGTACTTCGCCAGAGCCTACATTCCAAAAATTAATACAGACACAAAAGAAATATTGTCAGTGTTCCATTCTCATTCAGTCTGCACATCTATGACATCATACACCAAATCATCATTATGATACAAGACAAATCCAACATCCGGTATCACCAGGTTCAGTTGGCATGACTTTTGACTTGATTCAGCAGGGTCCTACAAATGTAAATACTTGCAGACATCTCTACTTTTCAGTGAACTTGTGCTTTGAAATTGGATTCCTTAATCTGTTCCTTCTGTGCTCCTGCTTTACAATTTGCATTTTTCAACTTTGTTCACAAATAATTCTTCTGCCACTGAAATACCCATCGGATACTGAAGCAGTTTTGGTAGCTGCTCTCCAATTATGTGTTCCTTCATAACTTCCATATGTACCAAGCACATGCTACCACGAAATACTCAGTATTTCTTCAATAATGAATGTTTGGGATTACAGAAGTGTCTGATTCCACCCAATTGATTTGACCTATGATGTCAGCAATATGGTGGAAATGGCTATTCTAAGCGTCTCCAATATGGCACCTATGACGTCACTACATACCCACGGAACAAACATGGAAATGCATATAAATAAGACAATAACATCTCCCTCCAAATATACAGTCAAACTAATGGGACAACTGCGGGAAACTGGGGGGTGTCAGGGTGGGGACAAGCTAAACATAATAGAAAAAAAAGAACCACACCATGATCCCACAACACACTAAATGACAAAAAAAAAAAAAAAATTACAACATTCTGCTACACCAACAAAATCTAAAGGAATCTGATATTTCACTTGACCCATTTAGGTCAACCACGGCTGACACTACCAAAATACCAGCACCTTCACCTAAAACTGCGAAAATTAGAATCGGTCATTTCCCTTGATCTATATAGATCAACTACAACTATTGATGCAAAAAACCAACACCTACAACTACAAAAAATAAAAACAAAATCACAACACCTCAAAAGACCAAAAACCAAACATCCCTACATAAATTAAAACACATCCATTACATCATAAATACAAAATACACAAAACATCAACTCGAGAAGAACAGACCCAAAAACACAATTACTTACCACCAACAAATTCTGGCGCTGCAAAGTAGGTGCCACCCCCCCCCCCCTCCCCACACACACACACACACACAAAACACCACATGTACTCATCCCTGGCCTGAGACATCAGAACTCTGATCAACTTCATGTTGAGGTTGACTTATTCAATGACATAAGCTAGAACTCAAGAGTGTCTATATAGTTTTGAATATATCTATATTTGCGTAGCTTATTCCACTGAAAACAAGAGAAAATAAACACACATATGCATAGGAACATATATTTCTCTTGTTGTCTGTTGTTACCACAAACACTTTCCTTAACAATCAAAAATTTTTTGTGGAGTCTAATGATTCGCCCATTCTTGCACTTCACTCAACATTTCAATACACGAATGTTTTTGTAAATGTAATTGCCTTTGCCTCAGAAGCGAATCTGTTGAAGGTTCTTGTCATTTGGAGCTCAGATTTAGCAATAATTGTGGAACTGGTTTTTCCTATGTTGGGAAACAGTTTTATTGCTTTTGACGATTTATCATCACATTTGTGTGATTTTCCCTTAGGCTACAGTTGTGTTGGCTTATTTGGTACGTTAAATTAAGTAGGTATTACATTCCATACATGTTTCGTACATTCCACATTCACTGGTTTGGCTCAAAGTGTAGCAAACAAAACTCTGATTTGTTGAAGAGATATACGATACCTTATGTAAAAGGTGAGGCCTTCTGGTATATGCTGGCAATTTTTTGTTATTATTGGATACCAACAATATCCAGTAAGTGTGTATACATTACAAGAGAATCATAAATAAACTGTCCTGTAATGTACAGTTACATACATCCCAGGGTCCTCAGGAAACTACACACATCAAAAAAAGTTTTGCATCACCTCGGTTCTGAGAGTTCTGGAACCTGTGCTGGAAACTGGAATAGAGATCAACATAAACATCGTTTCCTCCCTTTTCATTGCTCATGAAAACCACACATTGCATGTTGTACCACCATATAGCAAGACCTTTAGAGGTGGTGGGCCAGATTGCTGTACACACCGGTACCTCTGATATCCAGTAGCACGTCCTCTTGCATGGATGCATGCCTGTATTCATTGTGGCATATATCCACAAGTTTATTAAGGTACTGTTGGTCCGCATTTTCCCACTCCTCAAGGGCGATTCGGCATAGATCCCTCAGAGTGGTTGGTGGGTCACATCACCCATAAACAGCCATTTTCAATCTATCCCAAGCATGTTCAATAGGTTTCATGTCTGTATAACATACTGGCCATCCTAGTTGAGCAACATTGTTGTCCTGAAGAAAGTCATTCACAAGATGTCCACGATAGGAGTGTGAATTGTCATCCACGAAGACGAATGCATATGCTTGCATTATCAGTTGGAGGATGGCTTTCACATATTATACAGCCTTTACGGCGCCATTCATGACCACCAGCAACGTATGTCGGCCCCACATAATGCCACCCCGAAACAGCAGGGAACCGCCACCTTGCTGCACTCGCTGGACAGTGTATCTAAGGCATTCAGTCTGACCGGGTTGCCTCCAAACACGTCTCCAACGATTGTCTGGTTGAAGGCGTATGCGACACTCATCAGTGAAGAGAATGTGATGCCAACCCTGAGCGGTCCATTCAGTATGTTGTTGGGCTCATCTGTACCACGCTGCACAAAGATGGACATCGCCATAGACGTCTGGAGTGAAGTTGTGCATCATGCGGCCTATTGCTCAGAGTTTGAGTCATAACATGACGTCTTGTGGCTGCACGAAAAGCATTATTCAACATGGTGGCATTGCTGTCAGGGTTCCTCTGAGCCATAATCCGTAGGTAGCGGCCATCCACTGCAGTAGTAGCCCGTGGGCGGTCTGAGCGAGGCATGTCACCGCCAGTTCCTGTCTCTCTGTATCTCCTCCATATCTGTATAACATTGCTTTGGCTCACTCCGAGACGCCTGGACACTTCCCTTGTTTAGAGCCCTTCCTGGCACAAAGCAACAATGCGGAAGTGATCGAACCTCGGTATTGACCATCTAGGCATGGTTGAACTACAGACAACACGAGCTGTGTACCTTTTCCCTGGTGGAATGACTGGAACTGATCAATTTTCAGACTCCCTCCATCTAAAAGGTGCTGCTCATGCATGGTTGTTTACATCTTTGGGCAGGTTTAGTGACATCTCTGAACAGTCAAAGGGACTGTGTCTGTGATAAAAAATTCACAGTCAACGTCTATCTTCAGGGATTTTGGGAACCGGGGTGATGCAAAACATTTTTGGTTTGTGTATTTCATTGTGATATCCATACCTAACAACAGAAGCTACAGGCTTACCACACCGGAAACAGCAAACCAATAAAATGTAATGGGAACACCAAACACGTAAACAAAAAAAATTCAATTGATTACTCACTGAAAAAACTTCCAAACTTTACGTGTGGAACTACAGACACTGCCAACAACTTCACATATCCAACACCAAGACTCAAATGATCCCAGTACAACACATTACACTCAGCGTACGCACGCACATGCGCGCGCGCACACACACACACACACACACACACACACACACACACACACACACACCACTAGAGGACACCATCAAACATAGCAAGATGACTTCTAAAAACACAACAAATTCATAAACCCTGTGCTGTAATGACATCACACACAACAACACCCTTACATCAAGGGTCAATGTAGGTGGGTGGAGTTGGACGCTTCCATTGACCCGAATGTTTTAGAAACAAACTGAAATAATTTCTACTTGATAACTTCTCATCAACTTCTCATACACCATACATGAATTTTTAAATATGTAGTAGCTGCCAGTGGTTGGGTTATACAAGTCAAATTTTGTTTTGAATTTTTAAAACAATCTAGTTATGTAAACAAAGAGGATGTGGCTGTGTTTTTGCAAAGACAGTGTAACTTATTTGTAAGCCTACTGATACATCCGTATCTACATATGCATGGTGGAAGGTACTTCCCATTGGGATAAATAGGAATATTCAGTACTAGTCATTGGTCTTGACAAGTGACAGGAAGCTTGCAACAAAAATCATAAACAGCATGGCAATTGTAACATAATATTAGAGGCTATTTTTTTTTAACAGGCTCAGGTGTGTCACTGCAACCAGGTGTTTTGCTTTCCCATTCATTGATGCCAACTCTCAACCACATTGTTACCTTTCACCTGCACCTTGACTCAAAATCCCATGCTACGAGTTATTAGGGAATTTTCCCGTCCCATTCACATATAGAACGTAGGAAGAAAGGATGCTAAAATGCCTCTGTGTATGCTGTAAGTGATCAAATCTTGTCTTCACAGTTCATATGGGAGCAATGCGTAGGGGATTGTAGCATATTCGTAGATTAAGCATCAAGAGTCTGCCAGTTCAGTTCTTTTACCATCTCCATGACACAGTCCCATGCATTGAGCTAACCTGTGACCATTTGTGTAACCTGTGACCATTTGTGCTGCCCACCTCTGTATATATTCAATATCCACTGTTAGTCCAATTTCTTACAGATCCCACACACTTGAGCAATATTCTAGGATTGGACACACAAATGTTTTATGTGAGATCGTTTTTGTAGACTGATTGCATTTCTGTCATATTGTACCAATGAACCACAGTCTGTTACCTGCTTTACCTGTGGCTGAGCCTGCATGATCACTTCATTTTATATCCCTATAAGTTGTTATACCCTGGTATTCGTATGAGTTGACTGATTTGAAATGCGAATGACTGGTCTTGCTGTCATTGTGTACTAAATTTTGTGAACTACAAAATTTTACATTTATGAACATTTAAGCCAAACTGTCAATTCTTACACCACTTTGAAATCTTATCAAGATCCGACTGAATGATCTTACAGCAATCTTGAGACAGTACTTCATTATATGTAGCAACATCATTTGCAAAATGTCTGATGTTAGTATTCATCTTGTCTGCAGGTCATTAATATACAATGTGAACACCAAAAGTCCCAGCATAATTTCTCAAATGGTTCAAATGGCTCTGAGAACTATGGGACTTAACATCTGAGGTCATCAGTCCCATGGTCTTGCGGTAGTGTTCTCACTTCCCACGCACGGGGTCCCAGGTTCAATTCCTGGCGGGGTCAGGGATTTTCCTTGCCTCGAGATGACTAGGTGTTGTGTCATCTACATCATCATCATCATTCATCCCCATTATGGTCGGAGGAAGGCAATGGCAAACCACCTCTGCTAGGACCTTGCCTGGTCAGCGGTGTGGGTCTCCCGCATCATCCCCTACGCTCCTTGGAGTATGGGACCTCATCATAATCAGTCCCCTAGAACTTACAACTAGTTAAACCTAAGGACCTCACACACATCCATGCCCAAGGCAGGATTCGAACCTGCTACCGTAGTGGTCACGTGATTCCAGACTGAAGCGCCTGGAACCGCTTGGCCACAGCGGCCAGCCAAAATTTCTCAGGGCACACCTGAAGCTACTCTTACATCTGTCAATGACTCTCCATCCATGGTAATGTCCTGTTTATTCTCCTCCAAGAAATCCTGAGTCCAATCACGAATCTCACGTGATACCACATGTGATTGTTTTTTGATTGTGCGCATATGTGTGATACTGGGCCAAATGCCTTCTTGGAGTCAAGAACCACTGCAGTTATCTGACTGCATTGACCCATGGCTTTCAGGAGGATGTCACGTGAGAAAAATATGAGTTGGGTTTCACATGATCCCTTCCCCAACCCCCCCCCCCCCCCCAACCCCACCCCCACCCCCACCCCCACCCCCACCCCTTTCTCTGGAATCTATGCAGGATGCTGGTTGACATGAAGGAGTTCATTCTGTTCGAGATAGCTCCTTACATTGTCCTGTGTCCTTCAGGGGTACATTACAAGACATCCATGACCTCACTACTGAAGCATTGGAATGGCTGGCCCACAGTGACCCATTTTTCTGATAAAAAACCTAAGACCAAATTGAAAAGCCAGTCTCTATGGTCTTGGAATCAGTGACTACATGAAGTTAAATCAGAAAAGGTAATAATAAATAAAATAAAATTTACATGAATCCTATTCAGAGGACAAGCTGCCAAGTATATATTAGTGTAATCAACAATATAACAGAGGAATTTGCTTAAATTTTTTTTCCAGAAACTCTCCATCAGCATAGAAGCAGGAGCCATGAGGATTACTGCTAAAAAATTTTTAATTCTTGTGATAGCCTATTGAAGATGGATGCCAGAGAATCCTGATCAACTTGATGCACAAGGGTCACGGAGGCATGATTCAAATGCAGATTGCATTTTTTCATAGTATTAATTGACTGAAAGCTGCTAATTCTTGGGAATAAGCTCATATTGTTAACAGCATTAAACAAAAAATATATATTGAGAGGCCAATGTCGTAATTCCCAGACTCCTGAATAGGGGTGGACAAAAGGTTAATCAACTTACACTACATATTGCTCGAACTGCCCATATGTGAACCAAAACTACACTTTGCAAATGGGAAGAATGCAATGCTGTCTGTCATTAGCAGATGAAAATAAACAACATAGGCTAATTTTCATGTTGGACTATCAATTATTGCATATACTGTTCTCGTGGTAAACATAGCAGGATTCGGTTTTTGAACTAGATCTCGAACATGGACTTTCCATGATAGGTTCACATCTACCTGAACATGTAGAAATTTGGCTCATTCAGACTCAAGAATTATGTGCCCATTCTGTGTAATCAAAATGCCAGTTTTAGCTGAATTGTGTGTTACAAACTAAAAGCTGAGCCATATTGTGATTCAGCACCCATTTACAGCAATGAATTTATGTCTTGAACTGTGTGATTTGATACGTTTCCTGTGTGGCCTTGACATCCTACACTATCCAGCTGGTGTCACCAGCAAAGAGAAATGTTCTAGAATCACCTGCCTTACTTGCATGGTGAACTGGCTGACATAATAATTATAGCAGTCTATAGAGCACCTAGTGATGACATTCTCTAATAAATTGGAGTCTTTGCTGGACATAATGTTTACTGAAAAAGCTACTATTATTGTTTGTGAAGACTTCAGTGCAGACCTTATGCATGAATCTCATCTAGGAAGCTTTTTCTTAATGCACTGCACGGCTTCAACATGTTTACTCTTGTAAATAGCCCCAAAAGGATAACAGATAGATCAGAATGTTGACACCACAGAGAGAAAGTATTGATTCTGACTTAGGGCTATCTGACCATAATGCCCTCATCCTTACAATTCCAGTGATACCTATGAAAGAATGGAATGTACTTATAAAAGAAATTTTTCTGTGGAAAATTGTGCTAGTTTTATTGTTAGTCTAAGTAATGAATCCTGGTTAGAAGTGCTTTCTCTCCAATATTCATGCCCTATTTTGAAATGTGTTTTCCTAAGAAACTGACTAGAGCCCATTCATGTTGGGATTCTAAATCTAGTTCCTGGGTCATGTCAGGCATTAACATCTCCCACAGGACTTTAAAAAATACTCAGTTCTCAAATGAAAAGACCCACAGATCCCCCTTTGTAGAAAAGGCAAAGCTTAGAACTGATAACATAAAGAGAATGCCAGTCAACAAATTAATATCCGTATCAGATATCATAAAAAGTGAAACAGAAAAGTTACATGAAGAGCAGGAAATTAGTCTCATAAAAGCTGATTTAAATATTGGCCAAAAAGACCTATTAGAGTATGTAAATGATTACTTTATCAATGATTCCAAACTATTTGCTCAAGTTTCAAACCCCAGGGTAAACTTAGGTTTTGCACACTAACATACAGCTTAAGGTTAGTTCAGCAAATGAGGATAAAGTAGTAAAGATGATTAAAAGGCTCAAATGCAAAATGTCAACTGGTGTAGGTGATGTACCAGTGTCACTAAAAATATGTACAGCTTTATAAATTCTATAGCCCATGGCTCACGTTAATCTATCATTCACTGAGGGTGTGTTCCTCCAAAGATTAAAAGTATTGAAATGATGCCTTTATTCAAGAGTGGCATAGGCATAAAGCTGGAAATACTGACCTATTTCACTCTTCCTGGTATTCTCTAAAGTAACTAAGAGATTAATGAAACAACAGATCGCCAAGTACTTAGACAACGACATCTTACTGAATAATAATCAGCATGGCTTTTGAACAAATAGAAGTACAGAAACAGCAATAAATGATTATACTGACAAAATAGGTCATAATTTAGATAACAACAATAGTTTTGTAGAAGTTAATTAGACCTTTCAGTATGGGCAGTCATGAAATCCTTTTAGATTAGTTGGATGCAACAGGGATACAAGGAAGAGGGAAAAAGCTGGTTCTATCATACTAGGTGGTTACAATTAAACTTTCCCTATTGAACACATTATAACACGGAAACTAATTGCCGTACAAAAGACCTGGAGAAGAGAAATAATGCAGAATCAATTCAGCTGAAACACTTTTAATGTGCTGCTACAGTCCATCATACCATTATGTAACAGTACCATTACTGCTTTAAAAGAGCCTCATTATGGTGCCCATTAATGTCCAGAAAAGTCTGAAAGTGGAGGACTGCATTCAGCACAGCAGAATGAAGCATGTCCATAGGTACACTGGCTACCTCTCTTAATATGCTGCGTTTCAGATCAGTACATGTGTGAATGTTCCTCTGGTAAACCCTGTCCTTCAGGTAGCCCCTCAGCCAGATATCACAGTGAGTGAGATAAGGTGATAGTGCCCGCCAAGCATTTGGAAACGATCAGCTGATAATTCAATCATTTCCAGATGTGTTTCAGAGAAGCAGGTGAACTTCAGGAGTGATGTGCAATGGGGCCACATCTTGCATGAAAACCGTTAAGCTCAATGTGTCCTTCTCCTGTAGGGTGGGTATGACATGCTGGAGAAGCATATCACGGTAATGCTGCCCAGTCACACTGCATGTCTTTGGCCCTTGAGCACCAACCTGTTCAAAAAAGAATAGGCCAATGATCAATGTATCCCGTAAAGCCACACCATATGGTGAAATGTTCACCATTCAGAGAACTTCATGCACAGTGACTGGAGGTGAAGATTCCCACACTTGGCAATTCTGTGTGTTCACCTCACCTGTCAGAGAAAACTGAGCTTCGTCTGTCCATAGGATGGTCCAGGGCCAACCATTATCAACTTCATTCCTTACGAGAAAGTGGAGATCGAAGTCAACATGTCATTGTGCATCCTGAGGTGCAAGCTGCTGTATGATGTGGATCTTGTACAGATATCATTTGAGAATGATTCAAAGCACCTTCCATACAGTGGACCATGGGATGTTCAACTGTCGTGACACAGCACATGCGCTGCCTGATGATCAGGAATTGCACGCAGCATTGTCTGCCATAGCAACAGTGATTTCATCAACCACCTGTGATGCAACTGGTCATAAGCCTCTTCTTGGAGTGACGGCCAGTTCTCCAGTTGATTTGAACTACTTTTTCATTCTACGCACAGCAGGTGGAGAAAGAGGACCTTTCGGCAATCCTTTCAGCCAATGATATTCTCAAAGTGCAGCTGCAACATTACTGTTGTTATGATAATAGAGCTTCACCAATAATGTCCAGCTCCTTTTGTCCAAGCTCGTGTTGACACATCAACAAGTGCACTGTGAGTGGCCAGGCGTGTGAATCTCGATGACTGATTATGCCACTTGGTGGACAGTGGCGCTGTGATGCTTGGAAATCGTGCACCCCATAATCTGGATATAAATGCTACCAGTTTTGGTACTCGTACGGTAATTAGTTTCTCTGTTATAATGTGTTAAATAGGAAAGTTTAATTATAACCACCTGGTACTTACAGAGAGCACATCTGAGGCTGAGAGCATAGCACGGTGTAGATAGAAATCACTGGAGGAGCGATTGGTACACTGTCAGAATCTTATGTTATAGTTAAACACAACACTTCACTGACCTGTTCAGAGTCCTTGTGAATGGGATCTGGTTGTATGTTGGCATCCTGTGAGCCAGTGGATGAATGACAGAACTGTTGCAGACATTTTAGGACAGCAATATGTTACTTGGCTATGTGTAGTGTGGCAGCAGGTTGGTGATGCACTACTGGAGGTCTGGATGTTTGTATTATCGTGTCTCGTAATGTGATCTGTGATGCATAGTGAGTAGGAGTCCAACATCAGAGAGCAAAGTTTGTTGAATAGTAGAGAACACTTAAGGGGAAGGTCTAATGGTCTATCTCACAGTGATGATGGAGTGGATGGTGGTGGAGCTTGCTCGGTGTCAACATTGCCAATAACTCCACCGATGGGATGCTGACAGTTGTGGCATAATAACAAATAATGGGCGAGGTCAAGATGCAGCTGATAATGATGTAGAAAGTCCGATCCCAGGATTGGCTCGACAGTCTGTTTGACAAAGAAGGCCTGAAATGTGTTTTTCTGTCCTTAAGTCTAGGTAATGCCAGCAACAGCTATGATGATATCATTAGGGGCATGTAATTGAAGCAACAATAGAAAGAGAATAAGCGGCGTTTGAGGTGGTGGGAGAGTGGTGATATCAGCTCCTGTGTTAATGAGTAAGAAGGCTCATGTGAGACAGTCATAAACAAATAAGCGGGAGTTGTCGGAGGGCTGATGTGGGGTGGAAGAGCTGTGCTGGTCCAGTTGGTTAAGGCGTCTCCTGGTTGTAGACCTGGTGCACCTACAGCAAGTTTCTGTACATGTTTGGGTGAGCACAAGGCATCCTGCAGTTGTTCACCTCCTATCTAAATCTGCTATGGAACCAATAGTATCGCTTGGCTGCTGAAGCAGCAAGACAAGTGACACTGTTTCCTGTCTTGAATTTGTATGTAAACAGTGCTAGAGGAGTGGCAGGCTGAGGGGAGGAGGTGCAAGCATATTCACTGTAGCATTCAGCATTTGTTGGCTGTCCACGCAGTGAAGCTCTCGCAGGGAGGCAGGGGGTGGGAGCTCAGGCCAATTTGGAGGGAGATGGCTGTCCTTGGTCATTTTGCAGCTGTGTGGTGTGAATGCAGTGATGATATCTGGCGTTGTGGGTGGGAGCTCAGAGTGGTTCAGCAGGAGTCAACTGTCTTTGGTTGCACTGTAGCTGAGCTATACGATGCCCTTGATGGCATCAGACTTGCTGTTAATGAGATAATGATGCTGCGCCTGGGGGTGGATTCATTTGACGAAGCAGAGTCTGGTGTCAAGGGGGTCTTCCCCATGAGACAGCATTGCAGTTTGGTTGTGTGTGGGAAGTTTAAGAAGCCACAGTTTCCAGAGAGTGCTGTAAGGTATAAGAGTAGCATCAATCTTTGTACGGAGTTGGCACCAGAGTGAGGAAGGAGAGCTGTCTCTAAGAGTTTCTTCATGTATAATCTGGTGTAGTTGCTGCTTCAGGGAGTGTGAGTGGCCCTGGAGCAACAGGATCTTGGCTGTCTTGCACTTATTGTGAATGGATGCTGCCAGGAAGAGATCACTGAGATGACTGATTAAAGCCATAAATCTCACATCATTGTGATGATGCCATCAGCAGACATCAGGCACTCACATAAAGTGAACCATACTGCCAGGAAATTGGTACAGAATGGGGCAGTTTAAAATGAGGCTGGGTGGCATTATGACTGTTCATGGGCTGTGGATGCAGTACTGGCCAGAGCAAGGTGTTAACTGGCATGGAAGCGCTGGATCATGTAGTATGCAGTTGCTGCATTTCATAGAAGTGCATGTCAGGCATGAGCACAAAGGCGTGTGACCCAAGTGGGATGGACATTACGTCTTCTGAAGTACAGACCTTGGGCAATGTACCATACTGCTGGGACGATCATAGGAGCATGGCTCAAAAACCGATGCAGCAGGCACAGAAGGGATTGGGTATGGTCAGTACAACCCATGGATCCCTGTTCGACAGGTGGCATATGAGAGGTCAAAAGTGAATGGCATGGCTAGTGTGGATGTGATATCAGACATAGATTGGCTCTGCAGAGCCAAAAACTGAAGAGGTGTAGGCTGTGAGAGTTCAGGCTTGTGGAGCATGTTTACACTGTACACAGAATGCACCTGACAGGCATGAGATGTGAGGTGGGCGGTGGTGGTGAGATTGAAATCAGTGAACGATACTACTGGAATGGGGTGGACGTCATTTTTCGTTGCACCAGGATCACATTCAAGTGGAATGGACAATGTTGAAATAGGTGCAGCATGAGACTTGGACACCACGGAGGGATGAACCAATGGAATTTGCTGTCCGTAAACTGAATAGCTGGATGAGATAATGGTAAGATTGTTTGACAGAGTCCATTGTTGATGTGTGGTAAAGGCGCTGTTCGGATCATCCATATAGCACTGTGGTCAGAGATTTTCACTCAAAAAGTCACTGTAATGGTTCTGTTCAGTGAAAAACACGGTTAGTTACATGTTCCACTGACCAGTCTCACGGTAACCATTATGAAGTGGAACATGTCAAGTGCATAAAAAATGCGCGCTTGAATAAAGGTGTTTTTAAGCTTAAAATTTTTATTACCTGCCCAATTCCCTTAAATGGCACAAAATACATATATTATACCTATAGATTTATTTATTCCTATTCAAGAATTCATCTATGGTATAGAAGGAGTTGTCAAGGAGATATGATTTCAATTTATTTCTAAAACTTTACTGCTGTCTCTCAGACATTTTATTTCATCTGGTAATTTATCAAAAAGTCTTACAGAAGCATATTTTACATCTTTCTGTGTCAAAGATAGGTTAAATAGAAGATAGTGTAAGTCTTTCTTTCTTCTGGTGTTATAATCATGAATGTCACTATTGTTTTTGAACTGGACTATGTGTTGAGAACAGATTTCATTACCAACTAAATTTACTCTGAGGCTGTTGTAAGAATTTCTAACCTTTTAAAGAGATGCCTACAAGATGTGCGACTATGAGCACCACACATTATTCTAACCACTTCCTTTTGAGCGGTGAATATTTTTTGCCTAAGTGTTGAGTTACCCCAAAATATTATTCTGTATGACATCAGAGAGTGAAAGTATGCAAAGTATGTTAGCTTGCTAATTTCTATACCCTAAAAATTAGCAGTTATCCTGATTGCAAAAGTTGCTGAACCTAATCGCTATAGGAGATGCAAAATATGTATTTCCCAATTAAGATTCTCATCTATATGAACACTCAGAAACGTAGTATGCTCTAACCTGGCTACTGACTTCTGTTGGTGTGTTATATTTATTGAAGGAATTGTACTCCTTGTAGTAGAAAATGGGATGTACTGTGTTTTTTCAGAGTTCAGAACAAGCCCATTTGCATGAAACCAATCAATAACTTTCCCAAAGACATTATTTCTATCATTTTCGATTGGAGTTTCTTTGTTGGATTAATAATGATGCTTGTATCATCAGCAAACACTGTCAGTTTAGCTTCTTATTTCGGATAAGAAGGGAGGTCATTCGCATATATCAAGAACAGAAGGGGACCCAATAATTGAACCCTGTGGTAAACCTAATGTAATATCACCCCAGTTCGATGAAATGGGAAACTTTCTTAAATCACTTAAACCATATAAAGAAACTTCTTGCTTCCTGTTCTGTAGGTATGACTTCAACCACTTATATGCTGTTCCATTTATACCATAGAACTGTAATTTCTGTAACATAATGTCATGGTTCACACAATCAAACACTTTGAACAAGTCACAAAAAATTCCTATTTGTGACATTTCGCTATTTAAAGACTGTATAATGTAGGCAGTGAAATTACATATTGCTGTCTCATTGTAACAGCATTTTTGAAATCCAAACTGTGATTTACTAAGTATCCCATTACTGCTGAGATGGCTAACCACTCTTGAGTACATTACTTTCTTGACAGTTTTTGAAAATGCTGTGAGCAAGGATACTGGGTGGTAATTATTGACATCTGTGGTGTTCCCTTTTTTGTAAAGAGGCTTGACAATGGCACATTTGAATGTGTCTGGGAAAATACTTTGAGTTAGTGATGCATTACAGACGTGACTCAGAACATCAGCTGTAACTGCTCCACATTGTTTTAATATCTTGTTAGAGATGTCATCTACTTCAGCAGAACATTTATTTTTCAAAGATTTAATGATTTTCCTTATTTCACAAGAGGCTGTTAGATGAAAACTAATCTGACTAGGATTTCTCAAAACAGACTCTTCCATGTACTGCTTGGCTTTTTCTTTTGAACTATTCTCAGCAATTTTTTCACCTACACTTAAGCAATGGTTGTTCAATACATTAGCTACTTGTGTACTGTTGGTTAAGATGGCCTCATTCTCTTTAATAGTAGTACTACCTACCCCAGTGGTTATTTTTCCTGTCTCTCTTCTAACAACATTCCATACTGATTTGATTTTATTGCCCGATTTTTAATTTCATTTCTTATACAAACATTTTTTTTAATTTTCTGGCAACTTTTCTCAGTGTGTTACAATAATTTTTATTGTGTAAAATCACTTCTGGGTCCTTACTAATTCTTGCTGTCTCATATAATTTCTTTTTACTTTCTGAAGACTCTTTAACACTTGTAGTGATCCAAGGTTTCTTTGAAAACTGTTAAATTTATCAAGAAATATGTTGCTTTTATCATTGTCATTTGGCTTGTTATACACATTTCCCTATTAACATTTCTTAAACTTTATTGGACGTGCTCTATAGATACTGGGTTGACCAGCCTTACACTTTTACTTAATGGCTTCTGGACTGTACACCCTGCCAAGTTTTGTAAGGTAATCAGTTGCCCATCATGGTCCGATAATCCATTTATCACAGTGAAAGCATGTGTTAGTTTTACATCCTCGTGCTGTATAAATACATTATGACATTACTACTGTCTTGAGCTATACATGTTGGGAAATTGATCACTGATTCTATGTTATATGTCGTTAATAGCACTTCTAGTTCACTTTTCCTATCAGAATTGCTTAGAAAGTTTACACTGAAATCACTACAGATTAATAACTTCTTCTTTTTTTGTCTGACAGACAGCATAACAGGGAGTTAAACTCTTTTATGAATAGCTCTCAATCTCCTTATGGGGACCTGTATGCTGTTGCTAATAACAACACTACATTATCTGGCTGCAGTTCACATGCATAAACTTCAAAGTCTGATTGAAACAAAATTTGCTTACTCCTACGTTTTTGTACTTGTACCCTCGTTTTTTTGTAAATGGCAACTCTTCCTTTATCCATGTTAGATCTGCAAGTGTAAGATGCTAAATTATAACCGTTTATACTGATACTTTCCATCCCCACAGTTACACAATGTTCAGGCGGACAAAATATATCAATCTCATTCTTATTTTTGAGATCATCTAAACACACTAACAGCTCATCTACTTTATTTTTTATTCCCCTGATATTTTGATGAAATAAATTGACACTACCCACCTTTATAGCAGAGATGCTGAGTCGCAGATAGGCACAACAAAATACATTACATTCCATCCTGGATTTTCCATTGTTTGAAATTGATACTACCCTTAGCTTTATCCCTATTAACTGTACATGAAGCTTCTTTTATTCTATTTTTCTTTATTTTTGTCTGTCTAGACTTTGGATTTAACCTAAAAAACCTATCTGCCTGGTCTCATTAACCACAGGAATCATCCCTTGTGTGATTGTGGCCCCCCTTACAGTATCTGCTATAGAGAAGCTAACTTATCTTTCCCCTTCCTATTTAGGTGCAGGCCATGTCTAGTGTATCCCCATCTACCAATAGCATCAACTGGAACAATGCTCATGTGAGATTTTGTCGGTGTCTGGAACATTCTGTTCAGCTCAGTGTTAACATGTCTTACAGCAGCTAGAAGCATGTGAGATAGCAGTTGCAGTATAAACAGGGTGCCATTGTTCGTGATTCCACTCGACATTATTCTTGTCCAAATCACTGCACTGAATTTCACTTGGTCCAGGTCAAAGGTCATTTTGCAGAATGTCACATGGAATGTTTGTAACATGCCGTAGCACTGTATGCAAAATAGCCTCGGTGCCATGGTGGAGGCAGTGAGGCGAAACCGCGGACAATGGCAGCATTTTCATGTACCCAACCAGTATGGTAGATTTGCACAAAATTGTGATGTGGTGCAGTAGATGGGGTCACCAATGTAGGAACTGCAGTACTGTTAGATGCATACATGGAATAATAGACATTGGTACTAAGTAGACAGTTTCATACTTTATTAGCAGAGTAGAAAATACACCATGACACTCAAGTCAGGGGTACTGAGAATTGAACTCAGAGTCAAAGACGTTACTGTTACCTGCTGCTTAAGGGAGCAACATCAATATTTACACTGAGAGATGATAAATAGTCACTATGTTGCAACATCCCATTCTATCAGGTGTATTCAATGTATACCCACTAGGTGCCATAAAGTGTAATTTTTTGTACAGTAAAAGGTAATTTTACAAGTTTAATGGTAAGTCCCTTGACCTTTAGCTTTTTTATTGTTGGACTGAAGTTTTTTCTGCTGTACAGCTTGAAGGAAAAATACTTGGTCATCATACCAGATGTGAGTGTCGTATTTGCAAGACATTTCAGCATCATACTTAGATGTCGTCATGAAGTGATATGTTGTACCGAAGTGCTATTGTTTTTCCATTCCATACATATATACCTCTCTTATTCCTACTCATGGTACACATTATGCAAGCGATTTTCTTCCCTCATCACTGACATGCAAGAGACCCATGTGCCACACCAGGCTACTCCAACCAACAAATGAGAACACCTGCTGGAACATAAACACGCTATGTAGTACAAAGAAACACCCATTGTGAGACAGCCCTTTTCGTACTGGGACAGCATCATCAAAGAGATTGTGGAAGTTTACTTTTTGCAAAACCTCATGGATCAGGATAACAGATACTTAATCAAAAAAAAAAAAAAAAAAAAAAAAAGAAGATTAAGCTCTTGCATTAAAAGCATTATATACTTCATGTCAGAACACTTCAGACCAGTATGTGTAGGGGCAAGGCGGAGCATCTGCAGACACATGCTAACATAATAGAAACTCTAGCTCACATGGCTTGTGCCCTCTGTGGCACAAGGAGTTGCACAAAGGAACTAGAAAATATTAGGCCATTTTTCTTAACAGCAGCTGCTGCATGGAACAACAGATTTGGTGAGTGTTATACCCAACGTTGACAGTACAGTGAGAGCAAAGAAGAGGCACATGAGAAGACTGTAGTTAATATGTTTCTCCAGCATAGTGAGACAATGTCCAGAAAAATCAGACAAATTTTGAAGAGGCACGGGATCAAAACCATTTTTGGCCCACCAGTATAGAAACTGCTTGGTTGCGTAATATTTTTGCATCAGAAAATAAAACTCCATTCTGAATCATAGACAGGGATGGAGTAGTTTAAATGGGAATTAGTTTTACTTATAATATTGTGGTTTTGAATTTCTCAATTCACCCAACTGTGCTTTTACTATTAACCACAACACCAATAAGAATGGACATAGGTTTTCATTTGAGTGTAAGGGACTTCTGCAAAATGTCTGGTTGCCAACTTTCCGTAGTACTCTTACAACACACTTCTGTAGAATAAATACATTTTTGGTGTAAGTATCATTTCCCCAAATCATAATCTCATAGTGTAGTGTCAAGTGAAACTATGCTAGGAATCTTGTCTCTGGGTCAACTGAGACATATCTCCAAGTTCAAATCAGGCAAAACTGAATCTTTTCATTAACTTATCCGTGTACTGTTGCCACCTCAGTTCTGTACCTGAGAACTTCATGCCTGGAGCTTCATTCAGGGTGTTCCCATTGATCTTTAATTCTTGGGCCTGGAATCCATATTTATTTATTTGTTTGTATTTACGTAATATGAGCCTTTGCACCATTAAGAGTTAAGCTGTTTATTTTGAACCAGTTGTAAACCTGTTCCATTATTCTCATGGCTTTTTCTGGTTCAGATGTTATTATCATACTAAGTACCATCATTTAACATCACAGTTTTTGAATGATCCTACAATGTCTTGGAAAAATCATTTACATAAGTTAAGAAGAGGAGCGGCCCAAGTGATAAACCTTGCAGACACTATAATAGATGTTTCCCAACTTCAAATTTATTTTTATTCCTGGGATATTATTTATTAATGTGATCCTCCATTTCCTTTTGTTAAGTAATGACTCAGTTCATCCAAGGGGAATGTGATTAGTGCCACAATGTTGTACTATCTGTGACAGAATTTTATTATCTACACTGATAAGAGGTCTTGGCAGCATTGTAGAAAATCCCAACATGGCTATTTTCATACTTCATCCTACCAGTATAGAGTTTAAGGGATCATATGTTGCTTTCTCTGCAGAGAAATATGCACAGAACTCAAACTGAGCAGTTTTTGAAGGGGTATTGTCATAAAGGAAGGTCAATATTCTGTTTGCTACCTTCTCAAAAATTCCACTCCACAAGCCACCATACAGAGCATGGTGGAGGACACCTTGTACCACTACTAGCTTCTGTTTCTGTTCCATTTACAAATGGAGCAAGGGAAAAATGACTGTCTATGTACCTCCATACGAGCCCTAATTTCTCATACCATGTTGTTGTGGCTTTTCTGCAAGATATACATTGGTAGTAGAATTTTCTGCAGTAAACAGCAAATGGTAAACTTTCTCAGCAGTGTTTCCTGGGATTTCTATTTGAGCTCACGGAGCATTTCCATAATTCTTGCATGTTGATCAAATCTACCATTTACAAATCTAGCAGCATGCCCCTCAATTGCTTGAATGTCTTCCTTTAACATGACATGGTGGGGTCTCAAACAGTCAAGCAGTACTCAAGAATGGTTTGCACCCTGATAGCTGCTTCCTGCTTATAGTGCACACCTGACCTATTATGGGAAACCCTACAATTTTGTACCTGGCATGGGAGGTTGAAAAATTTGCTTCTGATATCACTGCACAGTCATCTGAGCCTCTTGTTTAGATCCTCCATTCTGCTTGAGACCCGAGGAACATGATTGATCCTAGTACAAAACTAACATAGTCAGCTTAGCCTGCACCCCACTTGCAATGCTGTTGCCTTCACCAAATCAGCCAACTGCCGAAAGAAGCTGAGGATGGCTTCAGAACCCAAGTTGCAGGCATCATTCGTGCCAACATGTGCCATTATTTGCAGCTGGTCACACCCATTTCACTTGTTAGCTGCCAGGAGGGCCTTCTCCATGTCACAGATGAGACCCCTGGTGAACAAACTGATTGCACACTGGCATTCTTCCCCACCTTGCATGCTATTTCCCAGAGGGGCTCCATTACCTGCCTGACATTGGAGCTCCCAGTGACTAGCATATCTGCCCTCTGCACTTGTCCAGATTGGGCATTAAAATTTGCTGCTGGCCTGTGCTGGTTCAGGAGTATTATCAACACTGAGTAGCACCTTATACATGTTGCTAAGGTTTAAGGAGCCAGCCATGCTGTCCATTTCCTCTTTCGCCATCATCCAGTGTCATGCAAACCCACCATTCCTTCTCAAATGAGGACAGATTAGCCTGATGTTGCATGTCAGAAGACACAGTGCCAATCAGGTCACCAGCAGATTCCAATGGCACCAAAGATGTTGTAGGGCTCATTACTAGCACCCCATTGTCACCACAACTTTGAGCAGAAGCCAGTTGACCATAGCCATTGCAGCTTCCAGTTGTTTACAGACAGCTGCCAATACTCATTGTGTCCACCCATGCCAAGCACAGTCCCAAGCCATATTGTACTGTGTAAAGAAGTTGAATAAGATCTCAAAACATACAAACTGAGAAAGTACAAACAGATTACTGGCACCAAAACAGAAGATTACAGACAGAAGGCCAAAATACTGAATTTGGTCTTCCAAAATTGTTTCATCATGGAACATCATACCATGTTTCCTCCTTTAAATTGTTGTATGAATGCTAGAATGGCAGATATTGAGACAACTCATAACTGAATATAAAAGCAAGTACAGTTTCTTAGAGGAAAAGCGTTAGGACCAGATGATATAGCTGTAAGATTCTACAAAGATTATGCAAAAGAACTTGATCCCCTTCTAACAGCAGTTTACTATAGGTCGCTGGAGCAGTGAAGGGTACCTAGGAAGTGGAAAAAAAGTGTGGGTCACCTATTTTTCAAAAAGGGGTGTAGAACATATGCACTAATTATAGGCATATATTGTTCACATCAGTCTGTTATGGAATTACAGAATATGTTTTATGCTCAAGAATTATGTCCTTTTTTGAGAATGAAAATGTTCTCTGTAAAAATCAACATGTATTCTGCAGAGATCTTGAGAATCTCAGCTCACTCTGTTCTTCTATGAAATCTATAAATCCGACTCTCAAGTTGATTCTGTGTTCCTTGACTTCGGGGGGGGGGGGGGGGGGGGAGGAGGCATTTGACACTGTTCTGCACTGTCAGTTAATGGAAAAAATATGAGCTTACTGAATATCAGACCACACTTGCGACTGGATTCAAGACTTCCTCATGAACAGAACTCAACATGTTGGTCTTAATGTAATGAAATCGACATGTGTAAAGCTGATTTCGAGAGTACCCCAAGGAAGTGTGGTAGGATTGTTATTTTTTACAATGTGTAGGAATGATCTAGTAGAAAGTGTCGGAAGCACTTTAAGACTGTTCACAGATGATGCGGTTGCCTTTAGGAAAGATGTAATGCCAGAAAGCAGTATTGAGTTGCAGAATGACCTACAGAAGATTGATGAATGATGCAGGCTCTGGCAGTTGGCTCTGAACATGAATAAATGTAACATATTGTGCATACTGACAAAAGAAATCCACTGCTGTACAATGACATTATTCATGAGAAACTGCTGGAAATCGCATCAGCCACAAAATGTACAGCAGTAACCATACAGAGTGATCTTAAGTGGAATGACCACATAAAACAAATAGTAGGAAAAGCTGATGCTAAGCAGAGATTTATAGGAGGAACCTTACGGAAATGTAACTCAACCATAAAAGAAGTGGCTTAGAAGATGCTTTCTCAACCAATTCTTGAGTACTGTGTGTCAATATGGGACCCTTACCAGGTAGGACTGGTAGAATAAACAGAGAAGATCCAGCAAATGGTGGCACATTTCATCATGGTATCATTTAGTCAGCGTGAGAGAATTACAGAGAAGCTCAACAAATTCCAGTGGCAGACATTACAAGAGGGACATTATGGATCACAGAGAAGTTTTTTATTGAAATTTTGAGAGAACTCTTCCCAGGAAGAGTCGAACAACATATAACTACCTCACAGATACATCTCGCAAAATGTTCATGATGAGAAAATTCAATAAATTACAGCTAATACACAGGCTTACTGACAATCATTCTTCCCGCATGCCATTCATGATTAGAACAAGGAAGAGGGGTCTTCTGGCAATACCAACACTAGCCTTCACCACACACCATTACGTGGTGTGTGGAGTATGACATAGACATAGTGTTCTGTATGTGGTCTCCTTTGTAAATGAGTTACACTTACTTAGAATTCTCCCAGTAAACTGAAGTCGACCATCCACCTTCCTAATTACCAAACTTACATGCTCGTTCAGTTTCATATCACTTTGCAGTGTTACACCTAGATGTTTAATTGTTTTTCCTACTCAGCTGCATTAACTTCAATTTCATTACATTTAGGACAAACTATCATTACTTACAAGAAATATAAATTCTGTCACTCATTGCTGACACTTTTCCTGTACATTACAGCATCATCAGTAAACAATTACAGATTGCTGCTGGTCGTACTCCTCAGATCATTTATGTATATAGCGAACAAGAGCTGTCCCATAACACTTCCCCAAGAAGCTCCTGATGATACCCTTGTCTCTGATGAACACTCGCTCTTGAGGACAATGTATTGTGTTCTATTGCTTAAGAAGTCCTTGAGCCACTCCCATATCTGGAAACCTATTCCATATGCTTGGACCTTCATTAACATTCTGTTGTCGGGTACCATATCAAATGCTTTCAAGAAATCTAGGAAAATGGAATATGTCTGTTGCCTTGTAACCATCTCTGATCTAAACTGAATTTTTTGATGTTCATTTTCTCCACTGATGCTTCCAGTATAAGTTTTGTTTGTATTTCGCAGTTATTGGTTTGTAGAGGAGCTTGATGCATTATTGTACTTTTCGGTTGTTACTATTTTGTTATCTTTTTTGAAGCTGTTGTAGATATTTCATGCTTTCAGAATCCAAGTATATGAAAACTCTGAAAAATTAGTCATTCTGGTACTTTTGTGGTTAAATTAAACTATAAAGGATACAAATAACACTTAAGATAGTTAACACAAATTATATTCTACTATATGACTATAACAAATAAATTTACATTTTTTATTTCACACAATGTATATCACACTTCACACAGCATGTATAATGCTTCACACAATGCATATCACACTTTATATCTAACAATGGAAAATCCAGGCTGGAATACACACACACACACACACACACACACACACACACACACACAAACTGCAGTCTCGGGCAACTGAGTGTGGTTTCAGTTGTGGTGTGTGTGTGTGTGTGTGTGTGTGTGTGTATTGTTGACAAAGGCTTTAATGGCCGAAACTTTATTTGTGCCTATCTGCGACTCAGCATCTCTGCTATATGGTGAGCAGCAACTTCCCATTTCATAATATTGTTACATTTTTATTTAAACCTTTGTAATTCAATTAAAGTTTACCTGTACTGCCTTATGTTTGTTTGTTTGTTTGTTTGTATTAGTCAACCACAATATTACTGCACCTGGGAGTGAGGGTGCTTCAGTCAGCTTATCATGAGTTTTTATTGCATGTTTCATGAGGACAGGCTGAGTCACTTGATAGTATATGCACAAGTGTCCTGAAAGCATTAACAGTGTGATGCACTTTCCGTAATCATCATTGTACTTATTTATTGTTAAGTCACAGCATGTTTCCGATAACAGCAACGACAGGCCAAGTGCAATAATATCGTTGTTGAGTAGTATGTAATGGAACCCAATGAGGTGAACTGGCTGTTCTGAATAAGTCATGGTGCAGTGAAATACTACAGCATCAGACATGCTGTAGTCATACAGTTAAAAATTTGTATGGTCCTTGTTGTAACTGTTGGAAGGCTGAGAGAGAAGTGTAATATTTGTAAATCGGATATGTTAACATGACTTTGAATGAAAAACTTTGCAATAAATTAAAAAATCGACAAAATAAACTGTTGCAGCTTCTCTGACGAGAAGCAACAGTTCTTTGACTATGCTCTTTGGTTTTTGTCGTCTAGTCTTTGTGTTCTCGTGCTACATTTGATGGCCATCTTTCTGTATTCGCTCCATCAAGTGATGAAATAAATGTCGTTTCGATCCTAAAACTGTGTTATTACGGTTCAGTGCCATGTAAAACCCACAGTGGTGACCCTGACTTCAACGTTGTGCATTCAGGAATTGTTTTGTGCTTATTTTCATCAGTAACAGCCTTCATGTGCCGGCCCACTGCTCTTTGTGTGCTGCTTGTGGCTGCCCCCCCATGCAGGCCTCGGGCGACGCATCGCCCACTGTTACTGCACTCCCGGTGTTGGGAGCTCCCTCAACCGCTGACATGGATCTTCGCCTGCCTGTGGTACATCAACATGTGTTACCCAGCAGATTTCCTAAGCTGTATGCGTTGCAAAAGGACAACCCTAAGACTTGGTTCACTCTGATGGACCATCTACTGGATATCCACGGGATCTCAGATGACAATGCCCATTTTGTCCGCCTGGTGAGCCACCTCAACGACCATCCTGACCTAATTAGTGATCTACTACTCTCGCCACCCACTTTGCACAAGTATGTGATGACGAAAACTTTGCTTATCAAACACCTTTCTCACCCTCTGACCGAGGCCATCCACCACATATCCATGACAAGCACCTCAACGACCGCACACCTTCGCAGCTGCGGCAGTGCCTTCGGTATGTTGGTTGATGACCAATCACTACCCCATGCTGTGCTGTGGACTCTGTGGATAGTCAAACGTCCATCAGACCTACGGCTTCACCTGCTATCGCACGTCGCCGACCCTCTCGAGGTCCGCCTATATGAGGCCGATTGGGCCTACGCAATCATTCGTCACAGACACCGCCTGTCATGAACAACATCACCTTCACCTTCAGTTGGCACCCCTGCTTCGCCAGTTCCATGCGCCACCAGCAGAGGCCACCGCATGTGCCTTAGCAGCTCAGCGACCTGCCAGGTGCTGCCTCCTGGTGACCTACAGGAGGTACTACCTGCACCCTCTTAACAGCAGCCGACCTTGCCTGAGCAGCAGCCCAAGCTTCCGTGAGCTTTGATGTAGCTAGCTGCATCCCTCGCCCGCCCCGCTAGGCCTCGCCTCCAAGCTTACCCGCTTTGCTGGTACCATGTGTAACCCACGGGGACTCTGCTCGCAACTGCCATGAGCCTTGTGCATACCCAAAAGACTTTGGCAGGCACGTTTAGGCACCACATCCTGCCATAATCATCAATGGTGCCTACCTTGGACGCCACACTGCTTGCACCAACAGCGCGACACCTCTATGTCACGGACTTGTCGTCGGGCACACGCTTTCTCGTTGAGAAAGATGTTGCTTCGTCTGTCCCTGGGCACGACATTTCCTTGGACCGACGTGGACAAACCTGCGATTAGGTTGGATTTTCTGCACCATTACAAGCTTTTGGTGGACCTACAGGCTGCTGTGCTCTGGAACCGCGCTGCTGCTATGGTCGCAGGTTCGAATCCTGCCTCGGGCATGGATATGTGTGATGTCGTTAGGTTAGTTAGGTTTAAGTACTTCTAAGTCTAGGGGACTGATGACCTCAGATGTTAAGTCCCATAGTGCTTAGAGCCATTTGAAGCTGCTACGCTCCGCCACGCATCTTGTTCTACCGTTCTGTGTTCAAACGAGTGCAGCACTTCTCTGCTCTCCACGTCCTTGGCCACACTTTTCACATGTGTTTCTCTGCTCGAAGATATTACAGCTCGCCTCTCTGATTTATCACACATCTGCAAGCAGATCAATGAACTATGCACTCATAACTCGGAGTTACACTCCTGCATTGCTCCCAACTCTGCTGAATTGGCTCATGTACGGATTGCCTTACGCTACCTCTCTGCAGAGCCGCTCCTGTCAATGCAGCCTCCCTCTCCTACTGTGTCTTCACGCTGCTTCGCTCCTGTGTCAAGCTGCACCTTTCCTGATGCCAGTTCCACATGGATGCAGTTGGACCTGCAGGACACTCCTGCACCCACTTCGCAGGATCCTTTGCATCACGTGGCTGTCATGCCACGCCCACTGTTGCCATCTCCCGCCAAGGCACTGCCCATGTCACTCCGGCCTAGCTCAGATGCTCATGTTCCTGCTTCATGGGATCGCTCGCTTTCCGTGGCTGCCGTGCCGCATGCTCAGCCGTCGCATACTTCCGATGCTTCATACATGCCATCCTGGCACACCAAGGTCAGTCAACCACCACCGCTCGTGCCCCCCCCCCCCCCCCCCCCATCTCGCCCTACTGTGCGTGCATCCCTCCACAGGTCTTGGCAATCAGCAACGGCACCTGCCACCAAATCTGCATCATGGACGGCCCTCCCATATGTCACAAAGCTCGACATGTAAACGGTTTCAAATTATAGCAAGTGAAAGAGATAGTTCAGGATTTACTGGCTTCAGGTGTGCTTCGACTATCAGACAGCAACTGGTCCTCTCCCATCCACCTGGTGCCTAAGAAAGACGGTTCGCGCCACGTGTGCGGTGACTACAGGTCTCTTAATGTTAGGACTATTGTAGACAACTATCCGATTCCTTGTATCCAGGATTTCACGCAGGTTCTGCATGGCTCAAAGTTCTTTTCTGTCTTTGACTTTTCGAAGGCATATCACCAAATTCCAATGCACCTGCTGGACATTCCGAAAACAGCGGTCTTTATGCCTTTTGGCCTTTCGAGTACTGCTTCATGCCCTATGGTTTAAAAAACTCTGCGCCGACGTGGCAACATTTCATGATTCGATTTTGCTACCACTTCCTTTCGCTTTTGCCTATTTGGATTACATACTTATCTTTTTCTCGTCTGTGGAGGAACACCAATTTCACACTGATGCAGTTCGTGCGGCTCTTGCGACCAACAGCGTGATTATCAACCATGACAAATTGCAGCTCTGTTCCACATCTGTTACTTTCCTTGGCCATACAGTCTCATCTGATGGGCCTCCTCCCTACTGATTCACGAATCGCGAATATCCTCACTGTGCCTCTACTCGAGGATTACGCACAACTGTGCCGTTTCCTAGGGTTGGTGAACATTTATTGGCGACATATACCTTGGGCTGCCTCCATCCAGTTAGCTGTTATCAACGCCCTCTCTGGTAAAAATACAATGGGAAAGCATAAACTGGACTGGACTAGGCCCATGCTGGACAATTTGAAATTGACCATCACGTAGGCTATCACTCTCGTACACCCCGAACCTGAGGTGTGGATTGTCTATCACAACTGATGCTTGCGAGTTGGTGGAAGGTGCTGTCCTCCAACAACACACTGCAGAATCAACCAGCTGCTGCATTTCTTGTCAAGAAAGCTAGCAAGGAGTCAGTGTAAATGGTCGACCTTCGACCCCGAGTTCCTCGCGGTTTATGAAGCAGTCAAACATTTCAGGAGTGATGTCGAAGGACGTGCTTTCACCATCTATTTGGACGATAAACCTCTTGTTGATGCGATCTGTAGCCCAGCAAAAGATCTCCCACATGCCGCTTCCGGCACATGGACTTTATTTGCCATCATTCTTCGGACACTTGTTATATCTGCGGTGCAGAGAACATAGTTGCTGAATACCTCTCCTGCATTTCGATGCTCTCCACCCTATTGAACTTAGAGGAACTGGCATGGCTTCAGGCTGAAGACGTGGACACACAGTGTCGTGTCACATGATATTGCCCATCCTGGAATGCGGGCAATGACACGACTAGTAATTGAACGTTTCATCTGGCCGGGCATGCGGCACGATTGCCACTCGTGGTCATGTGAATGCAGTCCGTGTCAATGGAGCAAGGTGAGCAGACATGTGCAACCACCTTTAGGACAGTTTGACGTCCCCAGGGGCTGCCTGTGCCATGTGCACATTGACGTGGTCGGTCCTCTTCAGCTGTCCGAGGGATACAAATACATCCTTTCCATGATCGACCACATCACCCGTTGGGTTGAGGCGCTACCCCTGGTGGACATTACAGCTGAGACAATCGCTCACATGTTCATTTTGGTGTGGGTGGCTAGATTTGGTTGCTCCCTGTCACTTACCATGGACCAGGGCCGCCAATTCGAGTCGTCGCTTTTCACTCGCTTGTGTGAGTTGTGCGAGGTGGCGAAATTTTGCACAACTGCATATCATCTGCAGGCCAATGGTCTAGTGGAGTGATGGCACAGAACGCTAAAAGCTACACTCATGTGCCACGACGGGCTTTGGTGTGAGGCTCTGCTGTGGGTATTACTGGGAATCCGCTTCACACACAAGAAGAACCTCAATGCTTCATTGGCGGAGATCCTGTATGGTGAACCGCTCATCCTGCCTGCTGACTGCATCAAGGACACTTCTACAACGGACGCTACTGACCTGCCGGCCCTCATCAAATGAGTGTGTGCTCACGTGGCCCACCTTCATCCGCCTCTACCTTGCACTCACACCACGCCGCAGGTGTTTGTTCATAAGGACTTGTAATCATGCAATTTTGTCGTGTTACAAGATGACGCTGTTCATGCAGCTCTGCAACCTTCGTACTCCGGCCCGCACCGCATATAACACTGCAGGATCAATACTTTCATGATTCTGCTCAACAGCCACCCGAGTACAGTTTCAGTACAATGTTTAAAGCCTGCGTGGTCCCTCATGGAGCCACATCTCGCTGCACCCTGCTGACCTGCCTCCACCAACACCTCGCCTGACACCGCCACACCCCCTTCAACTCGCCATCGCCTGCGCAGCTGTCCGACGCACAGGACCCCTGACGACGATGTGCTCGAGCCACACACTTCGTGTGCCAGACGCCGCCTCCACTCACCGTGTTGGCATGAAGGTTTTTTTGTGAGTGTGTGCTAGCTCAGCCCCGCTGTGCTTCGCACTACCAGGGGGGGAGAGGGGGGCAGAGCTGTGGCTTCTCTGATGCGAAGTGACAGTTCTTTGACTATGCTCTTTAGCTTTATCTTCTAGTCTTTGCGTTCTCCCACTATGTTCGACAGCCATCTTTCTGTATTCGCTCTATAAAGTGACGAAATAAACGTCGTTTCGATCCTAAAAGTGAGTTATTACAGTTCAACGCCATGTAAAACCCACACTGTGATGTAATATACAATGTAAACTTGGACCTGAATTTTGGAATATTGAAGAGATTTTTGCTGCCCCTAGACAACAGCTGCTTGAAGAAGGTTAGTAAATTAACTTCTTCTTTCTATTACCAATAGTGAAATTGTCTACACCATTTATACATAAGCGATATACACTTTGGTTGCGAGGGAGACAGTTAAATTGTTGACTACAGTATCTGTCTCATGGTAGTGAGCTGATCAGGCCCTTCATTCCAGGGTTCACAGGATACCATACAAGAAAAGGACAAGCTTAATTTTGCACGAGCAAAGTTATGCTATGGTTTTAAATGCCACCTTACAGAAATGTAGCTTAACCAAAATCGAACATGCAAAAGGACTGAGCCGGGATTTTAAGTACACATCATTCACTATTTGACAAGCTGGATTGTTTTTTTAAAAACTATATAATACTAAGAGAAACAATTTCTGAGATCAGCAACATCCACTTTAAACAACAGTTAAAAAGGAAACAACAGCTTGGATACCAACAACTGTTTTGAAATGAAACAGGACCTTTCATCAAATTACAACGTTTTGTAGACAATTTAATAAACTGGAAATATTTAATGTCAAATCACATCCAAATCTTATGATAATTTAAACCACAAACTGTAATATTTTAACCAAGGGCACAGCTTGAGAAAACAGTAATGGATGCAAATAAGTTAATTACAGTTTTCCGTTTACTTTTGACGAGAATGTTACAAACTTGACCTTTTAGCAGAGTAATTTGCTGGTGGTATCTGACTGGAACTGTAAGATTTATTGTACACATTAACACATTAAACACAGTTACACAAACTAATGTATTATACAGTCCACAAAATAAAGAATAACACTGTCCATAGCAACCCAAAAGATATATACACAGTCAAGGAACAGATTCTAAATTCTCTCAACCCCCACTAGAATCAAGCACAAAAAAATAAATAAAAGAAATAAAACCAGATGTTTTGTCATCATATCTGCTACTATGGTTTGAAGATCTGTGCTGCACAGTGACTTGGGCTGACTCTAGTTTTTCTCCTATAAAGTGGTGTCTAGCGTTTATATGTTTGGTTTCACTCTTGTAACCATTAGTCTTAAATAAGGCAATTGCTGCTCTGTTGTCACACAATAGTTTGATAGGATCCTTCTTGGGGATTTGAGATATTTGATTGTCTAACCGTTGAAGCCACAGAGCCTCCTGACCTGCTGAGGTCAGGGCCATATATTCTGCTGCAGTTGTGGATAAGGCTATGGTTGGCTGTTACTTCCTCTGCCAGGATTTTACTGCTCCTTGAGATTTAAACAGTTATCCAGTTATTGACTTCCTGTCTTTGGAAACTTTGGCCCAGTCTGTATCATAGTAACCTGTTTTGTGGCAGTCCTGTCTTTTAGAAAACAATAATCACATATCCTTGGTTCCTTTAGGTATCTAATGATTCTTTTGACTGCTTGTCAGGGTGGCATGCTTGGATTGTCACAAAAATGACTGACAATCTGTATCGAATAAGCTAGGTCTGGCCTCTTTCCTAACTGAGCAGACATTAAATCTCATATTGCTATTGATAGAGTATGTTCTTCATAGCTTCTTGCTCCTGTTCTGTGTTTTTTTTTTTAACTCATGTCATGAATGAGCAATTGGTTACTGTCCAGTGGCATAGATATTGGGTTCCATTCTTTCATATTAATTCTGTTGAGAATCTGCTCCACATAGTGTGTCTGGTCTATCCATATATAATCTTCTTTATGGTTCCTAGTGATTCAGATACCTAAACAATTTGCAGAATCACCAAGGTTTTTCAGCTAAAAATGTTTCTCTTAATTTTTTTTTGAAAACTTCTTTCTAATATGAAATGTTACTGAAAATTAGCATATCATCCTTATAAACAGCAGCTATTAAAATGTCTGAACTTTGATTTTTGTAATAGACACAAGGGTCAGCTGTTGATCTCTTCAAGTTTAGATTTAACAGTGTTCTGTCTAATTTCAAGTTCCGTCTGTGACCACCTTGCTTTAATCCATATTCTGCCTTTTTCAGTCTTTTAATACCAATATTTTTCACTGTCTCTGTAGCAGAGTCTACCTCTGACACTTTCATGTAAATCTCTTCATGTAAGTCACCTTGTAGGAAAGCAGTGGCAGCATCTAGATGATCAATGTCAAGATCAGGTTTAGCAGCCACAGCAAATAAATATCTTGATGAGTTATATCTTATACCTGGGGCATATGTTTCACCGTAATCCAGGCTTTGCTTCTGAGTAGTATCTTCTATTACTAGCCATGTTTTATAGTGTACAATGTGACCTTTCAAATCTTTCTTTGACTGAGACACCCATTTCCCATTTATTGGTTTCTTAAACGAAGGTGAAACAGCAGACTCCCATGTGTAGTTCTCTTTGTGTGATTGTAACTCTTCTTGTATTGGTTTCAGCCAGTGTTTAGACTGATAAGTTACAAAGTCATATAGCTCCTTTGGCTTGGGAATTCTGGATGACTTTTGTACTGACTCAAGTTGCTGTGGATGCTCGTCATCATTATTTGCATTATCTGGGTTTGGTTCCTCATTGTATTCCTCAACTACTACTGGCTGTGATAGTCTCAGGTTCAGTTTCAAATTCTTCGACTTCAGCCGTTATTTGGTTTTGCTTCTTTTGCATCAGTGGGAGAAACAATAGACTTGGTTCCCACAACACAGTTTTTTCTTTACACTGTTTAAAAGTACATTCATAAAAAATAATGTCCCTTGTTTTTATGATTCTCTGGCAATTAGTTTCAAAAAGCCTGTATGTTTTTGATTATTCACAGTATCCTACCAAGATACATCCAATACTTTTTTTGTCCCAATTTCATTGAGTAGCTTTCAGAATGTGAATATAGGCCTTGCTTCCCAATATTTTGAGATGTTGAAGATCCACCTTTTTGGTTATCTAAGCTTCTTCTGGAGTCTTGCTTTTTAGTGTCTTAATTGAGATCTCTCAATTACATACACTGCATGGGAGCCTGCTTCTGCTCAGAATTTATTTGGCAAATTTGTTTCGAAGATCAGGCATCTTGCTTTTTCTACTATTGTAGGGTTATTATGCTCATCAACTCTGTTTTGTTCTGGTACATACAGTGCTGTAGTCTGATGTTGGATACCTACCTGTATGAAAAAGTTTATCAATTTATCATTGAAGTTTTCTGTGTGTAATTACCTGCATGTGAAGTACAGATCATTTTTCCAGTTTGCCTTTCAACTACACTCCTGGAAATTGAAATAAGAACACTGTGAATTCATTGTCCCAGGAAGGGGAAACTTTATTGACACATTCCTGGGGTCAGATACATCACATGATCACACTGACAGAACCACAGGCACATAGACACAGGCAACAGAGCATGCACAATGTCGGCACTAGTACAGTGTATATCCACCTTTCGCAGCAATGCAGGCTGCTATTCTCCCATGGAGACGATCGTAGAGATGCTGGATGTAGTCCTGTGGAACGGCTTGCCATGCCATTTCCACCTGGCGCCCCAGTTGGACCAGCGTTCGTGCTGGACGTGCAGACCGCGTGAGACGACGCTTCATCCAGTCCCAAACATGCTCAATGGGGGACAGATCCAGAGATCTTGCTGGCCAGGGTAGTTGACTTACACCTTCTAGAGCACGTTGGGTGGCACGGGATACATGCGGGCGTGCATTGTCCTGTTGGAACAGCAAGTTCCCTTGCCGGTCTAGGAATGGTAGAACGATGGGTTCGATGACGGTTTGGATGTACCGTGCACTATTCAGTGTCCCCTCGACGATCACCAGTGGTGTACGGCCAGTGTAGGAGATCGCTCCCCACACCATGATGCCGGGTGTTGGCCCTGTGTGCCTCGGTCATATGCAGTCCTGATTGTGGCGCTCACCTGCACGGCGCCAAACACGCATACGACCATCATTGGCACCAAGGCAGAAGCGACTCTCATCGCTGAAGATGACACGTCTCCATTCGTCCCTCCATTAACGCCTGTCGCGACACCACTGGAGGTGGGCTGCACGATGTTGGGGCATGAGCAGAAGACGGCCTAATGGTGTGCGGGACCGTAGCCCAGCTTCATGGAGACGGTTGCGAATGGTCCTCGCCGATACCCCAGGAGCAACAGTGTCCCTAATTTGCTGGGAAGTGGCGGTGCGGTCCCCTACGGCACTGCGTAGGATCCTACGGTCTTGGCGTGCATCCGTGCGTCGCTGTGGTCCGGTCCCAGGTCGACGGGCACGTGCACCTTCCGCTGACCACTGGCGACAACATCGATGTACTGTGGAGACCTCACGCCCCACGTGTTGAGCAATTCGGCGGTACGTCCACCCGGCCTCCCGCATGCCCACTATACGCCCTCGCTCAAAGTCCGTCAACTGCACATACGGTTCACGTCCACGCTGTCGCGGCATGCTACCAGTGTTAAAGACTGCGATGGAGCTCCATATGCCACGGCAAACTGGCTGACACTGACGGCGGCGGTGCACAAATGCTGCGCAGCTAGCGCCATTCGACGGCCAACACCGCGGTTCCTGATGTGTCCGCTGTGCCGTGCGTGTGATCATTGCTTGTACAGCCCTCTCGCAGTGTCCGGAGCAAGTATGGTGGGTCTGACACACCGGTGTCAATGTGTTCTTTTTTCCATTTCCAGGAGTGTAGATTTTTAGTATCGAATCAGGTGTGGTACTTGATTTTTATTTCTGAGAGTATACACAAATGCTTTCCTGGAATAGCAATTAAGGTAAGGTAATACTTGGCTGCTCCAGTTGACTTATTTTGTATAGCCCACACAAACCTGAGTAAATTAGGTCAAGAGTTTCCAAGGCTCTTGAACCAAATCGTGAAAAAGAAAGTCTTGTTTGTTTCCCTTTAAGCAAATATCGCAAGTAGTATTAGCTGCTTCCTCAAATGAAATTGCACTAGTCAGGCCTTTGCGAAGTGCATGCATACTTCAGATTGCAGATGACCCGGACTTTTATGACAGAAGCCTGTGCTATTTGACTGTAATACTGATTTTGCTTTAAAAATTAGATCTGTTACTGTGGATTACCTGTCTTGAGCCGACTGCAATTCAATTAATCTTTCTTTTTAATTAAATTGCAGTCAGCTCAAGACAGATAAACTACAGTAACAGATTTTAATAGCTGTCGCAGAAGATGGCCATTCGAAAAAAAGTATAGATTAGGTCATTTAGTTGGTACAGTTGGTATATACCATTTGCTAATGATGCAGTTGTTGTGACTCGCTGATCTTTCAAAGTGCCGCAATGCGGTTATGCGCGTCCTCTACATGCGGCACTGTCTGCCAGCCATGCAGCAGCAGCGCCACCTAAGCGGCCAGCCAGCCAGCGGCCGCTAGGCTTGGACTCAGTTATGATTTGACTGAGATTTGATAGAGCTGCATCAAACCACTCTCAGGACTGAAAACCACAACAACAACAACATGCTCAATTGGATTCCTTGTTGATGACATTTTTGTCCATTTTATCTCCTGGGTTAGGCTATGCAGACAACTTTGAAGCTCATATCATGCTCAAACCCACTGCTCGGCCTAAGTTTTTTTGGGCTCGGCCCATTCCTGTGGCCCTTCGTGATCAGGTCAAATGGGAGCTGGATCATCTCACTGCTTCAGGGGTCTTACTTCCTGTCACTTCCAGTGAGTGGTCCTCTCCTGTCATTGTCGTTGCTAAGTCAAATGGTTATATTCATCTCCCTGTCGATTTGAAAGCCACTGTAAATGCTCAATGCCTTATCGACACTTACCCTATGCCTCGACCTGAAGAACTGTTCACTAAACCTGCTGGAGGCCAGTATTTTTCTAAACTTGACCTGTCAGAAGCTTATCATCAACTTCCCCTCGAAGCTGCTTCCTGGCAGTTTCTGGCCCTTAACACGCCTTTCGGCCTTTATCAATACCAAATATTGCCATTCGGGGTTGCCAGTGCCCCTGCTCTCTTTCAGCGATTCTTGGAACAATTATTGCTCACTGTCCCTGGGTGTATAAATTACCAGGATGATGCTGTTGCCACTGGCTCCACCACTGATGAATAACTTCAAAATCTCCACACACTTTTTCATGTCTTACAGACTGCCAGTCTTAAGTGTAATCTTCAGAAATCAACATTTTTTCAGGCATCTATCACGTACTTTGGGTTTTAACTCTCTCGGGATGGTATTTGTCTGCTTCAGCAAACTGTCACTGCGATCGATGCCCTTCCTCACCCTACATCTGTTAAGGAACTGCAGGCCTTCTTGGGGAAAATAGCATACTATCACAAGTTTTTACCATCTGCTGCTTCGGTGGCTCAACCGTTGAATGCCTGTTGCATAAAAATGTGCCTTTTCACTGGTCTGCATCATGCAATGCGGCTTTCCAGAAATTGAAGACTATGCTGAGACAGGCCCCGTGCCTGGCTACTTATCGACCTGGGCAACATCTTGTTCTTGCCACAGACGGCTTTCAATACGGGGTCGGTGCAGTCCTTGCGCAGTATTTTGCTAATGGTTCTGAACAACCCATTGCTTATGCCTCCAAAACGCTCATGGACACCCAACAAAAGTATTCTCAAATTGAAAAAGAAACTTTGGCCATTATTTATGCTCTTCATAAGTTTGGTGTTTTTCTCTATGTATCCAAATTTCATCTTGTTACGGATCACAAACCACTTGTTTCCTTGTTTCATCCATCAATGTCACTTGCCAATAAGGCTGCACACCGCCTCCAGCGTTGGGCTCTTTACTTGTCTCAATTCAATTATGAGATTCATTTCCGGCCGACGGCTCAACATGCGAATACTGATGCACTGTCTCGCCTTCCCATGGGTCCTGATCTGGCATTCGATAGGAATGAACTTTTGTGTTTCCACCTGGATGTTGCCGAGCAGCGGGTTGTGGACGGGTTCCCCATCACTGGGGACTAGCTGGCGGCTGCTACGGGTTCTGACCCTACCCTCTCCCAGGTTTTACGCTGTATTCAGAAGGGTTGGCCAGATCGTCCGTCTGCTAAGACTTCTGATCCGTTGCAGAATTACTATGCTTTGAATTACCGCCACACGGCTAGGGATGGTGTTATCCTCCTTTCCACCGAAAATGCTTCACCGCATGTTGTGGTACCTGCGTCTTTGCGTGCTTCGGTCTTGCGCCTCCTTCACCAAGGGCACTGGGGTGTGTCTCGCACAAAATCTCTGGCGCACTGTCATGTGTACTGGCCCGGCATCGACTCTGAAATCGCACACATGGTCGCTGCCTGCGGCCCTTGTGCGTCATCTTTGTCACCACGGCCTTCGCCTGAGAACCCCTGGGAGCATATTCATGCTGACTTTGCGGGACCTTTTTTAGGTACTTATTGGCTTCTCGTTATTGACGCCTCCTCTAACTTTCCTTTCATTGTCCGTTGCACGTCGCCTACCACCACGGCAACCACCAATGCTCTAGCTCACATTTTCTCTTTGGAAGGCCTTCCCTCTACTCTTGTTACTGATAATGGTCCGCAATTTGCCTCTTCTGATTTTGTGGATTTTTGTGCCCGTCACAGCATCATGCATGTCACAGCCCCTCCGTTCCATCCACAGTCAAACGGTGAGGCTGAACGACTGGTCCGCACATTTAAGGCTCAGATGAGGAAACTCCTGACTTCTGCTGCTGACGATGTGCTTCTCCAATTTCTGGCTTGTTACCGCTTCACCCCCATGGGCGACCACAGCCCGGCTGAGCTCTTACACGGCTGACAGCCCCGCACGCTACTTCATCTTCTGCAGCCTTCCACCTCACGGCCGCGGGTGCCTTTGCTTGGCTGGTTCACCACTGACGACCTTGTATGGGTACGGGGATATGGCAGGCGGCCAAAATGGAGTCCTGGCTGCATCTTACGACACCGTGGCCGACGCCTGTATGAAATCCAGACGGACACGGGTGTTGCAGTGCGTCATTCGGACCAGCTTCGGCCTCGTGTGCCGGCAACGCCTGTTCTGGATGCCACTACACCACCTTCGGCTCTACCTGATGCTCGGGATACTGGAATCTCTCATTACTCACAACGCAGTCCTCTCACTATCATATCGGTGCCAGCACAAGAACTGACACCACTAGGAGACGTGCCCATGCAGGAAACAGATGATCATCATCTGTCGGAGCAACTCTACTCGCCTCCATCTCCTACGGACGCGGACACATCACCCATGTCTCCTGTTATAACAACCGGACTTGCCGCAAAGGGCAGATTGGTGCACGGGGCTCCAGCAGATTCGATCCCCATGCCTCCTGTCATCTCAACCCGTTATCATCGGGGACACTTCCGTCCGTACTGGAAGCCTCCTCCTCGAGACTTTACGGCCAGTCAAACAACACCTGTGGACGTTAGCAATCTACAGGCCACCTCCATCAAGACTTGTGCAAAAAATTCAAAGGGGTGAAAACTGTTGTGACTCACTGATCTTTCAAAGAGCTGCCGCGCAGTTATGCGTGTCCTCTACATGCGGCGCTGTCTGCCAGCCATGCAGCAGCAGCGCCACCTAAGCGGCCAGCCAGCCAGTGGCCGCTAGACTTGGACTCAGTTATGATTTGACTGTTAAAGTGTACACACGTCTTACTCTGTTTACTTGATCTGTGACTTTCATGTATTGTGTCTTCCTTGAAATATATTTCTTCAGCTTGAAGCTGTTACAATTGGCGACGAGGTAGCGATTTTTCTTTTCCATCGTTTCCGGACACATGTCCACATAACATATTTTCTTTCTTTGTGTGTGAGGAATGTTTCCCGAAAGTTTGGCCGTACCTTTTTTTTAACACCCTGTATACATGGCTGCAAACTCGTACAGACAAGGCAGGCAATTTGTAAAAGAAAAAGAAACCACAAGACTCAACCTCCCCCAACTAATACTGGAAAAAGGGGGAGTGGAGTGCTTTCTCTTTTTTTGCCTTTTGATAAAATTGACTATTCTCCTTGACTTGGCTCACATGAGCCCACAACACACTGTGTGTGCAGAAATTCTGCAAAAGAAGATTAACAAGACTTAATTTCTGCATGATCTACAAGGACTGAGGAACTGCAGAGCCAATTTACTAGCATAATCTACCTCCCCTTTTAAGGCGATGTTGGGGTTCTACACAAAAACTCATTCCCCTACTGTAACTTTAAACTCCTTTGACCGCAATTGTAAAGCCTTACTAACTTCTGATGGGAGTGCTGGATGTTGTGTCTCACCCTCCTCTAATTCCACTCAATAATTTCCGGACTAACCTGCTCCAGAAGAAGGTCATTAATAGACCGTAAGTTAGCTAATTGGGAATTCACCTGATAAACAAATATAAGGGAAACTGGGAAGGCCTTAAGAGTCTCATGTTGGAACATATTGAATGCCAAATTGAGTCAGGGTATCAAAAGATCCCACTTCCTTTGAGACCTACCATCAAAAATGATCAGTGGTGCCTTTAAATTACGGTTAACTTGCTCCACAAAGGAGGGTTGCAGATGGTATGGAGAGGTGGTGATATGTTAACAGCGTTCTCAAAACTGAACCTTTTAAACACTTTGGAAATGAAAGGCAAAGCATTATCTTTCACAAGAGACCTAGGTGGTCCAAAGGTGGAAAAAATTACTTCGATGGCCAAAGGCCCTGTAAACCTACTGCTCAGAATCAACTAGCAAACAGGAAATGGTATCGACAACCACCAGGACATACCCGTTCCCGGCACAAGTATGACAAATGGGTCCTAAGTAATCAATAAAAAGTTTCTCCACAGGACAATCCTCCTTGTCAACTGCAGAAGGCCTTTATGCTAGTGAGTACTGGGTTTAGCACTCTTGCAGCTTTCAAACTCCCACTAATCTCCAAATATCTTTGCAAATGGTAGGCCAAGTAACATGCTCCTGAACCTTAGGAATAGTTTTATGAATACCCAAGTGGCTACCCACCACAGTATCATGAAAGTAATGGAATACAGGACTGACAAGTTTCATGGACAAACTGATCTTAGTTTTGCTCTTGCTGCAACAACTATAACAAAGCAGTCCTATGTGCAGGCTATAACCAGAGACCTGTTCCCCTTATAACAACCTCCGTTTAATCCCAGTAATTGTTGGTCAAGATATTGCTTCCCTCTCAAATTAATAAAAAGTTCAGGATCTCCGTCAACATCTCCATTGCCCAGTCCTTGGAAGCCCCCCCACCTCTGATCCTGATGACCACTCAGCTTAAGGCCACCTAACTGTCCGGACCCTTAATATGCCTGGCCTTAAAACAGAAGGCGGAAATCTGAATTGCCCAATGTGCTATTCACTCAGTCTTCTGGGGATGTCTCAGAATCCAACTTAGGGCCTGGTTATTCATTTCTAGAAGAAAATTCGTATGCTCAAGATAAAACTTAAATTTCTCAATTGCCAATGTTTCCCATTCTTAATTGGAATATTTAGTTTCTGCGTGTAACAACTTCCTGGAAGCATAAGCTATGGGATGTCACTCCCATTTTGTTCTTGCAGAAGAACAGCCACTATTCCATAAGCAGAAGCACCCTTTTGGACAACAAACAGGCGCCCAAAATCAAGAATAGCCAAACTAGGGAGATTACTGAGGGCCTTTTTAATTGCCTAAGAGGATGCCCGATGACTATCGTCTCAGTGGAAAACAACCCTTTTTGTACAAAGTTTGTTAAGGGGCCCAGCACAACTTAACAAAGTTCATAAAGTTGTTTCCTCTCAAGAAAGCTACCAGTAAGCAAATCATCTCTAAGTTTGAAAACACATATTTTCATCACTTGGCTATCCTCAAAACAATTTTATCTGATACTGGTTCTTAATTTACATCAACAGCTTGGAAAGATTTTGTTGACCATGCAAAAATAAGGCATATTCTAACTTCGGTGTACCATCCTTCAAGTAACCTTGCAGAAAGATATATGAGAGAGGTTGGAAGACTGTTTAGAACATATTGAAGTAAGAATCATACCAGTTGGATAGATTATGTCATTGACTTTGAGGATATTATGAACAGATTACAACATTCTTCAACAGGTTTTTCCCCATTGGAAATCATGTTTAATCACAGACCAGCTAACTTTATTTCTGAAAACATTGAGTTTCCACCATTTAAAATTCTGTCTCCACAAGAGAGGGAAGAATGTGTTAGGGATATGATGAAAAAACAGGGGGATAGGAGAGAGAAGAGACATGATGGTAAAGGTATATTTTCTAAGTTTGAAGTAGGAGATCTTGTGTTGGTAAAAGTAAAAGAGAAATCTAAAGTGTTGACACCTGAAATAAAGAAATTTTTCGATATTTATATAGTCGCAGAAGAAGCCAAGTAGTGCAGTCACCATAGTGTAGTGGTTATGATACTGGATTGTTGCATGGAGGGTTGTGAGTTCAAACAGAACTGAAAAATTTTAATTTGTATATTTGGTTTGAGTACATTCTAGAAATATCCACAAATGGCAAGAATCATTATACTGGAATGTTCTGTAGCTGTATATATACCACATGTGTTCTGGTCAGAGGCAGTTCCCTCCGTGGTTTTGTATGTGCAAGTGCTGAATAAACTTTCGTTAAGTGAAGTTAGTGTTCGTCATTCATCTACTTACACTTTCTTCCACAAAACATTATTCTGGTGGAGGCGCTGGGTATTGGAACTTGTGATACTGCACATTATCAACGGCATGGTGGCTCCCATCAGGCCACGACAGAGCCGCTGTTTACATGGCGAGAAACCCAAGTTCGAGCCATATTCAACAGATCGCAATCTATTGGAGATAGAAGAAGAAGAGGACGTCACAATGACAGCAACTGTGTGCCACTACGTGAGACATCCTTCCAGCTTCTCTGGTAATGATGGTCAATACCCAAACAAGTGGCTGAAGGTATATGAGTGTATAGCCAGATTTAACAAATGGGATGACACTGTGTGTTTGGCTAACGTATTTTCCTACTTGGAGGGCACTGCCGAGCAATGGTATGAGAACAACAAGTAGAAGTTCACAAGCTGGGAAGTATTCCAGGCAGAACTGCGCAAATATTTCGGCGACACACAATGACAGAAGTGCAAGGCTGAAGATAAATTAAAGTGCAGGGCACAGCGTCCAGGAGAAACGGCAGCATCCTACATTCAAGACATCTTGGAGCTGTGTAAAATACTGGATCCTTGAATGTAGGAGGAAGATAAGGTTGCACATCTCATAAAGGGTGCTGCTCAGGACATGTATCAAGCCCTACTCCTGAAAGAGGTTTCGACAGCAGACGACTTCATAAAATGGTACCAGTATACCAAGACAATGCATCAAAAAAGAATTATATGCAAGAAGTTTGAATGGCTTCCAAATGGCGTATTGATGTCTGTGATGGAGGAAGAAACTGATTCCACAAGTGTTCTTCGTCAGATAGTGAGAGAGGAAGTTCAGAAGACACTTGGACTGCATACTGAGCAAAAAACCAAGACGCTTCAAGAGGTCATAAGGAAGGAATTGGAACAGACATTGAACCCAATCTCTCGTCCTTCATTTCCCTTTAAAACTGTAAAATAGTCGAGACCCAGGTGAAGTTACATTCCTACAATACTGAATGAGGAACCTGTTTGGGCACCAAGGAAGACTGATGTCTGGAGGACCATGAATAACCAACCAATATGTTTCCACTGTGGATGACCACGTAGGTCACCACCGCTGCAAGCTAGCCACTGGAGAGGACGCTCCCCAACACGTTGATCAAGGTCTCCATCACTGTTTGGAAGCTCCAGCTGATCACCTAGCCGCCACAACCTGGAATACTAAAGGGTGCGACCTTCCTTGCCAACACGTCGATCAAGATCTCTATCACTGTTTGGAAGCTCCAGCTGATCACCTAGCCGCCACAACCTGGAATACTAAAGGGTGCGACCTTCCTTGGAGGTGAGGTCGCCGAAGAGAAAAATCCTCTGCTGTCGATCACTACAAAAACGATAGGAAACTACATCGATATCCTCATGGGTGGCCGACCAGCCCAAGCTCTTGTGGACTCTGGAGCATCATATTCAGTCATTTTGGAGAAGTACCGTCACCAACCACCCCCATGAACCATGGACCTTGCCGTTGGTGGGGAGGCTTGTGTGCCTCAGCGATACAGATGGCAGTACCGTAGGTGCATCCACAACGGAGGGGTATCTGTTGAGAGGCCAGACAAACGTGTGATTCCTGAAGAGGGACAGCAGCCTTTTCAGTAGTTGCAGGGGCAACAGTCTGGATGATTGACTGATCTGGCCTTGCAACACTAACCAAAACGGCCTTGCTGTGCTGGTACTGCGAACGGCTGAAATCAAGGGGAAACTACAGCTGTAATTTCTCCGGAGGGCATGCAGCTTTACTGTATGGTTAAATGATGATGGCGTCCTCTTGGGTAAAATATTCCGGAGGTAAAATAGTCCCCTATTCGAATCTCCTGGCGGGGACTACTCAGGAGGACGTCGTTATCAGGAGAAAGAAAACTGGCGTTCTACGGATCGGAGTGTGGAATGTCAGATCCCTTAATCGGGCAGGTAGGTTAGAAAATTTAAAAAGGGAAATGGATAGGTTGAAGATAGATATAGTGGGAATTAGTGAAGTTCGGTGGCAGGAGGAACAAGACTTTTGGTCAGGTGAATACAGGGTTATAAATACAAAATCAAATAGGGGTAATGCAGGAGTAGGTTTAATAATGAATAAAAAAATAGGAGTGCGGGTAAGCTATTACCAACAGCATAGTGAATGCATTATTGTGGCCAAGATAGACATGAAGCCCATGCCTACTACAGTAGTACAAGTTTATATGCCAACTAGCTCTGCAGATGATGAAGAAATGGATGAAATGTATGATGGGATAAAAGAAATTATTCAGGTAGTGAAGGGAGACGAAAATTTAATAGTCATGGGTGACTGGAATTCGAGAGTAGGAAAAGGGAGAGAAGGAAACATAGTGGGTAAATATGGATTGGGGGAGAGAAATGAAAGAGGAAGCCGTCTGGTAGAATTTTGCACAGAGCATAACTTAATCTTAGCTAAGACTTGGTTCAAAAATCATAAAAGAAGGTTGTATACATGGAAGAATCCCGGAGATACTAAAAGGTATCAGATAGATTATATAATGGTAAGACAGAGATTTAGGAACCAAGTTTTAAATTGTAAGACATTTCCAGGGGCAGATGTGGACTCTGACCACAATCTATTGGTTATGAACTGTGGATTAAAACTGAAGAAACTGCAAAAAGGTGGGAATTAAGGAGATGGGACCTGGATAAACTGACTAAACCAGAGGTTGTAGAAAGTTTCAGGGAGAGCATAAGGGAACAATTGACAAGAATGAGGGGAAAGAAATACAGTAGAAGAAGAATGGGTAGCTCTGAAGGATGAAGTAGTGAAGGCAGCAGAGGATCAAGTAGGTAAAAAGACGAGGGCTAGTAGAAATCCTTGGGTAACAGAAGAAATATTGAATTTAATTGATGAAAGGAGAAAATATAAAAATGCAATAAATGAAGCAGGCAAAAAGGAATAAAAAGTCTCAAAAATGAGATCGACAGGAAGTGCAAAATGGCTAAGCAGGCATGGCTAGAGGACAAATTTAAGGATGTAGAGGCTTATCTCACTAGGGGTAAGATAGATACTGCCTACAGGAAAATTAAAGAGACCTTTGGATAAAAGAGAGCCACTTGTATGAATATCAAGAGCTCAGATGGAAACCCAGTTCCAAGCAAAGAAGGGAAGCAGAAAGGTGGAAGGAGTATATAGAGGGTCTATACAAGGGCGATGTACTTGAGGAATGTAGTCGAATTAAGTCAGGTGATGCTGAGGGAATTAGATTAGGAAATAAGACACTTAAAGTAGTAAAGGAGTTTTGCTACTCGGGGAGCAAAATAACTGATGATGGTCGAAGTAGAGAAGATATAAAATGTAGACTGGCAATGGCAAGGAAAGCGTTTCTGAAGAAGAGAAATTTGTTAACATCGAGTATAGATTTAAGTGTCAGGAAGTCGTTTCTGAAAGTATTTGTATGGAGTGTAGCCATGTATGGAAGTGAAACATGGACGATAAATAGTTTGGACAAGAAGAGAATAGAAGCTTTCAAAATGTGGTGCTACAGAAGAATGCTGAAGATTAGATGGGTAGATCACATAACTAATGAGGAGGTATTGAATAGAATTGGGGAGAAGAGGAGTTTGTGGCAAAACTTGACAAGAAGAAGGGACCGGTTGGTAGGACATGTTTTGAGGCATCAAGGGATCACAAATTTAGCATTGGAGGGCAGCGTGGAGGGTAAAAATCGTAGAGGGAGACCAAGAGATGAATACACTAAGCAGATTCAGAAGGATGTAGGTTGCAGTAAGTACTGGGAGATGAAGAAGCTTGCACGGGATAGAGTAGCATGGAGAGCTGCATCAAACCAGTCTCAGGACTGAAGACAACAACAACAACAACAAACCATCACCAAGTGCAGGAAACCATATTCGTCGACAACAAAACATCTCTGCTGAAGGTGGCTAACTGGAAATATGTAAAACCTACAGGAATTTGTGTGGGTATAAGTGACCTTAGAATTCTTCTTACAAGAGTGTAGTCATGTCATTCTCGGATGGGACTTTTTGAAAGCTTCTCAAGCAATTATAGATTGTGGTTGCTTGAAGATTATGCTAGACGAGATGAGTTATGCTAGACGAGATGAGATACTGCGGACAGGAAGATGTGCATCTGAGTGTGTGGAGACTATGTGTGCTGGATGAAGTGATCATTCCTGCAGTCAGTGCTAGAAAGGTAGCTGTCATGTGTCATGCCATGCACCAACCCATGGATCTTGGTGTGGAATGTAAGAGAAGCATACCACTGAAGAATAACTTGCTCATCCCAACCTCTGTCATCTCATTTAGGAACAGATTCGGTGAATTGTGGATAGTTAACTGTCGCCAAGAACTGCAGATCCTTCCAAGACACATGTGCATAGCAAACTCTGAGCCATTAATTGCAGAGCCGCTGAGCATCATACAAACTTCCCATGCCGAGTCTGTGGGCAAAATTAGCACTACCACTACAAGACAAAACCTTCTAACTCGACTATCAACAGATCTCACTAATGAACAACAGAAGAAGTTACTTGCCATTCTTCAAGAGTTCTGTGAATGCTTCAATCCACAGGTGAAGAGCAAATTAGACAAATCGATGGTGAAGTACCGGATTAGCACTGGAGACCATCAACCAATAAACCAGAGAGCAATGGAATGTCGAATAATTCGCGGCGAGGCAGAGAAAATGATGAAGAATGAAATCATTCAGCCTTCTCAGAGTCCGTGGTCATCACCAGTGGTTCTCGTCAGGAAGAAGGATGGCAGTTGGCACTTGGCACTTTTGTGTTGATTACAGGAAGCTTACTAAGATAACTAAAAAGGACATTTACCCTCTTCCATGAATTGACGATACACTAGATTGTCTGAAGGGGGCTAAATTTTTCTCAACCATGGACATGTACTCGGGATACTGGCAAATCGAAGTAGATGAGGCTGATCATGAGAAAATTGCATTCATTAACCCTAAGGGCATGTATGAGTTTAAGGTAATGCCGTTTGGTTTGTGTAATGCACCAGCAAATTTTTAATGAATGATGGATAGTCTTCTAAGGTACCTGAAGTGGACAATGTGTCTTTGTTATTTAGATTACATTATACTGTTCTCAGAGATATTTGATAAACACATAAAAAGACTGAGGGCCATTATTAAGTGTCTCCAACAAGGCACGCTGAAACTTAATCTGAGAAATTGTCTCTTTGGAGCAAAAGAAATCAAAATACTTGGGCAGCTTGTGTCAAACAAAGGTGTGCGGGCAGACCCAGAAAAGGTGAAAGCTGTGACGGAATTTCCTATTCCTAAAAGTATCAGAGACGTAAGAAGCTTCTTTGGATTGTGTTCTTACTACCGTCATTTTATCAAAGACTTTTGTATCAAAGCCAGGCCATTCCAAGAGTTGCTAAAATCCAATGCTAAATTTATCTGGGTTGGTGCTCAACAAGATTCTTTCAATGTGCTGTGAAAAGCTCTGACGACTGACCCGGTACTTGGTCTGTATATTGAGTAGAGCAACCGGGATGAGGTACTACCTTTCGTGACGTTTGCCTACAACACCACCAGTCAAGACGCCACAGGATTTATGACATTTTTCCTGGTGCATGCGTGTGAGGCGACGACAATGATGAACAGTGTGTTTCCATTACATCCTGATGAGGTGGACGATGACTACATTGGCCAGGTGTTAACCAGAGCTGAGGAAGCTTGGCAGTTAGCTCAACTCCACATGCTGCAGGCTCAAGAAAATGATCGCCGAAGGTATGACGTGAGCCACCACCCTGTTGTCTACCAGCCTGGTGACCTTGTCTGGTTCTTCACTCCTGTTCGGAAGGTTGGTCTCTCTGAGAAGCTCCTCAGGCACTACTTTGGACCTTATAAGGTTGTAAGACAGTTGTCTGATGTTATTTATGAAGTTGAAGATTTCAACCCCGACACAAGACGACAATAGATCAGAGATATGGTCCACGTCCTTTGAATGAAGCCCTATAAGGATCCTGCAACTCACGGTAAATTCGAAGCTCCAGTGACAGGCAACAAGTGGGAGGTTCGAAGAATGCAGTGGCAAGGGAAGTTCTAAGAAGATCCCAGGGCGAACATCAGTCATAGGGAGTCGGAGTATGCAGGACTGATGGCTCATTCCCGGACTAGGAGGACATAACACCAAGATGCTGTTCTCTTAAGGAGGGAGCAATGTCGCAGAAGAAGCCAAGTAGCACAGTTGCCATAGTGTAGTGGTCATGATACTAGATTATTGCATGGAGGGTCGTGAGTCCAATACTCACCTGAACTGAAAAATTTTAATTTCTATATTCGGTTCGAGTACATTCTAGAAGTATCCACAAATGGCAAGAATAATTGTACTGGAATGTTCCGTAGCTGTATATATACCATATGTGTTCTGGTCAGAGGCAGTTCGCTATGCGCTCTTGTATGTGCAAGTGCTGAATAAACCTTCGTTAAGTGAAGTTAGTGTTCATCATTCATCTACTTACACCTTTCTCTATGTGGCAATATTGGACCATTTGAAGTTCTTGAAAATCCAAATTCTAATGCATACAGACTTGTGTATTAAGAATCTAAGAAATAGTTTGGATTATGCAATATCACTGAACTGAAAGCATAGAGACATGATCCATAAGTATCTTTTTTTTTGTCCTTTTTTCCATTGTCATGAATTTAGTATGTACGATGATGTGATTTCTAGAGTTCTATTTTATCCATTGACTGAGTTTAAATCTATCTGTATATCCATAAGACTAGATAACTGTGTTTTGTTTTCTGGAATTTAATATGTAAGATGTGATTTTTAAAGTTTTCTCTTATCTATTGACTGGGTTAAAATCTATGATACACTATATAATTATGTTCTGTAATAGATTTGTGCTTTCCAATTTAATATATAGATGCCACGAGACTAAATGCGTAGAGCTTTTTACAATTTTGAAATAGGACAATATTCGTAATTTGTACTGCCAAAATTAGGAATATTATCTGAGCCGTGCTGTGGCTCATGTTGGTGCTGTTGTAGGTTTCCGTCCTCTGTTGGAGGCCAGACTGTATCGTTTGGTTGACATGATTGCGGTTGTTTGTATTCTTCTTGTGTTGACTGGCGCCACTTGTTTTCGCAAATATTGCCTGTCCGCTAGTGGCAGCAGTGGTGTTATCAATATGTAGTAACTGTGGCCCTACGTTTGGCGTGATTTCATTGTTTTTCCAGGTTGTGTGAGTGGGCAGTTTGGTTGTGAACACCATAGGAGCCAAGAGGAGAGTGCAAGAACACGCTGGGACCGCTGGCAGCACACATGCACTGCCAGATGGAAGAGCCGTGGTCGAGAGGGTGCACGACCTAGTCGTCAACTGGATCCAACAAGCTTTATGTTGAGTGGATTTTAATCCTAGCGGTGAAACCTCCACCACTGTGAGATCTCGCGATTCTCCAGTGATTTGGGTTAATGTTGCTGCTCGCAGTGTC